>NC_050574.1:78047314-78347314 GCF_011100635.1 Trichosurus vulpecula | reverse complement strand
TTTAGCAGACAGAGAAGGTCCCATGCCTTGCTGATGTCAGTCACTTACCCTTTGACCAAAGTATTCCTGGTGACAGAGCCCTGGTCATAGCAGCTGGTGGGGGGAGGGGGCACCAGGAATATAAGGAAAAGAAAAAGGCTTCAGCCTAAACAGGGGAGATAAAACTGAGTCTTCATCTTGGGAAGCCCCCATTCTGGGGGACAGGACAGGCCACATTCCTTGGACAGAAGCAGATGGAGAAATAATAATATTAGTTCTAATTTGTAAAGCAATTTATGTACATTATCTCATTGGATCAACCGAATTCTGTGCCCTAAGGAAATGAGGGTGGAGAGAGCATGAGCCAGACCAGATGGTGAGATCTTAGCCCATCTCTCTCTGTGGCTGTCTTTGTGTCTGTCGCTCTCTCTAGACCTCAATGCATCTTTCTGTCTCCAAGTGTGTCTCTCTGTTTATGTCCTTCAATGTCTCTCTCTGTGTCTCCCTGTCTTTGTCCATCAGTGGGGGGGTCTCTATCAGTGTGAATTCTGTCCTCTCAATATATGTTTCTGTCTCCACCACTTAATATTTACCCCTGAATCTGTCCTTCAGTGTGGGTCTCTCTCTGTGAGCATGTCTCTGTCCCTTAGTGGGGATCTCTGTCTCTGACTCTCCTCTCCTGCCTTGGTCTCTCTCGGATACAGTCCATTAAATTCCCTGCCCTGGTGACCTATTGGAAAGGGGGCTCTGGAGTTAATGACTAAGATGAGCAGCTTTAATGAGCAATCCTCCCAGGAGCGTCCCAGCAGTTTCAGCCTCTACAGGCCATTGACCTATGGCACCTCCTCTGCCTTCCCAGAGAGGAGGGAAACCAGCTCCTCCAGAAGTCACCCAATCTATCCTGCAGCTCCCAGGCAGGCATTGTCTCCGCCTGTCTCAGGGTATCTCTGGTGAACAGAATAGAGCCATCGACTTGGAATACAAAAGACCTGTGTTCTAGGTCTACCTCTGACACCTACCACTTCAGGCCAGTCACACACTTCCCTAAACCTGAATTTCTTCCTCTGTAGAATGAGAGGCTTGGACTAGATGGCCTCTGAGGGATTTTCCAGTCCTAATTCCATGATCCTATGAGGCCGATTGTATCCCTAGAGTTTGTTATCTCATCTGTAAAATGGTACCTGTAGTATCCACTTTATGGTGTTGTTAGGAGGTTCAAGGTACTTTGTCAACCTTAAAGTACTACATTAATACAAATTGTTATTATTATTATCAAAGGTCACTTGGAGAAGAGATTCCATAATTCCTCCAGCTACCCCTCATAACCTAAGCACCTAGGGTCTAACCTAAATCTTGCTTGAAGCTAAGTGGCCCAGTAGATAGAGTACTGGTCCTGGAGTCTGGAAGATCAAGCTCAATTCTAGCCTTAGATACTTACTAGCTGTGTGACCCTGAGCAAGTCACTTGCATTCTATTTGCCTCAGTTTCCTCAACTGCAAAATAGGGATAATAATAGCACCTACCTGCCAGGGTTGTTGTAAGGATCAAATAAAATAATATTTGTGAAAAGCACTTAGTACAGTGGCTGGCACATGGTAAACACTATATAAACACAGTTTTTCAGTCATGTCCAACTCTTTGTGACCCCACTGGGAATCTTGGCATGCTGGAGTGGCTTGCTATTTCCTTCTCCAGCTTGTTTTACAGATGAGGAAACTGAGGCAAAAGAGGGTTAAGTGACTTGCCCAGGACCACACAACTAGTAAGTGTCTGAGGTCAGATTTGAACAAAGGAAAATGAATGTCCCTGACTCCAAGCCTGGCGCTCTATGCACTGCGCCACCTAGCTGCCCTACATAAATACTCTCTATTATTAAGTCAACTTCTTCCTACCCATATATTGACCCTGTCTAGTTTGGCATGTCATTTTATAATGAAAGAGAGACAAATAACAATTGCCTAAATGGTCTCTTAGACCCCAGCCTCCCCTTTCTGATCCATCTGGCACAGGCTACCAGAGCTATCTTCTAAAGGCGCAGGTCTGACTATGATAACTCCCCTGATCAAAGACCTCCACTGGCTCCTTATTTCCTAAATAATAAAATACAAACTCCTTAGCCTGGCTTTTGTGGCCCTCCACAATATCACAACCTCATATTTCCAGCCATCCCAGTCTTTTCCATACTCTCTACACACTAGCCAAATTAGGTTTTTCTCTCTCTGATTCCTTGGAAAGTAATGTGATTTAGTGGAGATACAGCTGACCTTGGAGTCAAAAGGACCTTATTTTTATTTCTGACAATAACTACTGGTGTGAGTTCGAGCAAGTCATTTTCCTCTGCCTGGGTTTCCCCATCTATAAAGAAGGAATAATTATACTTATACCACCTACCTCATCAGCAAGGAAACAGATTGTTGTGTAGAATAAAATGGGAATGTTAGCCTGGTCCTCCACAAGGGTCCACAATCCAGCATTAGCCTACCTTTCTGGTTTTATTTCACATTAGACCCTTCCACGTACAACTTTCTAGATGAGCTGTTCCCTGAACTCAACATTCCAGACTCAGGCTCCTTATCTTCCTTCAAGGTCTGACTCAAGTGCCACCACCTCTATGAAGACTTCCCAGATCTTCTTCAACCTAAGTACTTATAAAGTAGGCTTCCTTGGGAAATGATGGGTGCTGGGTAAGGGCAGTAAGGAGAGAAGTGGGATATCCCCAAAGAAGACCCTGGTCTATCTTTCAGGAGGCACTCTCTGATGTAAGGGCTACATCTATGTACAAGTTAAAGTCACTCCCTTCACCCCTCAGTAGAACATAACTTATTTGTCTCTTTCCTCTTTCCATCCCCAGTGCCCCAGTACCTCGTAATCACGGTTGTTGTGTTGAATTGAGAAGGCTGTTATTGCTATCCACATAAGTGGCCTGGGATGTCCTTTCTTCCCCTTGAAATCCTCCCCATTGGTGGGAGAAGCAGGTAGTTTTCCTGGTACCCCCAGAAAGACTAGAAAACTCTACCTTTCAAAAGGGAAAAGAAGGAAGGACAATACCACAACCAGGGAGGGTTGTGCTGTTATATAACAGTCAACAGATGGGGCCATGGCTTCCTGAAAAGGGACAAGAAGAATTATTCATAGAGTCATAGATATTGGAAATATAAGGGAAGGCATTTCTATAGTGCCTACTCACAGGTTGTGTTTGTCCTTCATTCTCAAAGAGGACCATGACGTCAGGGAAATGATGACATGATTTGCAGTTGACTTTGATTTGAGTGAAGGAGGGCTGTGCAAGGTCACCAGCCTCACTTTCTCCTCCAGAGCCATCTGGGTCCAGTGGCCTGATATTCACCAGGACTTCTGGAGATGACCCAGGATGCACTGGGAGATACTGGCTCTGTCTCTCTCTCTCCCTCTCCTTCCTCTCCATTCTCCATTTCAATGGCTGAAGGCTGCCTCCTTGACTTCAGGTTTACTGGCTAGATTTCTTTCTCAAAAACCAAGTCTTAAACCCAATTCACTCTGGAGCTCATAAATTGGACAATAGGTCCTTGCCCTCCTAGCACAGAGTGAGTACAAATACCAAATTATGACTATTTCTCTTTTGGCCAGGAACCCTGAGGGTCTTCCCCTCCCAGTTTTATTGGGTTTATTTTTTGGGTTTTGATTAAAGGGGCCATCCCTTGATTAACTTTTTAAAGAGGCCTATTCACTGAATGGGCATTACCTCACTCAAAGTGAGAACCTGAAAAGACCTTAGCCTGAAAGGGGCAGGATCTCCTAATGCAACCTGGGCCATCTCCAGTCCTCCTGGTGAATATCAGATGGCTCTGGAAGAAAAAGTGAGGCTGGTGACCTTGCACAGCCCTCCCTCACTCAAATCAAAACCAACTTCAATTCATGTCAGTGCCAACTATGTGCCAGGCACTGTGCTAAGCTCTTTTTACAAATATTACCTCATTGGATCTTCAAAATAATCCAAGGAGGCAGGTGTTATTCTTATTCCCATTTTGAGGCAAAGGTTAAGTGGCATCACCTAAGTGTCTGAGACCAGATTTGAACCAAGATCTTCAAGACTCCAGGCCTAATACATGATCCACTGTGCTACCTAGCTGCCTCAAACAAAGGAACTCAGAGAACATCTAGCTAAATCCTCTCATAAGGAAACAGGCCCAGAGAAGGAAAGCGACTTACCTAAGGTCACACAGCTAGAAAGCATCAGAGCTAGCAGATCTTCTGAGCCCAGGTCCAGGGTTCTTTCCACTAGGCAAGCCTAACATTATGAACCAAGGACCTGAGGCACCCTTCTCCACTAAGGACCCCAATCAACTCTGGGTCCAGGCACATGGTCTAATCCAAGTTCATTGTCAGGATAGCCCAGCCTCTAACAAATGGGAGACTTGGCTCTCTTTTCTCAGATTCTTTGGTTCATCAGATCCCTACATGAGTATCTCCCGCCCAGGGACAGATTATTTAAGGCTTAGATTTGGGCTCGTGTCTGGGGTCTCCCTAAAGTTCTGACATGAGCATTTTTCACTTTTTCTTGGTTCTGAACCGGTCCAAGTCTTCTGGTAAAAAAAAAAGTCAGTCCTCTTGTGGGTGGAGCAATTGTTGGGGTTTCACATGCTTTCTGCTAGTTGGCTCTGGCTTGATGGGACCCAAGATTCTCAGACTCACAAGGTTTCCTCCAAGCCTGAACACATCTACTTTAAAAACGATGCTACATTACCCACCCAGGAAAGGAAACGCAATACAGAAAAGGCAGCCTGGGACCCAGAATTGAGTCCATGTTGTACAGGGGAGCAGGGTGGGGTGGAAGGAAAGAATCCAATCCCTCCTCCAGTTCCCTTACAAGGGGAAGGGAGAGGGGGAGGAAGGGAACAAGCTTTCATTAAAGGCTAACGTTCCAGGAATTGTACAACACGCTTCAAAAATATTATTTCATTAGCTCCTCATAACAATCCTGGGAGGTAGGTGCTATTACTATACACATTTTCTAGATGAAGACACTGAAGTATACAGCGGTTAAGTGACACAGCTAGTAAATGTCAGAAGCTGAATTTGAACTTGGATCTTTCTGACTCCAGGTCCAGTGCTCTATCTATCCACTACCAGCTGCCCCAAGAGATCTTCAAACAGAATATACTATTTGTCATAGCAGACAGAGCAAAACAAAATTCAGATGTTGTCTCACCTTCTAAAAGATCTACTGAGTCCGCCTCCCATACCTTTTAGCACTGAACCACCACAAGGCTGGAAGCAGCCAGGGCGTTTGTCCTCTCCAGCTCATCCAAAGGTAGTCACCAAGTCCCTGGAATCCTGGAGAGTTTCCAAAGGAGCTCTGGCTATGCACCCTGGAATGTCCTCTATAGGCCAATCTAATCTTTTCCATATTAGCAGTAGTGTGCTGGAGCCAGCTTATACCCACCCACCCACCCCCAGCCAAGCCCCTCAGTTGTCAAATTTTCAGTATGACCATCTGAACCATCTGAACCTCAGAAATTGGCAAACATTAGAAATCAGGGCTTGATTTATTGTTTTGTTGATTGCCTAGATTTAAGATAGTGATAGAGAAAAAATGTTACTAAAGATTAAGCTTAAAAGTGTGTCTTGCTTTTCAGGGAGCTGGTTGTTGAACATTTACCAGCACACCTCAGCTTGTCTCCTTCTGTGGACAGGGAGCCAGGAGCTGCTGACCTGGGGTCAATGAGCCAGGATTCAATTCCAAGATGTATCAGAAGAACAGGGGTCCCTAGACACACCTTATCAGGTTCATGAAGTGTCTCTAACCATCGTACCAGCTGGTCAGGGAAGAGCAAAGATGGAGGCCTGTCAAGCTTATGGACAGGACACCAAACCTTCCGCTCTAGACCTGGCTGAGCCCAGGTCACTAAATCTGTCTAGACCCATAGAGAAGAGTCAGGCTGCCATCTACTGTCCGTGAGGATAGAGACTGTCTCCCAGCTCCCTGCATTTAGGCTCTGCTTCCTGCTTTCAATCCCTGATCCTAGTTCTTAACCCCTTATTACCAACTCACAGGTCCCCTTTCCCTGCTTCCAGCTCCATGCTCCCAATTCCTAACCCCTCTGCTCCCATCATCCCATCTCCAAATCTATTCTCCCCACTCCCAAATACATGCTGCCTCTTCTCTGCTCCCAGCGGCCCCTAGTGTCAGGGAAAGTGAGGCCATGTAGAGATTTGATGTGAGAAAAGGAAGAACCAATCCTCCTTGGGCATGAAGCCAGTCTTTTCATTGCCCAATTGGCGGGCATAAAGCCAATATTGTCTTCTAGAATTTCGCCAGAAATCAGTCAGGCTCCTAAGCTTGCGGTTTGGAGACTCCACATTCATCATTTAAAAAAAAAAAAAAAGAAATCCTGACAATGGGCCTCACCCAGTCCCGCCACACCTTTCTCATTCTCCTCAATCCTTCAAAGATGAGTGACAATCTCAGAGCTCCCATCCGCCAGGTCCTCCAGCCAAATGCAGTTCTCTGAGTCTGATGACTCGAACTCTTGCTATTTCTCAGAAATTTCAGATTTCAACTCCGTGGCCATCATTTTGTTCAATCCGCCCCAGCCCGAAAAATCATGATCATTAGAAGATAAAATAGAAGGAAAAATAAGACCTAAGTCTCATGGAAAGAATACTCCCTTCTAGGAAATGGGCCCAAATCCTGCCTCTGGTGATTCCTTACTCCCTGCCTACTTTTCCTCATCTGTAAAATGACAGAGCTGAATTGCATGTCCTCTGAGGTTTCTTCCAGCTCAGAATCCATGATCCTGTGACAACTGTCATCCTTCCAGCCATGCTGCCGGTGGTCCTAGCTCCCATCCCTCATCTTTCTTTTTCTCCCAACAGAGATAGAAGGGGGGGAAACGTCCTTTCGGCTGCCCTAGCATCCCCCACGAGCACCAGCCGATTCTGAGCTTTAGCGCTCGGACGTTATTCTTACAGGGCCATGCCGTGCTTCTTTGTGCATCATTATTTTACTTGTCTTTGTTCCATCTGCTACACAAGTTTGATTTTTTTAAGAGCCCCAATCTAACAAAGACACCACTGTCTTACAACACAGTAATATGGACACATCATCACGGTTGGAACTGGAGTCGGGAAGATCCGAGTTCAAATCCTGCTTCAGACACTTCTTTGTGCGACCCTGGGTAACTCTTCTAAGCTCTCTTAGGCTCAGTTTTCTCATCTGTGAAATATGGATAATAAGAGCACCTATCTGACAGGATTGTTGTGAGAAACAAATGAGATGGAAACGTAAAACACTTCCTTGTGGTTGTAAGATTGTGAGCTCCTTGAGGGGAGAGACTGTCTTTCGTCTCTTTTTGTATCCCCAGAGCTTAGCACAGTGCCTTAAATACAGTAGGAGCTTAATAAATGCTTATTCATTGACTTTAGAGATTGGCTTTGCAAACCTTAATGTGCTATAAAAACTGTAGAAATTATTATCAGGATCTATCAGGATCAGGATCATTTTAAATAGAGTAGCTAGGTGGTGCAGTGGATAGAGCACCCAGCCTGAAGACCAGGGTTCAAATCCATCCTCTGACACTTACTAGCTATGTGACTGTAGGTAAGTCAATTAAACTTGTTTGCTTCTATTACCTCAAATGTGAAATGAGCCAGAGAAGCAAATGGCAAACCACTCTATTATCTTTGCCAAGAAAACCCCAAAAATGGGGTCACAAAGAGTCGGACACAACGGAATAACAACAAACTATTTAAAATGCAATATGAGTCAACAAAGATTTATTGAATAACAAGACAATTTATTTTTTTAAAAGCCACGTGATGTGGTGGGGAGGAAGCTGGTTTTGGAATTAGAAAGATAAGTTTTCAAGTTATACCTCTACTAACCGTATGACCATGGGCAAGTAACCTCCCCATGTCCTGGACAACTTTCCGAGTTGAGAAATTAGAGAAGCTTCTGAGCTTCATTGAAAGATGAAGTTCCTCACCAGGAGTTTCCTTCAGAGAAGAAATCACCGATCCCTTCAATAAATAAATAAAGCCATTTATTAAGTACCTGCTACATACAAGGTGGTGGGTATACAAAGAGAAAAACAACAATCCTCGCCCTCAAGGGTCCTATGTCCTACTTGGGGGATACCACAGGGACACAGATGCAGCAGTATAAGTAGGCTATATAAGGTAGGAAGAGAAGGGGGCAAAGGAAGGGTCAGACAAAATGCTCTAGGAATGTCTAAGGAGGTAAAAAGTACAAACAGGTATGTGAGAGGATGACAATCAGGAAAGGTTTCTTGGAGGAGGTGACACCTGAGCTAAGTAAGCCTTTTTAAAAAAAAGGGGGGGGTGGGAATTTGAAAGGCTGAAATAAGAAGAGCCCACTTTCCAGGCATGGGAGACTGCTTTGCAAGTTCAGGTCAGCTGAAGACAGCACCTAGAATAAAGTGGTCCACTTTGACTGGAGCCTAGAGGGGTGAAGCAATACACTATGAAATAAGCCTGGAGAAGTAGGCTGGAGCCAGACTGTGGAGGACCTTCCAAAATCCAGGGCAAGGAACTTGCATTATATCTAGAGACAATGGGTACTGAAGCTTTCTAAGTAGGGGAGCATTACGGTCCAATCTGTACCTTAGAAAAATGATTTTGGCGATTGTGTGGAGGATGGATTAGAGAAGAAAGAAACTGAAGATAAGAGAGGAAATTAAGAGAGAATTACAATGGTACAGTGAGTGGGGACAAGGGCCTGAACCAGAGAGGGTGGCTGTATGAATATAGAGAAGGAGATTAATGGGAGAGATGTGGGGCTAGAATGAACAGAACTCGCTGGCTTATTGGGTATGGGGGGTGGGAGTGGGGTAGGGGGGGCAAGGGGATGAGAGAAAGGGAAAAGTTGAGGATGACTCTGAATGTGCAGACTTGAGTAACTGGAAGGATGCTCATGCCCTCTCCGGAAACAGGTTTGTAGAAGAAGCATGGTTAGGAGGGGATCTGAGTACAGCTGGATATGGACATCTGAGAGTCATCTGGGTATGATTCCTGTCTCTTCTCACAAGCTGGCATTCGTGGTGGGAGGAGTGGGTACCATTCGCCTTTCTTTCTTGATGTTTTGGGGAAGCAGCCCCAGGTAATTTGGATTATCTGGTCCAGCTGCCCCTGAGATAAAGAGATAATCAGAGAGAGACAGAGACAGAGACACAGAGAGAGAGAGGGTGTTCCCTTAAATCCCAAGACCTAGGTCGGACAGGGGGTGTTCACATAAGCAACACCAAAAAGCTGGGGCAGAAAAGAAGCATGTGCTTTCAGCCTAATTATCATTGGATTGAAGACTTCTTGCCCTGTGCAAAAAGCCCCATAAGAGGGGATGTGGGGACCAGGTACAAAAGAAGGCTTAAAATAATGTGGAGGCAGCATTTTTGAAGCGGTCTAAAACATTCTCAGAGAGCTGTAACCCCAGAGAGGTGACTACTACCCCTAAGTTCTAGAAGTAACCCTATGAGGCTTGAATTCTAACACTATCACTCGCAAGCCCTCACCGGCGTATGTATCATTAACAGTTGGCCTGTAGACTTAGTTAGCTTTTAGGAAAGGCATTTACTAAGATGTTTTAACAAGAACAGGAGGTATAAAACATTGCCCCAAAAAGCCTAGGGTGTACTCTCCCACAAATACCCATAGCATCCATGGAAATATGGGGCTCAAACTTAAGAGTATAATGGTAATGGGGCACACTTGAGTCAATAGCCAGCACTTCTCCCTGCTAGGACAGTTCATGGTCCCTGAAACTGTCACCTTGCTCAGGTGGTTGACCTTCCATATCTGCGTCTGTCCTTGTGTATCTCTACTCCTAGCAAGATACATTGTCTCCTACTGCTCCAATGCCTCCAAAAATATAATCAATGGAAGTGGAGGAGGGGGAACCCCACATAAATGACTCTCTCTCAAGGGCCTTGTTCTTCCTGCACTCCTGACCCCAATTCTCCAACTGAACTCTAAGTCTTCCAACTCCTAAAATGACTTACTCTTTTTTATACATAGGCCCAAGAGAGATAACATCCTCTCAGCTAATCACAAGATGTTTCCTTCTATAGCATTATCTGCCTTCATCCAATGGCCAAAGTCAACAATGAATGAATAAACATTTATTATGTACCTACTATGTGCCAGGCACTGTGCCAACACTGTGGATATAAAGAAAGGCAAAACTTATCCACACATTATGGAAGACTTGTAGGAGAATTTCTTAATACCTATTTTACACTTTGTGATTACATTAATTGAGGTAGGGAGTGAAACCCTTTTTATGACACCGGGTACTGAAAGAAGTGATAGATGTGACCGTGACTGTCAAGAGATGAATAGCATGTTTCATCATGAGTCCCCTGGAAAAGTGGTGGTCCATTGCATCGATCAAAATTCTTAAGTCTTACAAAGCTTGTCTTAACAATGTTGTCATTCTTGTGTAAATTGTTCCCCTGATTCTGTTTAATTCGCTCTGTATCAGTTCATACAAGCCTTCTCAAATTTCTCTGAAACTTCCTTTCTCACCATTTCCTACTGTGCAATTCCATCTTAAACCCTCCCCCTATGAACTCTTCAGTCCCGTGACACTGACCTCCTTATTGCTCCTCAAACTAGACACTCCATCTCTGGGCTCCAGGCATTTTGGCTGGCTATCTCTATGCCCTCTCTCCTTAGCTCAGCCTCCTGGCTTTTCTGGATTCCTCCAAGTCTCAGCTAAAACCCTCTCTCCTAAAAAGCCTTTTTCTCACCCCACTCCCCTTATTTAGACTGCCTTCTCTCTATTGATTCTTTCCAACTTATCCTGCATCTAGCTTGTTTGCACATAGTTATCTGTATGTTGTCTCCCTGCTTAGACAGTGAGTTGAGAGCCAGAGCTGTCTTTTAACATTTCTTTATATCCCTAGTGCTTAGCACAGTGCCTGGCACATAGAAGATGCTTGATAGATATTCGTCAACTGACTGACAATGCATAGACATCTCCTTAGTTTCTGGTTCTTTTTGCCACCACAAAAATGAGCTACTAAAAATATTTTTGTGCATTTAACTCCTCAATCACTTAGTAATGGTATCACTGGATCAAAGAGCATGCCCATTTTAGTAACTTTGGGAGAATATTTCCAAATAGAAAGACTGTACCAATTCACAGCTTCACCCACAGAGCATTAGCGGGCCTATTGTCCAACAGTGCCTCCAACATGGATCGCTTTCCCTTTTTGTCAGCTTTGCCAATCAGATGATATAAGGTAGAATCTCAGAATCACTGTCAATGTTATCTGAAGCATCATTGACAATGAAAGACATGCCTCAGGCTCTAGAGAAGGGCAAGTATTGTCCCTTTGGGGGGGTAGGTGAGACAATTGGGGTTATGTGACTTGCCTAGAGTGACACGGCTAGTGTCAGGTGTCTGAAGCCAAATTTGAACTCGGGTCCTCCTGACTTCAGGGTTGGTGCTCTATCCACTGCACCACCTAGCTGCCCCTTGTCCTATTTATCAAAAAAGACATCTGCAAACTATAGACCTTTGAACTAGATTTCTGCTCCCAGCAAAATTCAACTGGGGGGGGAAAAGCAATGATCAGAAAGCATCCCAGAAATATGAAAGTGTCAAGAATAGGTCACACCAAACTAACCTCATTTCTTTTTTTTCTTTTTTTTTGGATCGCACCTATGATTTCACCAGGCTGGGGTGCAGGTGAGGGGTGGCGGTGAGTAGAAAACTCCCACCATCTATTTCTACTATAATTCTTGTCCAGGCCTCACTCTTCTTGGACCCTGGAGAAAAGAGTACCCAGCCTCACAGTACTCCAGGGCCTGATTGCCCTTCTCCCCAGTCCTAACTCTCCTCCTATCTCCAGAAGTGGTCCAGGCTTCAGACTATCCATGACGCCTATGAGTCAAATTTAGACAACCCATGTAGACGTACATACTTTACATGGGCCATGCACACTCATCTTACATGAAAATGTGGCCCTGGAATTCAACACAATCCTCCAAGTATGATCTGACCCTGGCACTGTCACATCCCTCATTCCTGACACTACACTATCTCTCTCTTAATGGAGACTAATATAGAATTAACATTTTTTTTTTACTGTCAATTCTCAAATTATGTTTGTCATCCACTAAGACCCCCAGATCTTTTTCTCTTGAGCTATCATTTATCTGGGTATTCCTTAGTACAGTGGATAGAACATCTGGTTGTTCCACCTCCAGCTCTAAGCTCCATCCCCAACTACCACCCAGCAGCCACTAAGACCCCCAGATCTTTTCCCCTTGAGCTATCATTTATCTGGGTATTCCCTAGCAAAGAACATCTGATTTTCCCACTTCTAGCTCTAGGCTCCTTCCCCAACTACCACCTTCAGTCCCCTAGTTTTGAAATCTGACAGTCAGCAGAGACCTGACTCTATGCCCCAGGACTCTACTTGTCCTCAGTGGTGTTTTCCTTCTGCTGCCTAAGTACCATAGGTCCCAGCCCCAGTTAGCAAGAGAGCAGACTCAACTGAGGTTAAGGCTAAAGCAGAAGCCAGCAGCCAATGAAAAGTACAGTGATCCGAAGGGCCCCACCTCTGACACAGGCACACCCAAGCAGTCTTCTCTTTCCTAGGTAAAATGATTTCTCCTTAACTGGAGATGAGTTTTAGCTACACTTTCTTTGGCCAGCTGTGAGGAAAGCAGCCCCCTTGGGGATCAGTGGTGAAGGAGGAGCCAGGCCAGCGGCAGGCCAGCCCACCAGGTAAGTCAGTCCCTCCCTCTCTAGCTCTCGGGTCCCCAGCTCTCCAGGCCCCAGATCCATATGTGAGATTCTCTGGGCAGCTGGCAAATAGAGAATTCCAGGGACTCATATAAAGGGCAGAGACAAGAAGGGGATCACCTAATTCAGGTCCAACGTAATCCCCAGGAAAATGGGTCCAGAGGCTCCTGATCTGGTTTACCTGGGCTGGAGTCAGGAGCCCTGTGAGGGGGTGGCTGGCTGATGATACCACCTACATGGAGCATCTTGAAGACCAAAATGGCTCAGAATGGAGCCCCTGCTGGAATATACACTCCACCACCCCCTCCCCAAAAGCTTCAGGGCCAGCCCCTTCTCCGGCCCCATGGAGAGGATGAGTAGAGACATGAGTGATCTGCTTCGTGGCAGCTAGAATCCAGATGCCAGAGCTGGGTGGGACCTGTTCTTCTGGCTCAGTCCAGGCCTGCCCGATGGAACCTCTTGCCTAGTATAGGCTGCAGACTATTTTACTCCAGGAAGCTAAGCTTCACTGATCTGGAAACCCCGAAGGCATGAAAGGCAGCAGGGTGCAGAAAGCACAGCAGGGCCTCCCAGAGTGTCCCTTAAGGAACCCCATAAGGAGTTCCCTCTCTCTTGGCTTCCCCCAAAAAACCCTTTAAACAGAACTAAACTAGCATGACTTGGGGTAGGAAGCACCCCTCTTGGCAGCTAGGTGGCGCAGTGAGTAGAGCACTAGCCCTGGAGTCAGGAGGACCTGAGTTCAAATTCAGCTTCAGACACTTGACACACTTACTAGCTGTGTGACCTTGGGCAAGTCACTTAACCCCAATTGCCCTGCCTTCCCCCCTCAAAAAAATGTAAAAAAAAAATATTTAAGGACAGGATAGGATGGAAGGAAATATAGTTAGCCTTTCACAACATGAGCATTGTGGAAGTGTTTTACATAATGATACAGGTGTGATCTATGTTGAATTGCTTGCCTTCTTAGGGAGGGTGGGTGGGACGGGAAGAGGGGAAAGAATTTGGAACTCAAAGTTTTAAAAGCAGATGCTTAAAAAATTTTTTTAAAAAGTTGGTTTTTGAATGCAGCTGGGAAACAAGATATATAGGGAATGGGGCACAGAAAGCTATCCTGCTTATATAGGGGATGGGGCGGAGGGAGTGGGGTGACAGAAGGGAGGGCTGACAGGGGAACGAGGCAATCAGAATATATGCCATCTTGGAATGGGGGGGAGGAGAGAAATAGAGGGAAAATTTGTAGCTCAAAACCTTGTGGAAATCAATGTTGAAAACTGAAATATTAAATAAAAAATATAATATAAAAAGTATCCCTCTTTTAATTCATAATAGTAGCTGATATTTATATAACATTTTAAGGGTTGCAAAAAAAACGCTACATATATTATCTCATTTGCTCCTCACAACACTCCAGGAAGTAGGTAGATGCTATTATTATCCCATTTTACAGATGAGGAAACTGAGGTTCGTCAAGGTTTTAAGTGACCTGTCCAGGGTTCACCCAGGCAGTAAAAGGTCTGAGGCAAGATTCAAACTCAGGTCTTCCTAACAAAGTGCCACATCCCTTCCACCTAACCCTGAAATCAAAGATTGGCCCTAAACCCAGATCTTAACTGAGCTGTTGCTCCACCCTGGGAGACAAGACAATTCAGAAAGTTCAGGGTCACCTTTCGCCTCTGTTCCTTTGCTTCCAAGGGTTCGGAACCTTCGGCTTCGAGGCCAATTGGATTCAAAGGGCCACACTTCAGGACCTAGAGGGCCACATGCGGCCTTGAGGCCACAGGTTCCCCAAACCCCGGACAATCCAAGAAGGCTCCTTGGCAGAAAAAGGACCTCGGGACACAATTCAATTCAGTTCAGGAAACCTCTTTGAGTAACCCAGGACCCTGCTCTCAGGAAAGTATAAAGTTTAGAAAAGACTTGCTCACTGTCCTCCACCCCCTTCCCACCCAAGGAGATTATATTCTAGGGTGGGCGTGGGTGATAATAACTGACACTTACATAGTTCATTAAAGTTTACAAAGCACTTTATTTTCTGGAACCTCCCAAGAGGCAGCTAATTAAATCCTCATTTGAATAGCTGAAGAAACAGCCTCAGAAAGGTTGAGATCAGCTTAAGGACTCGTGGCTAATAAGTGTCAGAGCCAGTATTTGAAACCAGGCCTTCCTGACTGTGGGCCAACCATATCATGCTACGCAATGGTAAATGAGGATGCCCTGGTGCTGGGGCAGGATTTCAAGCTAGAAGAGCTTGAAATGTAGTCAAAACTCCCTCATTTTAAGAAAACTGTGCCCCAGGAAAGCAGCATACTAGTGTGGAAAAAAACATAGCATTTCAATTAATCTCAATTCAGTGAACACTTATGAAGCACCTACAATGTGCAAGGCCCTATATTGGGATGCCAAGAGGTGGTTCAGCGAATGGAGTACACTTGGACTGAGGAAGACCTGAGTTCAAATGCAGCCTCAGACACTTAGCAGCTGTGTCACCTTAGGCAAATCATTTAACCTGTTTGCCTCAGTTTCCTCATCTGTAAAATGAGCCGGAGAAGCAACTGGCAAACCACTCCAGTATCTTTGCCAAGAAATTCCCAAATGGGGTCATGAAGTGTCAGACACAACTGAAAAGTGACTGAACAACAATACCCTCTCAAGGCTGATTCAAGGATCAAATGAAAAGATATTTGTAAAGCCTCTTGCAAACCTAAAAGTGCTATATAAACTGCAGCTATTATCATTACAAAGACAAAAAAGTCGTCCCTGCCCTTAGCAAGCTTACAATCTACTGGGAAGGGATGTGACTCTCTCACACAGTTAGGTAACATACCAAGTAATTTCAAGATAAAGAAAGTCATCACTAATAACTGAAGAACCAGGGAGGGCTTCACGTAGGAGGCAGCACCTGCGCTGTTTTGAAGGAAGCCAGGGATTCTACAAGATAATAAGGAGGAAGGGCATTCCACACCTGGCAACCACTTAGGGAGTCCCAGTTCAGAAGCCAAGTGTCTGTGTTGGGTCTGAGCTTCCCTTCTGTAAAATGGGGATGATAGTAATACCTTCATTGCCTCCTCCTCTCTTCCCCACAGGTTGTTGTAAGCCTTAAATGGTCATTATTATTTAATTATCTGCCCTGGGTTGCTCAGGTCCTTTGGAAGAGAGTGGGAGTCTCATTGGAGCCCTCTAATTGGAAACTCTTTTCACTAAAATATGGCCCGGCTGGCACCCAGGACGGTTGTTTTTAGTCATTTCAGTCATATCCGACTCTTTGTGACCCCGTTTGGGGTTTTCTTGGCAAAGATGGTGGAATGGTTTGCCATTTCCTTCTCCAGCCCATTTTACAGATGAGGAAACTGAGGCATACAGAGGTTAAGTGACCTACCCAAGGTCACACAGCTAGTATGAATCTGAGGCCAGATTTGAACTCAGGAAGATAAGTCTTCCTGATTCGAGGCCTGGTGCTCTATCCACTCTGCCACCTAACTCTCTTGTGGGTAATGATAATGACAATTTTCATCTCTGTAGCAATTTAGGATTTATAGAAGAAGCTGAGGCTGAAGCAGAGGTGAGAGTGATCTGGTGAGTTTTCTATCCCTATTGGAAAGAAGCATCATCATTTTAGGACTGTAGACCTTAGAAGTCATCTAGTCCAACCCCTTCATTTTACAGAGAGGGAAGTCACCCAAGGAGTAAATGACAGTGCCAGCATTTGAACCCAGGTCCTCTTGATGCTAAATTCCAGTCTCTTTCTACCCTATCACACTTCTGACCATCCCTAGTGCCCGAACCTAGACTGGACTATATAATGAGCAGTGTAGTCTGAGCCAGAGCAAGCTTCTGTATGTGAAGGGCAGGTGTGCCTCCCTTTACTCAATAGTTAAGTTCTTTAATCATACTTTGGATTTTTATAAACAGTCATTGTAAAAGTAATAAAATTAATTACCTGAAGAAGCCACATAGTAATTGTTTTAAAGTGAACAATCATATTGTCCTTTCTCTTTATCCGAATTTTCATTATCTGGGCTTGCTTTATATAAGTAAGGTCCACCTGTGCCAGGCATCCCCTCCTCCCTTCCCTGGGGTCTTGCCCAGGGGAGATGCCTCTGCTAGAGCTGACAGCACTCAGCCAGGTGACTAATACAAGTACTAACACCTCACGTTAACTTGGGGCTTCACGGTTTCATCACAACTACCCGATGAAGTAAGCAATTGAAATATTATTATCCCCATGCTACAGATGAGAAAACTGAGGCTCAAAGAGAGTAAATATTAGAGCCAGGTCTCCCGACTCCGGGTCCCACGCCCTTTCCCTTCCCCGGGCTGCCGTTCCCGCCCACATTTGAAAAGAACAGACATCTCCCTCCAAGCACCTGACCTGGAAACCCATCCCCCGCTTGACCCAACCCATGCCCTCCCTGGTCAACTGTCATCTTGTTCCCCTGCAGCGGCAGCCGCGTTTCTGAGGGACAATGAACTGGGGAGTGTTCGAGGGACTGCTGAGCGGGGTCAACAAGTATTCCACAGCTTTCGGCCGCATCTGGCTGTCCTTGGTCTTCATCTTCCGCGTGCTGGTCTATCTGGTGACGGCTGAGAAGGTGTGGAGTGACGACCACAAGGACTTCGACTGCAACACGCGCCAGCCGGGCTGCTCCAACGTCTGCTTCGACCACTTCTTCCCCGTCTCCCACGTCCGCCTGTGGGCCCTGCAGCTCATCCTGGTCACCTGCCCCTCCCTGCTTGTGGTCATGCATGTGGCCTACCGGGAGGCCCGGGAGCGGAGACACCTGGAGAAGGTGGGCGAAGGCGGGGGGCGCCTCTACCCAAACCCAGGCAAGAAGCGCGGAGGTCTCTGGTGGACCTATGTCTGCAGTTTGATCTTCAAGGCCGGCGTGGATTCAGCCTTCCTCTACGTGTTCTACCGCTTCTACCGAAACTACATGCTCCCACATGTGGTCCTCTGCAGCGAGGACCCCTGCCCCCACACCGTGGACTGCTTCATCTCCAAGCCCACGGAGAAGAACATTTTCACACTCTTCATGGTGTCTACGGCCATCATCTGCATCTTACTCAACTTGGTAGAATTGGGTTACTTGATCAGCAAGAGGTGCTGGGAGTGCCCGAGGGGAGGGAGAAGGGATTCCAAGAAGGACCTGCTGTCTGGGGGTGACCTCATCTTCCTGGGGACAGACCCCAAGCCGCCCCTTCTGCCCTTTTTGCCTGATACTCCCCGAGACCAGGTGAAGAAAACCATGGTATAAATAGCTGCCTGGACAAGGAGTCCACATGCACTGGTGGGCATCATGCAGCACTGCCCACAGAATCAAAAGGGCAGAGCACTAAGTGAAGACCAAGGACCCAGTCTGGTGTGGATCTAAGGTTCCCTGTCTGGGTGCCATAAACTCCTTTGGGTGGGGAGACCCTCACTGGTTCATCTAGAAAGGCTGCACTTAGTCCCTCCAGTAAAGGAGGCACCACAGATAGGGGGAAGCACGGATGACCTGGGCAATGGTGACATTCTGCAAGTCTTCCCATCAGGAAGTCCTTTGGGCAGGTCAAGCCTCCATCCCCACTGCCCCATCCCATTGCAATGTTAGCCTACGGTGTTACATCCAAAGGAAAATAGAGCAGTTGGGCCCACCGTTTATGCCATTATGGGATGGGACACAGGTACCATCAAGTGCTCCCACAGCCTTCACAGTCACACACATCCCTCCATCCTTTATCCCCATGGAACAAAAAACCCCACCAAGGTTTTGTTCTCAGAAAGGAGGAAGTCAGACTTGAGTCTGGCCACACTCCAGCTGGAGTCATTCCCTTCCACCTCCCAAAATTCCTTCTCTCCAGAGGTGTGGAGAGGATGCCTCAGTGCCCTGCCCTCTCCTCCCCACCCACCCCCCCCAACTTCACCTGCCCTGGGGACAATTAGTGCCCTATCCTACCCTGCAGGTGCTGGCTGTTCTAGTGAATCATTGAATATCAGAGCCGGAAGGGACCTTAAAGATAATGGAGCCCAACCCTAGTCTATAACGCTTCTCCAATCCTTCCTCTACCCCCACATATACCCCACAGTCCTCCATAAGCCTGGTTAGAGGCAGGGTGGGAAGATGGACCTCCTCAGACTGCAGTGCTCCAGGGTTCCTCAGTTATCGTGTTAATTTTCTAGTGGTGAACTCTCTGTGTTTTCTCCTTCCTAATAAAAAAACTGCTTGAATTTGGAACTCAAAAAATTTTTTAAGTTAACTATTTTTGTTTACATGTAATTGAGAAAAATTAAATTAAATGTTAAAAAATAAAATAAAATACTGCTTGGTAGCTGGATGCGCTGATTCACTGAGATGTTTTTGAAGGGAAAGGGTGAAGCGCTGGGTTGACTTGGAGGAATGAGACAACAGAAGGGCATAAGCAAACCCTATCCCAAGCTCCGTCCCCGTAAGGAAAGGACTGAGCTGGAATCTGGAAGTCCCAACTGGAACGCACTCACAAAATTCCAGAACTCAAGAGGCAGAAGGCTCTTTAGAGACCACCTGCTCTAAGCTCCCCGTTTTAGGGATAAGGAAAATGAAGCTCAGATTTGAGAAGGGACTTGACCAAGGGCACTCAGCAAGTTAGCCCCAGAGTCAAGACCGGAATCCAGGTCTTTTGACTCCAAAACCAAGGCTCATTCCACTGCACTATTTAACCTTTCCTCTTACACCCTGAAACTCTTCCCTGAGCCTTCTAGCACTCCCACTGGGAGGGGTAGCCTTCTCCAATCTCTCGGTACTACCACAACTGCCCACTCCCCTCACCTTGCTCAGCCTTGATCTCCTTTCAAAACACCAAGGCAGAAATGGGTCTTAAAATATAGTTTAGGAACCAATCAGGAAAAGGTGAAAGTATTCTTGTCACTGTGTTATGAAGGATGCCAAGTCGTGGGACCCCTGGGGCCCTAGTCTCCTCATAGGATACACTAGATTAAACCTGGCCTAATTCTCATGTGAAACACCCCCAGAACCATCATCCTGACTGCGCATGGCCTGAGAGAGAGACAGAGAGAGAGAGAGACAGAGAGAGAGACAGAAAGAGAGAGAGAGAGAGAGAGAGAGAGAGAAAGAGAGAGAGAGAGAAAGAGAGAGAGAGAGAGAGCAATGCTCCATATTATGTCTGGTGACTTGCTCTAGGTCATCCAGATCACAAGCAACACAGGGAGGATTTGAACCCAGGTCCCTAGAATACAGAGTAGTGCTCTTTCTTCTCTTCCATAACACCTGCCACTTCTAAAGGCATGTTTCCTGTAGCTAAAATGCACTCCCGCCCCCAGTTCTCATATTCCCCTCTGGTAGGAAAATCTGTGAATTCCAATTCCCAGTAATGACAATGACAATTATAACCACAATAATTCACATTTAAGTATTGTTTTAGGTTTACAATGCACTTTCCACACCGCAGTCCGGTAATGAAAATGTTAATGTCCCTATGGGATGGATGAGGAGGGATGGGGATCCGAGATTTGCCCAAGGTCACATAGCTAATACACATTCTAATAGCGGAACAGCTAGATAAAACGTGGACCATTGGAATCCAGACACAAGGTAGTGATCTTGTTGAAGTGGCTTGAATTCCTCTCTGCTGGCAGAGGTACTTCCCTGCCCCAGGGGCCAAGGCAGAATCTAAAGTTAACCGAAACTGATAGACAGAAAACCTAGCCCAGCGCCCCTGGAGGCCCATTGCGTTGGAAAGTCCCTGCCCCTGCCTGCCTACCTGACAGCCTTGGGAGCAGGAGTGGAGCAGAGCAAAGTCCCAGTGTTTGCTCTGTCTCAGTGCCCGTATTGCCTGCCCATCCACCCACTGGCCCGACAAGGTGTCTTGGCTCATTGGTCATGGCTGCTCCGCCCAGCGGGTGATGTGCCTAAGTGGGACAAAAGCTTGAGGGAGGCCCTTGGGTAGAGACAGGAGACCTCAGAGGTGGTTCTCATTTCAGCTGCAGCTCCAGGTTTGGGCTCCGACTCTTCAGGAAATGGGCCAGAGGATAGCCTGCTGGGCCCAGAACAGGTGAGACAGCCCACTGTGGGGAGGACAGATGCCAGAAGCCAAGTCCGGGGTCAGGGCGGGGAGGGGGGGGCGGCGGGGAGCCTGCTGAAACTAAGAGCGGGCAATAAGGAAGAGGGAGCTACCCAGGAGCAGGGGCAACATGGGCATCGGGATGGGACCAGAGGAGGAGGATCTAGACCAGGGTAAACAGAGTAAAAGTCTCACAGAGCTTGGGCTCAGACCACCAGAGTTCCAGCAGGTACCTGGCAAATACAGGAGACCATTTAGATAGAAAGCAAAAGGAGCCAGGTCTCCGGCCTTCCTCAAACATGCTTCCCATCCTTTGGGCAGAGGTCTCCTTGGCATATGCCTTCAGCTCCTTCACTCCTTCCCCATTTGTCTGGCCATTCTGGAGACGGGATAAGGACAAAAGAGAGCAATGATTTCAGAGCAAGGACTCGAATGTGGATCTAGGACCTAGGCAGAAATTCTTGCCAAGCCAATGAGAAAAACCAGCTGGATCCATCATAGATTCAGTCTTTAGAGTCAGGAGGGACCTCTAAAATAATCTAGTCGGATCCCTTCATTTTGTACTTGAGAAAACTAACCTCTGGAGGAGTGGGGTGATTGGCCTCAAGGCAAATCACACCGGAAGGCAATACTAGGCACAAGGGAAGGTCTTGAGGAAAAAATAAACTAATAGGGAGAGAAATAGAGGACAGCACCTTATCTCAAGGATGGCCCCACCTCAGCAGCAATTCCAGAGCCTAGTTTCCCGACCCAGGAGCATTGTTGTTCAATCATATCCAACTCTTCTTGACCCCATTTAGGGTTTTCTTGGCAAAGATACTGCCATTTCCTTCTCCAGTTCATTTTACAGATGAAGAAACTGAGGCAAGCGGGTGACTTGCCCAGGGTCACATAGCTAGTAAGTGCCTAAGGCTGGATTTGAACTTAGGTCTTCCTGACTCCAGGCCCCAGCATTCTACTATGCCACCTAGCTGCCTAGAATATGAAAAGTAGAGTCATGGAAAATCCAGAAGTCCTTTCCTTTTGGCCTGAGATGGATGCACTAGGGGATTGTTGGGAGAGGAAGCAATTTGTTCATGTTCTTTGGGTCAGACAGATGTCCTTAATTGTTTTGTACATCATAGAACTCTTGGCCAATGTGATGAAGCCTATGGAACCCTTCTCAGAATCATCAACGTTGTTATTGTTGTTTTAAATTCAGAATCCAAGGAAATATTAAATTTCGTGTTAGAGGTTAGTGGAAAATTAAGATGACATTTTTTCCCATCCAAGTTCTTAAGCCCCAGGATATCTATCCAGGGACCCCAAGTTAAGAACTCTTGGACTAACGTGAGTCTGCATGACTAGAACCCTCACAAGAAAGACAGTGGTATGGGGGTTAATCATTGGGGACTGGGGAGGCAGGGCAAGAAATGATTGTTAAAAATGTATTAAACATCTACTATGTGCCAGGTTCCACTGTGCTAAGTGCTGGGGACACAAATACAAAAAAGAAAGACAGACCTTGCCCTCCAGGAGCTTACAATTTAAAGGAGGAGACAATACACAGAAAGGAAGCTGAAGGGGAAAGGGGTGGAGGGGGAAGGAACTTTCATAGTCATGCAAAGGGTCTAAAGGTGCCTGGGATTTCCCTGTCCTTCCTTAGCCCCAAAGCAGATAACATACATTCCTATTGTCTTTGTCAGTTGGATGGGCTAAGAGGTTGAGATATGAGATATTTTTATTATCCCTGCATTTGAATCATCCAGGATACCCTGCTGATTTGGGAGTAGATGGAACTAAAGTGTGGCTACTTCCATGTTAGGTGATTCAAGGGACAAGCATCTCCTGCATCCTGTGTCAGTGACTTGGACAGCATGAACTGGGCATTCCTCCAAGGGCTCCTGAGTGGGGTCAACAAATATTCAACCATCCTTGGCCAAGTGTGGCTGTCAGTGGTACTGATATTTCGAGTACTAGTGTATGTAGTAGCAGCAGAGAAAGTGTGGGACGAAGACCACAAGGACTTCGACTGCAATACTCGACAGCCAGGTTGTGCCAACGTCTGCTATGACCATATCTTCCCCATCTCCCACGTCCGCCTGTGGGCCCTACAGCTGATCCTGGTCACATGCCCCTCACTGCTCGTGGTCATGCATGTGGCCTATCGAGAGGAGCGGGAGAGAAGGCACCGCATGAAGCACGGACCCCAGGCCGCACGCCTCTATGGCAACCCAGGAAAGAAGCGAGGAGGCCTCTGGTGGACCTACCTACTGAGCCTGATATTCAAGGCTGGCGTGGATGCCGGATTCCTGTACATCTTCCATCGCATCTATAAGAATTATGACTTGCCCCGTGTGGTGCACTGCTCTGTGGACCCCTGCCCCAATGTGGTAGATTGCTTCATCTCCCGACCCACGGAAAAGAAGGTCTTTTCCTACTTCATGGTGGCCACGGCTGTTATCTGCATCCTGCTCAATCTGGGGGAGGTATCCTACCTGATCTGTAAGAGATGCCAGGAGCGCCTAGGTTCACAGAACTCTAAACATCGGCAGCGACAGAGGCGTAGTCACCATGGTCCCTTGGGGTCTTTGCGAGATGCCTGTCCCCCTTATGCTCCCTCCCAGGCTTTGCAACAAGGTGACCCCTCCAGGGAGGTCACATTGCCTTGTTGAAGTCTCTCATTTCAAACAAGAATAGAAAGATAAGACAGTCATAGAAAAACCCTGGTTCTGGAGTTAGAAAAACTGAGTTCTTCTATGCCCCAGTGATTTTGGGCAAGTCCTAAGTTTTATCATCTGTATAACGAGAAGATTGCACTAGATCATATCTAAGGTTCCTTCCATCTCCAAATCTGTGATCCTAAGATGCGATGTTGACATCACTACAAGTATAATGGAGGGCAGGGGTGGATGGATGAGAGATTGAGCCATTACCTCTTTCTCTCCAGTCAGCCTGGCCAGAGTCCCCTCACCTGAGGAAATGTGATCTGAAGTGAGCAGCAGACCCTTAGGAGGAGTAGGAAGGGTAAAGACAAACCGGCCACCAGCAACGGAGCCCATCCAATAACCAAAAAATTCAGCTTCTGTGTCTCCTTCCCCTTGGGAACTCTCCCTTCCATGTGCCCCATAGGAGAAGGTAGTGGGGCTGGGGGTGTCACCATGAGGAGGTAAAGGCTTATTCAGGGGCTGGGTTAGGACCTCATGTGTATGCACACCTACAAAAGGAGAAAATTCTGAATAAAAGCTTTTTATAAAGTACTTGGCAAACAGCCCCAGCCTTGGAAACCAAGTCAATAATATTCAAGGTAATTCACCCCTACCTTCTAAGCAGGGGTGGGGAACCTGCAATCTCAAGACCACATGTGGCCCTCTAGGTTCTCAAGTGTGGTCGTTTGACTGAATCCAAACTTCACAGAACAAATCCTTTTATTAAGGGGGTAAACTTCAGGGATGCTCTAGGGGGTAAAGTACTGGGGATGTGGGATAGAGGGAAGGAAAGAAGAAAAGATGAGGATAGCTTCCTACAATTAAAGTTGTCCACTTCTGGAAAGGGCTGCCTTGGGAAGCAATGGGGTTCCCCCACAATCACACACTGGATATCTTCAAGCAGAGACCGGATTGGGAAGCACTTGCTGGGAAAGGGGCTCCTATACAGGGCCACTTTGGACAAGATTGCTTCTGAGGTCCTTCCAGCTTTGAGCTTCTATGGGAGAAATGTTGTCCCTTTTCTACTTGAGTTTTAGAGTCTGGATGATGTCATGACCCTGAGGTGGCCAAGTCAAGACTCCCCTTTGGACCAAGGTGTGCCCCTCTCAGGCCAGCAAAGGAGAGAGAAGCTGAGGATATTCCATCAGCTAGGAGACAGGTCCCAAATGGCTTTCCTGGCTTTGGCCAGAGATAGAGTTTGAAGAGGAGAAAATCTGGGAAAGGGAGGCAGACAGACACCCACACCCACAACCCCTTCCCTCAGCCCAGCTCAGTACCCCTCACAGGCTGGGACTTGCCTCACTGCAAATGACTCAGCCTTGAGTATGGAAAGGGGCGCTTGGAGAGAGACAGTGGGAAGGAGAGAGAAGGTGAGGGAGAGAAGCAGGTCACATTCTGAGAAGAGAACTACACCTCCCCTGTGGTTGGTTATTTATGTGTTTTCTTCTGTGGGGGTGGGGTGTGAAGGGAGATGGCAGGGAAAGAGGAATAAGGATAGAGTTCTCAAAAGAAAAAATGAGAACAGAAGGAATCTTGACCAAACGGGACAGCTTTGAAAGTTACGTATTGGATTTACTATATGATTTAAAAGAAAAGCAAGCTCTACGTAATAGAAATGAGCTTTTTATGTATAGTCTCTCCTTCCATCCTACAATTGTATGTGAAAATATGCATTTTATTTGGTTGTTGTTAAATTCAGAATTATTTAAAAATGAAACAGATATTTAAAAAAAAGAAACAGTTCTTTTTGTCCAAAAACAGCTGTACTGGGGTGGAATGGAGGGGAGAAAGGGGTGGAAGGGCCTAGGAAAAGGCAACTTGGAGAATAGATCAGTGGCACCAGACATCTAATGACTTGTCCAGAATTGAGCTGCTCATACCCCAAACAATTAGCATTGCTGGGCCATGACCCAAGAAACCCCTCGTGGACAAAATCTCAGAGTTGGAAAGGACCTCAGAGGACATCTAGTCCAATTCATACCTAAAAAGGAATCCCTGCCCCACACCATCCCCAACAAATGGTCAACCATTAAAGACTTCATGCTATAGAGAACTCACTACCTCATTCCACTTATAAAAAGCTCTGTTTGTCCCTTAAAATGTCTTTGAATCTTCACCACCAGCACCATCCTCTTCTCCGGTAACTAAAACAATATCAGCAGCTCACATTTATAATGTTTTACAATTTATAAAAGGATGTCCTTTGAAGACAACTGGCAAGGCAGGTAGTACAAGTAAGCAGCATTATATCCATTTTACACATGATGAAACTGAGGCTCCTAGAATCCAAATGACTTGCCCATGGACATGCCTGGGGTGAGAATCACTGGGCCTCTCATTAAAGAAGGGAGTGACAGTCCCTATCCTAGACCTTTGTCCCCCCACTTGACAAGCTGGGGAATGCCTCCACTGGAATCCTGGACTCATCCCCTGCTCACCTCATAGACAGTAAAGAATTATTTGGACCAATTCACACACACACACACACACACACACACACACATACACACGTACACACCTGGAGCTCAGGGAAGATGGTTCCTTTTATTTAAAAGGGAAAAAATTATATTGATGTATTTTGTTTTTAGGTCACTCAAATTTTCCCCAGTATCCTTCCCTTTTCCCTTCCTAAAGAATCATACTTAATGACAAAGAATTTTTTTAAAAAGGAAGAAAAGGGCAGGGGAGGGAAAATCAGCAAAACCAATCAATATATTAAAAAAAAATCTGATGATATGCAAGATGCTACACTCCCAGGGAACTCTCCTCTGCAAAAGAATGGCAGAAGCATCTTCTCTGATCTCTTCTCAGGGACCACCCTCATGCTTTGTAACTTGCAAATTTCCTCTTTTACTGTGGTGTGATGATTGTTCTATCCATCTACAATGCTGTCATCATCTTCTATAGTTTTCCTGGGCTCCATTTATTTTCCTGCATCAGTTCACACAAATCTTTCCATGCTTCTCCGTGTCCATCATATTTATTACATGTTTCCTTTATGCTTAAGGGCACTTTTCAAAGGGTATCTACCCTCCTCAGTGAGGCACCAGGCTTAGCTTCTCCATTTCTGGCCCAAACTCCCCACTCTGACCCATGAGTGCTCTGAGGCACAGAGCAAAGACTGGCCCTGCCTAGCACCTTCTTTCTGCCTGAAAATATCCTCAGGAATCCCAAGGGTCTAGGATGATGAGGTAGGCCTAGGCTCTCTATCCCAGGCTAAAGTGACAGAGCCTCAGAGCTCAAAAGACTGGATATGTGTTCCACCGATTACAGCTGAAGATGGCTGGCTCAGGCAGCTGCCCCAATTTCACACCCACTGATTACAAGCACACCCAGCCCCAGATGACTTCTTGAATCAGGCCTCCTGTATAAGGCACACCTGAGCCCCTGCAGAGGGTGTGGCCAGGGTTGACTTATCCCCAGTTATGTTGAGACCAAGGTGAGAAGTGAGTGCTAATTTACTGAAGGACAGACAAGCACCAGTCCTGGTCATTCAGGCACATGGGACCAGGGAAAAAGAAGCCCCTGAATGAAGCATTAGGACTAATTGATCTTAATAGGCTTCCTGGAGGAGAAGAAATATTCCTCTGCAGACTCAGACCCAGAACAACAAGACTCAGTCCCGGATTGTCCCCCAAGAATGGATCCTTTGTGGGCAGTAGCTCCACCTCCTTTAAGATGAGGAAAAAGGGGGTGAAGTCAGGGCCATGAAGATTGACCTAAGCCAACTTTTGGGGGTCAATCCATCCGCTGCTCCTGACCCACCTGATTTCCTTTCTAAACCAAACACAAATGACTTTGGACCATCCACTCCTCGGCCTTGTGCATATACTGGCCCCCTACACCCCCACCGATAACTGATGGCTGCCCACATTTGGCTGGGGGACCTTTCTGACCACTACCCAAGCTCTTCCTGCCCTGCACATGTTCACCACCACCCCTTACTCATACTGTTGTTGTTTGTCCTTCATTTTCACAGAGGACCAATTACTCTAGGAAGACAGGGGAGAGGAAGGGCTGGGAGGGTGGGGGAGGGGGCAAACTAGGCATGGCGTATAGTGGAGGAGTGGAGTCAGAGGCAGGTCCTTCCAATTAACGGCGACATAGATGAACGTCCCCTCTCTGGGTCTCAGTTTCTTATTTCAATCCTATTTGATTCCAAAAGCACTTCTAAGCACCCACTACATTTAAGACACTGTTTGGCACTGGGAATACAAAGCCAGAAATAAACAAACAAAAGAGATCCTTGCCTTATTCTATTGGGCTGATACAAATGGGAAGATAAGTAACTTCAAGATGTGAAGGGGCTGAACACTCACACTCAAGGGATTAGATTATCATCCTGAAGGAGGTGGACCTGGAAGGATGGTGTCAAATCTAAAAAACAGGAGGCAAAGAGTCCAGAAAGGACTCAGATGCCTGTGCAAAGATGCCAAGGCAGGAGATGAGATGCCCTGGTCCAGGAACGGCCAGTAGGTCACCTTGGCTAAAATACACTGTGTATAAAAAAAAATGGCAGGAAGAAACGGTAAGCCTGGAGAAGTATTGTGATGGGCCTTAATTACCAGGCTCAGGGATTTCTGTTTGAGCCTATTTAGGCAGCTGTGGCTTAGGGAAGGGAGACATTAGAAGCAGGGAGACCAATTAGGAAGCTGTTGCAAGATTCCAAATAAGAGATGATAGAGGGCTTGAAGTGGGATGATGGTCATGGAAGAAATCAGATTACAGGATCATCCATTTAGATCTACAAGGGATTGTCTAGTCAGACCTCTTCATTTTTTTTAATATTTATTTTTAGTTTTAGTTTACAACACACAGCTCTACATAATTTTGAGTTCCAGATTTTCTCCCCTCCCTCCCCCCTCCCTCCCCAAGATAGCATGGAATCTCATATAACTACCATGAATAACTTCGCATTGAATTAATTTATACACTAGTCAAGTTGCGGAGAAGAATTATGACCAATGGAATGAATCATGAGAAAGAAGAAACAGAACCAAAAAAAAAAAAACCCAAAAACAAAAACAAAAGAGAAGAGGAAAAGGTGAGCATGAAGTGTGCCTCAATCTGCATTCAAACTTCATAGTTCTTTCTCTGGATGTAGATAGCATATTCTCCATCATGAGTCCTTTGGAGTTGTGCCTGCACCTTGTGTTGCTGAGAAGAGCAAAGTCTGTCAGGGTTGGTCCTCACGGAATCCATATATCTGTGGTTGTGTACAGTGTTTTCCTGGCTCTGCTCCACTCACTCAGCATTATGTCGTGTAGGTTTTTCCAGGTTGTTATGAAGTCCGTATCATCCCCATTTCTTATGGCACAATAGCATTCCATTACCTTCGTATACCACAGCTTGTTCAGCCATTCCCCAATTGATGGGCATCCCTTTGATTTCCAATTCTTGGCTACCACAAAAAGAGATGCTATAAATATCCTTGTACATATGGGTCCTTTTCCCACTTGTGTGATTTCTTTGGGATACAACCCTAGAAGTGGTATTGCTAGGTCAAAGGGTATGAGCATTCCTCTGGCCCTTTGGGCGTAGTTCCAAATTACTCTCCAAAATGGCTGGATCATCTCACAACTCCACCAGCAATGTAACAATGTTCCAATTTTCCCACATCCTCTCCAGCATTTATCATCCTCCTGCTTTGTCATTTTAGCCAATCTGACAGGAGAGATGTGGTTTCTATGAGTTGTTTTGATTTGCATTTCTCTAATCAGTAGTGATTTAGAGCATTTTTTCATATGCCTATAGATAGCTTTAATTTCTTCCTCTGAAAACTGCCTGTTCATATCCTTTGACCATTTCTCAATTGGGGAATGGTTTGTATTCCTATGTATTTGACTCAGTTCCCTGTATATTTTAGAAATGAGGCCTTTATCAGAGATACTAGTTGCAAAGATTTTCTCCCAATTTTCTGCTTCCCTCCTAACTTTTGTTGCATTGGCTTTTTTTGTACAAAAACATTTCAATTTAACATAATCAATTAATTATCCATTTTGCATTTTGTAATGCTCTCTATCTCTTGTTGGGTCATGAATTCTTTTCTTTTCCATAAATCTGATAAGTAAACTATTCCTTGCTCTCCCAAATTACTTATAGTATCAGCCTTTACTCCTAAATCATGAACCCATTTTGACTTTATTTTGGTATATGGTGTAAGATATTGGTCTATGCCCAGTTTCTGCCCTACCATTTTCCAATTTTCCCAACAGTTTTTGTGAAATAGTGAATTATTAGCCCAGAAGCTGGCCTCTTTGGGTGGACCTCTTCATTTTACAAAAGTGGAAACTGAGGCCACAAGAGGCTAAGTGGTTTGCCTGAGGTTGGTCATATGGATAGTAATCAATAATCAATAAATGTTTATTAAGTGCCTACTCCATGCTAAGCACTGGGGATACAAAAAGAAGCAAAAGACAGACCCTGCCTTCAAGGAGGTTACAAGTAAGGGACAGAACCAGGGTTGACCATAGATGTTTGTCACTGCACCATGCTGCTTCTCACCAGAAATGCAGGAGGTGTTATAGGTACCTCCACAATGAGATCTCCCAGCTGAATGGATGAGGTAGGGAGCTTGAAGGAGAGTGAAGCATTGAGGATACTCTCAAGTTTCAAATTCAGGTCACTGAGAGGAAGGGCAGAAATAAGGCAGATGGGAGGATGGCCAGGTTTCAGGAAGATAATGAGATCCATTTTGAACACATTGAAAAAATGTAAAATGAGGGTGTTGGACTGGATGGTCTCTAAGCTCACCCAGCTCCAAATCTCTCCTACCCACCTCCCTACCTCCAAGGCACAGCTGGGTTCACCAGTGCCCACAGTTTCACACATGGGACCAAGGAACTGAGAAATCAGCTATACCCACCCACCTGCCTACCCAGAAGTAGAGGTCCACACCTGGACACTCCTCTCCCAGAGACTGAGGAGAGATCAGACAGATGGGAGGAGGACCAAGAGAGGGAAATGGGAGTCACCGAAGTAGAGAATATGCAGGAGGAGGGGGTGGTGAATGTTAAGAAAGGTCAAAGAAGATGAAGACTGAGAAAAGGCCATTCCAACTTAGTTATTAAGAGGTGACCTTTGAGTGAACAGTTTCAGGAGAGTAGTAGAGGCAGCAGCCAAAATGCAAGGGGTGGAAGGGATGACCAAGTACCAAGAAAGCGAAGGCAGTGAAGGGTAGAATGGTCTTGAAACAGGAGCTAGGACAGACCTGAGCCTCCTTCATATGCATCAGAGAAGGAGCCACTAGGAAGAGATTGAAGGTGGGTGGGTGGGGCTGTGTGTGTGTGTGTGTGTGTGTGTGTGTGTGTGAGAGAGAGAGAGAGAGAGAGAGAGAGAGAGAGAGAGAGAGAGAGAGAGAGAGAGAGGTGGGGGATGGGGGGGAGGAAGAGTGAGAGAGAGGAGAGAGGGAGAGACAGAGGGAGAGAAAGACACAGACAGGGGAAGAGAGAGAAAGAAACAGACAGAGGTAGATTATAAATTCCAGGAGACTGGAGGGAACAGGATCAAAGGCAGCAGCAGAGGAACAAGGAAAGGAACCACCTTATCCACCAAGACTGGAGTAAAGAGGAGACAATGGGTGAAAATGTAGAGAGTATTTGAAGACTAGAAAGGGATAGATAAGAGAGTTCACAATGTATAATCCAAATCTTCCTAGTGAAAGAGGAGGAAAGGTTACCTGCTAAAAGCACAACAGGGCTGGGGAGGGACAAGAAACCAGGTGTGGTGGTATAAGCCTTTAATCCCTGCCATGAGGAAACTAAGGCTGGTGCATGGCTTCAGTCTGAGCATTCTGAGTAGCAATGAACTAAACCAATTGATCAGGTGTTCACACTGTCTGGCACCAATGTTGTGAGCCCCCAAGAACAGGGGGCCCCAGGCTCCCCAAAGAAAGACAAACCAGCCCTGGTTGAAAACAGGTCAAAGCTCCCATGTTGAGCAACAGTGAGATCAGCCTGTACGTGGCCATGGTACTTATAGACTGGGCAAGATGGGGAGACCCAGCCACAATTTTTTTATTTGAAAAATAAAAGATGGGACAGGAGTGGGGTTGGAGACTTGGGGAGGAGAGGAAAAAATCCAGAACAGTCATTAGTGGAAGGAGGGTGGGGAGTCCATCAGAGATAAATAAAAGAATTGCCATCCATAGGTGAGGGTACAGTTGTAATGGACCCAGTCAGCACAGTTTTGTGACTTCCAGCAGAGGTCAATGACTTCCTTGAACATCAGAGAAGGTAAATGGTAAAAAATAACCCAAGGTTAAGAAATAGCAGAGCTCCTGAACAGCAGATGATCAGACCAAGGGGTTTGAGGGTGGAAAGCAATGATGTCATGTTGAACTGTTTGACCATGGGTCAAGATGATGAAGAGAAGGAAAAGAGACAACTCCCAGGAAGAGGACTGGAGAGACATAGAGAGATTAAACAAGAAGTGGAGGTCACTTTGACGATGAAAAGCAGGTTTAGGAGGAGTGAGGTGGTGAGAAAGGCAGTAGTAAAAGGGCAGGAGATTGTGATCAGAGAGAAGAATATCAGAGTTCTGGATCATGAAGGTGGAACAGTTTTGGGTAATAATGAGGTCCAAGGTGTGTCCACCTCTGTAGGTGGCTGAGGTAGACTGGAGACAGATCTCACTGGAGTTTAGGAAGATGATGAACTGGGACACCATTGCATAGGGGATGCCATTGCATCAGAAGGACCTTCCCTGGTGATTCCTGATGATTCAGGATATGGGTTGTTTCACTGTTTTTCTTTGTAGCCCCACTCCCTAGCACTGTGTATGGCACATGGAAAATGTGCTCAAGAAATGCTTGTTGATGGATTCGTTGGTTGGTTGATTAGAAGGGTCATCTACATGAATTTTAAAGTCATCCAGGATTAATTGGGCTATAACAGCAGAAGGACAAGTGTGCAAGGCATTCAACAGTGACTTGTGGACCTATTTAACTATTGGATCAAGTATTAAGGGGAAAAAGTGAGGCCGGAAGAGGGCTGATGATCTGGGACAATAGGAAAGAATGAGGAAATTCAAAGCAAGGTAAGGATTAGGAGGTGTGAGGCAGTGGGAGAAAGGGAAGGACTGGAGATTTTTATCAGAGAGAAGGTTTTAAAAATTCTAGATAATGATGATGAAATAATTTCGGGTAATAATGACACATAAAGCATAATAACTCCTGTGGGTGGCTGAGGAAAAGTGGAAGCCGAGATTGTGGATGCTGAAGAGGCTGGTGAACCAGGAATAGAGGGTCTTTATTGCCAACGTGGCTTTTGAAATAACCAAAGATGTGGGTAGAGGTTGAGGGGGGTGGAAGATTGTAATGCTGACACTGAATTCATTGAGAATTACAGCGATCTGAATGCCAATAGGTGACAGGATCTGGCCACAGTGATGTAGTTGGGATGGTCAGATAGCTTGAACTCTAAAGAAGAGGCTCTGATTTGACAACAGAAGGCCTAAGCTAAAAATCCTGGTTTGACCCTGGGCAAGTCCTTAAACTTAAATTTCCTGGGCCTCAGTTTCCTTAATTTTAAAAAATGAGGGGGTTGGGCTGAATGAATTTTAAGGCTGCCTCCAGCTTCAGACCAGGCTAAGAGAACCCAGTAGTGGTGATGGGAAACAAAATTAGGTATAAGCTAACACCCCAGGGCAGAGAAAGGAGAAGGAAGAACAAACGGCCAACATAGAGACAGTGACAAGGAATGAAGGTCCTTCGAGTAGAGAAAGCCAGGTCTCCCTGAGAACTAGAAGGAGCATCAGAGGCAAAGATGTAAGATGAGGGGGCCTGCTGAAAGTTCCTAAGAGAAGCCAAAGAGCAAGACTAAGGCTGAGTCGATGGGGTCTGAGAGGTGAGGTAGGGTGTAGTTTTCACCCTTCAAAAACAGATTTTCTGAATCACAGGAATACAATGAGCAGGAGAGAGGAATTTACTTTCCCCAGAGTAAAGAATGGGGAGGTGAGGACTACAGAGTAAGAAGGTAAACCGGCCCAGGGTTCCTAGTAGAATGCTGGTGTGAAGGGGTCTCTGAAAATCATGGGATCATGAATTTAGAGCTGGAAGGGACCTCAGAGATTAGCTAGTCTAATCTTTTTTTTTCACATTTTTATTGCTCTTTTGTTTTCCCTTCAGCTCTATTTCCAAATGCATCCTTCTCTCTCTCTCCTGCCCAGCAAGCCATCACTTGTAACAAAGAAGGAAGAAAAGTGTGGGGTGGGGGGGGGGGCGTTCAACAAAACTAAGCAACACATCTAACAAAAACAATAGAATATGAAATGTCCCATACCCATAGTTCCCCACTGACGTAAAAAAGGATGGGATGTGCATTTTCTCATCTTTTCTTCAGAGACCTGTTTCCAACACTTCTATTTTATAGAAAAAAGAAACTGAGGCCCAGAGAGAGGAAGTGATTTATCCAAGGGCACACAGTAGTAAGTGGCAGAGCCAAGATTCAAATATAGGCCCTCCTATTCCAAATCAGTCAGTCAGTCAGTCAACAAGCATTTATTAAATGATTCCTACATTCTAGGAACTGTGTGAAGCATCAGGGAGGCAAATATAATGGGGAGTGGCACGTGTTCAGAAAACCTCCGACAGCATCTACCTATTTGGAAGGGACTAGGCACCCCAAGTCAGTCATTATGGTGGGTAATGGGAGTGCCTTGAAGAGACATGAAAGCGCTTGTGGACATTCTGTAACTGGTTCTGGTTATCTGACAACACAGAGAATGGCAGCCCCTTTGATTGGTTGCAAGGCTAGAATTGATATTGTCTTCAAAAGTCATCCAATGCCTTGGACATTCTCCTGGATCCTCTCAGTTGGTAGATCTCTGATCTTGATTCCACTCTTTTGCTGATGGCAACCAATAAGAAACTGCTGTAAGCGACCCTCTCTCGAGGTGAACATTGGCCCAATGGATAAGGGCCATGGCATTTCTACTTTTGTTTTAGACGAAAAAAATTGGATACTCCATCCTTGTGAGCTTCAAAATGTCAGGAGAGTGAACTATCTGGTCATCCAGGATTCCTGGAGTTTAATTCTATGCCAGGTTTTGCAGCCAGGCCAACATCAATTTGGACGTGAACTTGGAGGAACCAGTGCTAAGCTAAATCTCAGCCAACTTTCTCCAAAAACTAAGACGTGTAGGGGAGAATGAGATACTGGGGGGAAATATTTGTATTTTTGATATTGTTATATCTAGGAAGTAAATATCCCTTGGTAAAAGCTTAATACCAACAACAATAATGATGATCTAACATTTATATAACTCCATGCGCTAGGCACTACGTTAAGTGCTTTACAATTACAATCAGTGTTAAATGGTTAAATGGAAGAGGGATGCTAGTCATCGTTGGGGAACACAATCAGTGAGGACTCAAGCATTGGAAGAAATTCACTCCAAACTTTCAGTGTCACCCTGATACCCTGAGGGGGCAATGTATGACCTCGCTCTGAGCTACAGGATACTCCCTACATACATAACTCTGAATCTGGCTCTCTGTCCATCGTTCCACAATTCATGGGAGTGAGGAGTGGACCCTTGTAGTCCAAGAGACTTTCATGTTAAAGAGATGATTTTTTAAATGGGAAAGAAGGGGGCTAGCAGTACTAGACTTCAGACTATACAACAAAACAGTAACCATTGGAACAATTTGGTTAAGAAATAGAAAGATAGATCAGTAGAACAGATTAAGAACACAACATACAGAAGAAAAGGAACACAGTAGCCTAGAGTTTTACAGACCCAAAGACCTCAGCTACTGGACTAAGGAATCACTATTGGGGGGAGGGGGGGAAGTGCTGGGAAAACTAGAAAACAGAATAGCAGAAATTAAGTAATATAGAGACCAAAACATCTTACACTACATATCAAGATAAGATCCAAATGGATGCATGAGATAGGCATAAAGGGTAACATTATAAGCAAATTAGAGGAACAAGAAAGAAATTATCTTTAAGATACTATAGTTAGGGGAAGAGTTCATGACAAAACAATAGAGATGATCACAGAAGATAAAATGGATTATTTTAATTATGTAAAATTCTAAAATTTTTGCACAAACAAAACCAATGCAGCTGAGATTAGTAAGGAAACAGTTAACTGGGAAAAAAAATCTTTGCAGCAAGTTTCTCTAATAAAGTTCTCATTTCTAAGACATATTAAAGAACTGATCCAAATTTATAAGAACAAAAACTATCCCCAATAAAAAGATAAATGATCAAAGCATGTGCCCAGAAAGTTTTCAAAGAAAGAAAGCTAAGCTATCAACAAACATATGAAAAATGCTAATCACTAATAATAATGCAAATTAGTAGTAATTAGAGAAATGTAAATTAAAGCATTTCTGACATTCCATCTCAGGACCATCAGATTAGAAAAGATGATAAAAAGGGATAATGACAAATGTTTGAAAGGCTGAGGGAAAACAAATGCATTAATGTACCACTATTGGAACAGTGAATTGATATAGCCATTCTAGAATGCAATTTGGAACTACATCCTAAAATTCACTAAACTATGTGACTCAGTGATACCATTATGAGGTCTATATTCCCTGAAGATCAAAGAAAGAAACAAAGGGCTCACTTGTACAACATTATTAATAGAAACTCTTTTTTCAGTAGCAAAGCCCTGGAAACTAAGGGGTGTCCATCTATTGAAGAATGGCTAAACAAATTATAGCATAAGAACATCATGGAATATTATTGTGCCTTAAGAAAGGATAAAATGGATGATTTCACAGAAATCATGAATGAATTGATACAGAATGAAGTGAGCAGAAATGGGGAAACAACCTACTGTATACAATAACAAAAGCATTATACAGAAAAACATTGAAAGACTTGAGGACTCTGATGAATGCAATGATAAACTACATACAGTTCTAGAGGATCAATGACAAAGCCTGCTGCCCACCTCTTGATTCAAGATGCAGGAGGAAGGGAGGGAGGAAGAGAGAAAGGGAGGCAGGAAGGAAGGAAGGAAGGAAGGAAGGAAGGAAGGAAGGAAGGAAGGAAGGAAGGAAAGAGGGAGGGAGGGAGGGAGGGAAAGAAGGAAGGAAGGAAGGGAAGGAAAGAAGGGAAGGAAAAGAAGGAAGGAAGGAAGGAAGGAAGGAAGGAAGGAAGGAAGGAAGGAAGGAAAGAAGGGAAGGAAAAGAAGGAAGGAAGGAAGGAAGGGAAGGAAGAAAGGAAGGGAAGGAAAGAAGGAAGGGAAGGAAAGAAGGGAAGGAGGGAAGGAAAGGAAGGAAGGAAGGAAGGGAAGGAAAGAAGGGAAGGAAAAGAAGGAAGGAAGGGAAGGAAGGAAGGAAGGGAAGGAAGGAAGGGAAGGAAAGAACGAAGGGAAGGAAAGAACAAAGGGAAGGAAAGAAGGGAAGGAAGGGAAGGAAAGGAAAGAAGGGAAGGAAAAGAAGGAAAGAAGGGAAGGAAGGAAGGAAAGAAGGAAGGAAGGGAAGGAAGGAAAGGAAGGAAGGGAAGGAAAGAATGAAGGGAAGGAAAGAAGGAAAGGAAGGGAAGGAAGGAAGGGAAGGAAGGAAGGGAAGGAAGGAAGAGAAGGAAGGAAGGAAGGGAAGGAAGGAAGGGAAGGAAAGAAGGAAGGGAAGGAAAGAAGGGAAGGAAGGAAGGAAGGGAAGGAAGGAGGGAGGGAGGAAGAAAGGGAAGGAAGGAAGGAAAGGAAAGGAAGGAAGGAAGGAAGGAAGGAAGGAAGGAAGGAAGGAAAGGAAGGAAAGAAGGGAAGGAGGGAGGAAAGGGAGGGAGGGAAGGAAGGAAGGAAAGGGAGGGAGGGAAGAAGGAAGAAAAGAAAAGAGGGTCATTGAGGTATCTTTTATTTAATGCACAGAAGAAACAGATGGAAGGTCAGAAAGAATCACAGATTAGCAGAATGGCTTTAAAAGCTACAGATTATACATATATACATACATACAGATTTACATACATATATGTGTACATATATATGTTTTAAAAGAAAAGAAGCTACACAAAATACAACAGAGACCTGTAGTTTCGTGTACAATTTTTTTTTCTGTTCTACTATGTATAGGAAATACCCATCTTATTTGGCGTTTCTTAAGTTCAGAATGAATTTTTTTTAAATAATTAAGAAATAGACCACAAAAGGAAGTAATATTATAAGTTAGTTAAGGGAAGACAGAATCTTAGGTGGTTAAGTGGGCAAAAACTCATATTTATAAAGCAATGGTGGACTGCTCCTAAAGCATTCACTCTGGTTTAACACTCTGCACCACTCCCATCCTAATGATGACAAGATGACTTCTTGAACTTTGAAAATTCAGAAGACCAGAAGCTGTCTCCTTTTGCCCCAAAGCAAAAGGCTGTAGCTTCATGCTACAGCCAGCCATGCCACATGGCAGTGCAAACTCTACATGCACAAAGAAATTCACATGTGGGAATCTCAACATGCAACCAAAACAAACTTACATGAGTACCCTAGCCCCTCAGTGTTACCCCTAGAATCCCAAGGGAAGAGGTAGTAACTATCCTCTGGGGCCCTGGCCCACCAATGGGAAGGAGACTTGAAGAAATAGCACTGTTAAGTCTAAGTGCCCTCTACTTTCCCTTAGGGTGTCAAAGGAGCAGTCTCTCCTCTTCACTTCTAGATACTTGGGTAACTAAGAGGGGCTGGGAAAACTTGGGTGAAAGTTGCAGTATTGAGTCATAGTTTCCCAATATTGGCCCCTGTCCCAGGCCAGGGTCAGCCTTTAGGTCAGGAATTGCCTCCTTGGCTTGAGGCTAAGTCTTTCCTGATGCTTCACTTCTGATTTTCCTTTAAAGACAAGCTTTCCCTGGCTATGGTCAAGTAAGCCTGAGCCTGAGGGTGCCCTGAGTCATGATAGACTCATGGCTTAGTGTATGTCTGGCTCTTCTTCTATCCCTGTTCTGCCCTAGGGGAAAATCACTCTCTTGTTGGAGACTCGGAAGGAGGTGTGGTCTCAACCAAAAGAATTTCCCCAGTCTGAATAAAGAAATGTGGTCCCGTACTCAAGGACCCCTCCAGGCTAAACGGGGTGGGGGACTTGGCCCCAGACTTGGAGATCTCCTAGTCTGAAAGAATTTGAGGCACACATATGAAATTATTGGAGAACTTTGAGCTACAGTGTTTCAGGTTTAGGGTCATATGCCCACCTCTCACTCATTAAACTCCACTCCCCATAGCTCACATTTATATCTAGTCTCTAAAGTGGCTTTGGGGCCCTAGCAATGGGACTTGATTCTAAAGCCACAGCTATAACTAATACGGCTGGGCTTTGTGCCAGGTATCATGCATGGGGGCACAATGCTTCCTTTTAGCTAGTCTTCCATCTTGGAGAAGGGAGAGAAGGGAAACTCCCAGCCCCAAGTGGGTCTGTACTAGGAAAATGTGCAGGCACATATGGGTGCACTAAAAAGAGCCTCTAGAGAAGGTTCAATCCAGGCAAATGGGTGAATCAGGCTTCAGCCAGCCCAAAGGTGAGGAACAGGTAGAAGTTTGGTCCCCTGGCCTACTTTCCACCCTTTCTGAGGCCTTCCTCTCTGGGGGATCAATCAACAAACATTTAAGATATTTCACTGTTCCAGGCATTCTGGTAGGTCCTGCAGATACAGAGACAAAACGGAGCAGTTCCTGCCCTCAAGGAGCTGCTATTCTATCAGGGAAGATAACATGTGAATATACAAGTAGATACAGATTAAATTAATATAAAATCATTTGAGAAAGCAGGGCATTGGCAGGCAGCTGAGAGAATCAGGAAAGATGTCAAACAAGCAGTTGACAGAGCTCAAAATGAAACAAGGGATCTTGAAGGAAGTAAGAGATTGTAAGAGGCAGAGGAGAAGAAGGAGGGCATTCCAGGCATCAGGGACCATCATTGCAAAGGCACAAAGGTGGGAAATGTGCATGAGAAACAGCAAGGTCAGCTGGGCTATACTATCGTGTGTTTGAAGGGTAGTAATGAACGATGGGCCTGGAAAAGTCAGTTGGAAAGGGGTATACCTCTCTGGACCTCTCTCTGAAAAAAGAGCATTCTACGGCCCCCACATCCTCCCCAAATGAACTGTGCCTCAGATTCCAGAAGTTCTGGCTATGGCTGAGTCTAAAGCAGAATTCATTATGTGGGTGAAGTCAGTCCTTCTCTATGGGGTTACCTGGGAACACAGGTGGGAGAAAAGGAAGACAAGTATGAGCACATCTGTCTAAAGACAGACTTGTCTGTACACTTGTAGGTAAACACACAGGTGTATGTTTTTATCTCACACCTGGATTTCACAAACATATGAGTGTATTTACCAGGGAATGTCTGTGTTCAGGCAACTAGGTGACCTAGTAAATAGAGAGAACACCGGACATGAGTTCAGATCTGGTCTCAGACATTAGATATCTGTGCAATTCTGAGCAAATCATTTCTTTTTCTTGGCCTCATCTATAAAATAGGGGTCATCATAATGCTTACTTTACAGGGCCATTGTGAAGATTGAATTGAGATAATAAGGTCCCTCGCAAACTTTAAAGGGCTATATAAACTCTGGCTATTATCCTTTTTTGAAAAGGATAGGGCCAGACTGTGTGATCACTCCCCTTGAGTGACAGGGACCAAACAAATTGAGAAGCATTTGCTTAATGCACAATGGCCTGGGAATCTAGATGTTTCATTTCCAAATATTCTGCTTCCTCCCTCCCTGACTCATCTGGATCTCAGGCCCTTGTACCTGCTTGCTTCATTCATCCCTATGTTTCTGGCCCTGGTCTTCCCAGTCTAGAGAGAAGAAACCCTATGAAGGCTGAGAGGATGAGCATAGCTTGTGGGTGGAGAGTCACAAAGTCCAAAATTGTGTCTGGGTGGGGTCGTAGGGGCGCTTCTTTGGTGGAGTCAGGCTTGAGGACTCGGTTCTGAGAAGGAAGGAGTCGTGAGTAATCCCCAGCGCCACACAATTCACCCTTTTCAGGCCAGGGTCCCCATGGGCTTTCAGAGGGCATCCCCCTTCTACCACCAGTGATGCCCCAGCCTTACCATCATTCTTCCGCCAGTTGTCTGCCACTGTCTCAGAGCTCTTCAGAAAACAGATGAGGGTTTTCAAAAGGCTTTCACTAGCAACCACCTTACAGAGAATTCTACCCTCTCCTGCTGGTGCTGGGGAGGCAGGAGGTCATTTAGAATGTTGAGTAGCTGTAGATATCCTGTGCCTACATTTTTCTTGCATATTGTCACCTCCATTAGAATGTAAGTTCCTTGAAGGCAGAGGCCTTTCTTTGTATCCCATAGTGCCTAGGTCCAAGGAAGCATTTAACTTTTAAAAGCTTGTTGACTATCTGACTGACTAACATTTGGATTGGATAGCTGTTTAGCAATGGGTGCCAAAATGTTTCATACTTCATTGGAATCCAAAAATACTGCTTTATTATGGCGTTGGGGGACATAGATTAGAGCATTCATGGAACAGGCCTGTGAACAGGCCTTTCCAGAGAGCTACATATGCTCCGGCCTCTTGCTAAAGGACGTGTTATATTTACTCTTCTGTGTACATACATACTGTATCCCCCAAGTAGAGTGTAAGATCCTTGAGGAAAAAGACAATTTTGTTACTGTCTTTATATCTCCAGCACCTGGTAGCTTCTGCTTAATGATATGTGAGTTGACTTGTGTTGAATGTTATTGAATGCAACAGGCCTGGACAGCTTCTTTAGACCTCATGTCCTGGCAGAGCCTGGATCTGGGGCCAATGGTGCCAAGAAACAGTTCTCTACTGTCCTGGAAACTACCGCTCCCTCCTGGGAAAGAGCCGCACCCAGCCCTTGCCCACACTCCAGACACAGAGTTTGGTTGATAAGAAAAACAAAACAACTTTCCAAATTCTAGGGAGTACTCTTCCTCCCGGTCCTGAAACCTGGGGGACAGAGGCTGACTCACCTTCACCTCCTCAGCCTGCCCCTAGTTCTGTGTCTCCTGGGACAGGTCTGGGATTTTCCTTTGACCCCTCACCTTTCTGCCCATCAGTCCCTGCTTTGTTGTTGCTCAGTCATGTCCGACTCTCTGTAACCCCATCTGGAATTCTCCACGGTCTCTGATTTACCCATTTGTAACCTCAAACACAGAGCCCTACGCTAGGCAGGGGAGGGGTGCTGAGAAGGGGAGAGACAGTTCTGGGCTCACTGAGATTCTCAAGCCTCCCAGAACTTCCAGATTTCGAGGTACAAGGTGCGTTTCCCTCAAGAGAAGAGAGGAAGTAACTTTGTGTAGACCCTCCTCCTTCTCCCCCCACACCAGTCTGGTTGAGGAACTTGGACTCTGCCTCAGAGAACCCCTAATACATCCCAGCCCCCCCAGAGAGCCCTCAGGCTAAAGCTAACAATCCCTGACTTCTGGGAACCCCCAATGTGAAGGGGAGACCCTGCCCCACCCTTGAGGAGTCTTTGTCTTAGGGGATAAGCTTCCAGGTCACAAGATAATATTTATGTGGGTGTTGAGGGACTCCTCAAAGGTGTGTGATAATGGGAGGAGGCCCCTAAAGCTAAGGGTGGGACCCTGCAGAGTGAGGTCAGGATGTGGGGGTGGGCCTTCCTTCTTAGAACAGATCCACACCCAGAAGAGGGCTGTGGGGAGTGGGAGGGAGGAAGAAACAGATGACCTCTCAGTGCTCCCTGACTTTAGGTATATACGGGGGCTAGGCTTGGGTCTTCCTGGCCAGGGCCTCCTCAGTGCTCTCCTACCGTAAGAGCCACTCAGCTCCCTCCTGCCCCATTCTGGGTGTGTGTAGGGTGGAGATCAGGGTACTTCTTCCTGAGGAGTCCTGAAGGCTACTAAGATTATGGGGAAGGCAGACTTCCACATGCATTTGGGGGGCTGCGCCTCAGTCCTTCCCCAGAGGAAGTTATATCCCTAACTTGGGGATGAGATAAGGAAGGAGTGGGACTCTGGGCTGCAAAGGCTTGGGGAAAGGCAACTCTCAGACCACCCAGGTTCTCAGGCCTCCCTGAGTGTTTAGACTCCCAAACACTGCTGTTTTTGCTCAGCTGCATTCTGTCCACTCCCTGGAAGCCCTTGTCAAGTCAGGTGGTTGTTGTTTGTTGTTGTTGTGGTGGTTGTTTGTCCTTCGTTCTCAAAGAGGACCATGACATCAGGAAGGTGATGCCATGACACACAAGTGAATTGGATTTGAGTGAGGGAGGAATGTGCAAGGTCAAGTCAAATCAAGAAGCACTTTTTTGAGCACTTACTACTGCAAGGCACTGTGCTAAGCACTAGGGATAGAAAGAAAAGGAAAAAAAAAGTCCTTGCCTTCAAGAAGCTAACATTTGAATGTTAGGTCAGGCTCACACTTCAAATTCCTAGAGTGGGAAAGGGTCTCTTTCCCTCCTTCCATCTAAGTTCCAGCTACATTGGCCTACTTGCTACTGCACACACACACACACACACACACACACACACACACACACCACTGCATCTCCAGACTCCTTGGTTTTGCACTGGCTGTGCCCCATACCTAGAATGCTCTCCCTCCCCACCCCTGCCTCCTGACCTCCTTCAAGACTCAACTCAAATCCTACTTTTCCCAAACCCTCCCACTACCAACACCTTCCCTCTGAAAATGCCTTCCCCTTACTTTGTATACATCTGATATATACCTAATTAAAATGTGAGTTCCTTAAAGTTAGGGATTGTTTTTGTCTTTCCTAGCACAGCTCTCAGCACAGCACCTCATTCTTAGTCAGAGCTTAATAAATGTGGTTGACTGACAAAGGACCTTCTTTCCTGCTCTGGCTCTGGGAGACACTGAGCTGATGTCTCTATGCCACATTTGGGGGCATTCAGCCTGGATAACTTCTCCAACTTTGACATTTTAGGGAGCCCCTGATGTTACTGCCATGGGTACTCCCTGCACCCCCTTGCATGACTTTGCAGCTAGCCTTGCTGCGGTTGAAAAATCGGTCTTGCTGCAGCCTCTGAATTCGGCTCAGCCGGTCCTGTAAGACAGGCGTGGAGTCTCAACCCCAAGCCCATCCTTTTCCAAGACTTTCCAGCTTGCTAAGACCTGCCAACACTTGCCTTGGAAAGCCGGGGCCACCACCTTAAGATGACAAGGCACTGGGAACAGACGTCAGGGGAGGCTCAGAGAGGTCGACAGTCACACATCTTTTGTAGTGTTTATCATGCCCAGAAATACAAAGCTGAGATAAGGCACAGTCTTTGCCTTCATGGAGCTCCAGGGATAACACGCAAATACACGCAACTACAATGGATGTTGTATTTTCAAGAAGCACTCAGTAAATGCTTTGTTCATACATCAGGCATTGTGCTGCGTGCCCGGGAGACAAAGACAAAAGAAAAAATATTCCCTGACCTGAAGAAATTTACATTCTGCTGGGGTGGGGATGGGGAGGAATAGCATTACGCTGATAAATAAATCACACAATGTACGATAGCATTTATGAAGTACCTACTATGTGTCAGGCACGGCTAGGCACTTTAGAAAGATTATCTCATTCTATATAACAACCCTTTAAGGTAGGTGCTATGATTACCTCCACTTTAGAGTTGAGGAACTGAACAATAACAGTTGAGAAAACTGAAGTAAAAAGAGATTAAGTGACTTACCCAGGGTCACACAGATTTGTTGCTTTTGTTCTGTTGTTTCAGCCATGTTTTTCTCTTTGTGACCCCACTTGGAGTTTTCTTGGCAAAGATACTGGAGCGGTTTGCCACTTCCTTCTTCAGCTCATTTTCCAAATAAGGAAACTGAGGCAAACAAGGTTAAGTGACTGGCCCAGGATCACACAGCTAGGAAGTATGTGAAGTTGGACTTGAACTCGGGTCTTCCTGACTCCAGACCTAGGACTCTAGTCACTGTACGGTCACCTAGCTGCCTCATTATTTTTTACTTTTCTCTTACTGTTTTTTGGTTTTGTGATTTCATTGATTTGGGGAACTCCAAGTGAGAAAATTCCATCAGTCAGATGAGCACAGTATACACCACCATTTTGGGTGGTAGAGACTAACAACTTTAGGAAACAGGAATGGCCTTTTTTAGGAGGCCTTTAAGGGACCAAAGGTGATAAGAGAAAGAATTCCAGGTTTTGCTGGGGGAGGGGGAAGAGGAGCCCTTTGTTTTCTAAGAGGACCAATGACATCACAGGGTGATGTCTTGACTTGCACATGAATTGGATTTAAGAGAGGCAAGGCTGCCCAAAATCATCAGCCTCAGTCTCCCAGACTCATCAAAGTCCAGTGGCTAGACAAAAGTCAGGACGACTGGCAATGGCCCGGGTTGCATCTGTCCCACCAAGCTCTAACAGCTCCACAGACTCTGCTTCAGCTGCCTTCCTAGCCACTGGAATGAATTGTTCTCATCTGCCTATCCCACCAGGGGAACTCTTCACATACTCGGGAGAAGACACCCTCCCCCAACTCACTGACAAGTTTGAGGCCCACCTGTTACCCTCAACCTGGCCTCAGTAAAGGCACAGAGCTGGGACATTGGTAAGTGGGTTAAACTGGCACAAAACTAAGTACTAAAACTAAGGTCTGAGGCGGAAGGCTGTTACAGCCTAGAGGAATCACCACTAAAGGTTTCCTAGAGGAGTTGGGTTTGAAAATAGCTAGGATGCCCCCCATGTTGCTGTGTTTTTGCCTGCCCTCCCCCACCCCCTGCGGACCCTCAGCCCACAAAGAAACAAAGGATACCTCAATTTAAAATCAACAGAATGGTGTTTTGGCGGGGAGTGAGATTTCCTAGGGACCCCAACCAGGCCCCATTCCACTGCTGTTAGGCATGGGCCTAGTGGAAGCAGGTAGGGGAACCCCAGAGAAGAAAAAACCCTTCCCTCCCACGCTCCTGCTCTTCAGCCTTACACTAAGTATGGGAGATGCAGGTGCTTCCCAACCTGCCAGACAGGATGTAGTCCAGGATTTTTTCAACACCTGAATCTTCCCAGCCCACAGACAGCCCACACAGCTTTTCCATTTGTTGGCATTCATTTGTTTAATGGTTCCAGATTATTGAGGGGAGGGGGGGGGATATCCTGTCCTTTGTTATAATACATTTAATTACTTCCCTTCTCCCTCCCCAAATCTCTAATTCAGTGCTGAAAGAACAGAAAAAAAGATATTCTAGAAAGAAAAATCAACACTTAGGAGGAACATGGTCAAATATTTGAAGAGCTACCATGTGGAAGAATGATTACATTTGTTCTGTTTAACCCCAGAGGGGCTGAGTTCAAATCCTGCTTCTGACACTTACCTGTACAACCTTGGGCAGACCATTCTGGAAAACGACTTGGAACCATGTCCCAACAGTCACTAACCTGTGCATAAACTTTGACCCATTGATAGCCCTACTAGGTCTACACCTCCATAGACAGGAAAAGGACCTCTATGTACAAAAATACTCACATTAGCTCTTTTTATAGTGACAGAAACCTGGAAACTAAAGGGATGCCTATCTGTTAGGGAATGGCTGAACAAATTAAGGAATACCATTGTGCTATGAGAAATGACAAAAGAGGTGGTTTCAGAGAACCCTGGGAAGATTTCTATGAACAGATAGAGTAAAGTGAGTAGAACCAGGAGAACAAGTCATACTAATAACAATATTGTAAAAACAAACAACTTTGAAATATTTAAGAACGCTGACCAACATAATGAGCAGCCACGATTTCAGAGAACTGATGAGAAAGAATGTTACCCATCTCTAAATCGAGAAGCAATTGACTCCATGGGCAGAATGAAATACATTTTTGAATACTGCCAATGTGGGGATCTGTTTGCTTGTATATTTCGTAGATGTGTCTTTTGTCTGCGTATATATTTGTTACAAGGGTTTTCGTTAAGTGTTTTTCTTTATTTCAGTAGGAGGAAGGAGAGATTAAAACTTGGATAAGTCATTTCTCTCCAGGCCTCAGTTTCCTCGTCTGGAAAATGAAAGGGTCAGACTAAGGGGTCCCTTCCAGTCTATGGAAGTCTATGACTCTGATCCTATCAACCAGAAGCAATGGGTAAAAATCAGAGAAACAGATTTTGGCTCAGTTTGAGGAAAAACTTATCAGCCACGAGAGCTGTCAGAAGCTGGGGGAGACTTGTATGAACTGGTGTAGAGTAAGGTCAGTGGAACTGAAAGAAGAATTCACACAATGATGATGATACATGGAAAGGGAAAAGCATTAAAGGCCTTCAAAACTCTTATCAATGCAGTGACTGCTCTTAACTTCAATAGGCTGAGAATACAGTAATGCCTCCCAGCCTTCAGCAGAGAGCTGGTGAGCAAAAGGCAGAAGGAGACATACACAGGCAGGCATGACCAACATGCTGATATGTTTTGTTCCACCATTTTTATTTGTTGTAAGGAGAGGATGATAAAGAGGTAGGTGAGTCAGGAATCAATCAATCAATTAATTAAGCTAGTATCTATATAGCACTTCAAGGATTGCAAAGTACTTTATATATCATCTCATTGGATCCCCAAAATAACTTTGTGAGGTAGGGACTATTATTGTCTCAATTTTGCATCAGAGAAAACCGAGGTATAACAGGTTAAGTGACTTGCCCAAGAGCATTTAGCTAGTAAACATCTGAGGCAAGATTGGAACTCAGGTCTACCTGACTCCAAGTTCAGTGGCCTATTTATTTAACTGCCGCTGTATCAGCGAAAGATGGAAAGAGAGAGAAAGGAAAGAAAGAGAGGAGGAGGGAGAGGAAGGAAGGAATGAACGAACAAATGAACGAACAAACGAACGAATGAATGGAAGGAGGGAGGGAGGAAGGAGGAAGGAAGGAAAGAAGGAAGATCAATAAAACATTTTTAAAAATAAAAAAATAGAACTGTCCTGCAGTGAAATGGGCTGCCTCTACAGGGCAGGTAATGAATTCCTAGACATTTGGAGGTCTTCAAGGAAGAAACTAAATGACTGCCTATTAGGGCTATTGAAAAAATTCTTGTCCAAAAGAGAACAAAGTTGGACTAGATGTTTTCTGAGGCCCCCTCCCACTCTGAGATTGGGGATGTTGATCTCTTGGCTCCAGAGCCTTATGGAGCTAGTCCCCAGTCAAGATTGATGATGGGGAGCCAGATGGGGGAAAGAGTGTAGGCTGGAAGTCCAGGCTTCTGGGTATCACTCTCAGTTCCACCCACCTTACCCCCATGCCTTCCCTCCATGACTGTCTCAGCATCTCCCCAAGTAGAGGAATGAAATCCTCCATGGAGGGGGGAGGGGCTAGGGCCTCCGAGCAGTGCCAAGCAGTGGTGAGGCAAGTTCCAGTGAGGTGTTTTTCCAAGATAACAGGGAAGGAAGGGGGAGGGGAGCATAGAGAAGTTGCTCTCAGCACTCTCCTCCCTCTCTCTCCCAGGGCCCAGCTTAGTAGGAGAAGTGGGCTAAGACCACCAGAAAAGACTCTCTCCCAAGCATCTATGATAAGAGACCTCAGACTGGCTTGTGCCTGGGACAGGGAGTGAAGACTTCCCCAGGAGCCAACAAGTCTTGGGGTGGGGGTAGAGAGGCTATTTGTCAGAAGAGGAGGGTCTATTGTCCCACAGATGGAAGCAGCAAGAGCTCTGGGCCCTGACACTGGGCCCAGGATGGAAATGCTTTGGGATAGAGAGAAGAAGAGAGAGAAGTTAGTTACCCAGGTGTAATCATTAGCTGTGATTATCTCTAATTACTTTAATTCTGGCTCGTAGCTGACTCAATTCCCTGAAGCCGGAGCAATGATCTCTAGGGAAGGAAAGCCTGCCCAGGGTCCAAGGCTCAGACATCTCTAACCACCTCCCCCAGGAAGGGACCTAACCTGGGCAGAGGTCATCCTTGGTGCCCACGAGGATGGCTGCTCTGGCAATCCCTTCCCCAGCCCCCACAGATATCCCAAGCCAGGTCAAGCATCATCTTTCCCATTCACTCCCTCTGAGCCTTGGGACCCCAAGGGGGGGCCAACCACAACTCCTTAGAGGAAAGAGGTAGGGCTGGAGCCCTGCCCTGCCCCACCCTCCATTATACTAACTTAACTGTGACTAAGCTCAAGGCCAGGCAGGGGGCTCCTTCTAGAAAAACGTCTCAGCCAGCAACCTTTGAACCTCACAATCTCCAAGTAGGTGGAGAGTTGGAAGGGTTATGAACCACTTTTGTGAGGCTAAGATCTTGGGGGGGGAGAGGAGGGGGGGAACAGTGGAGATATTGCCTGGGGAGATCACTGGAGAACCAGGGAAGCCAGCCTGCCACCCTGAGGCTCTGGAGAAAGCTCAGAAATATAGATAGGAAGAAAGATGCAGAAAGCCACCTTTATTACACTAGATATCAGGCCTCAGGAAGGACCCAGTAGGACTCCTGAGGGAAGAGCTGAAACCCCTGAAAGAGGGAGTGGGAAACCCCTGAGAAAAGACCTCCTGGATCTAATCCCTGAGGGACTGGCTGGGGACCCCTGAAAGAGGATATAGGGAACTACTGAGGGAAAGACTGGGGACCCCCGGAATAAAGTACCTGAAGCCCCTGGGATGGGTTGGCTCAGGTGGAGGGGAAGAGGCAGCAAGTACCAAAGCCAGCACCTGAAAAGTGATCAGTTCAAATCAGGGGCCTTGGCTTCCCATCCAACCTTGAACACTTCCTAGCCATGTGATGGTGGACAAGTCATTTTAACTGAGTCCTCATTTGGAAAATGGGGATGATAATTTTGCACTACTGGCCTCAAAGGGCTGTGGCAAGGAAAGCCTTTGCAAACCTGGCAATGCTTTATGAATATGCGTAACTCAAGCAAGCAGGGAAGAGTAATGCAAAAGCCATCTCCCTCCCTGCAGTAGGACTGAGGTTGCAGAATGCTACATACACTGTCAGACATCACTTGAGTGTCTGCTGGGTTTGCTCTTGTTTATTACAGGAGTGGGGAACCGACATCCTCGAGGCCACGTGTGGCCTCTAGGTTCTCAAGTGCGGCCCTTTGACTCAAAGGGACCTAAAGGACCGCATGTGACCTTGAGGATGCAGGTTCTCCACGCCTGGATTATTACAGGAGCTGGTTCATTGGGAGGGTGTGGGGGGGATAGATCACATGATGACATGACTGTGACCTAAAACCAGAAAGTGTCAATAATTTTTTTTTCTTGTTTTTAGGGGCTAGAGGTCTAAGCTGGGTGTGTCTCAGTGTCCTGGGGAGGGAAAAAGGGGACGCAGACATTCATTCCTAGATAGTAGAGAGATGACCCCAGGTGGGGCTTTCTTGGAAACTCTCTCCCCATCACCTGCACCCCCAGGTTGGGAGGGTCCCAGCCTGGGTTATCCCTCATGCGTGTTACTACCTTGGGCTGGCCCACTACATGCCTCACAAGTGGGCAGGGCAGATCAACCCCACCCGGAGGAGGAGAGTATGAGCAGGCTGAGAGAGAGAGGAAGGTGGGCGGGGACTGAGCACTTGTCTAAATCTGTCGCTCATTTGCCACCCTGCAGGGTTTGGAAGACGAGGAGCTGGTAGGTAAGTGCTACCTTTGGGATCAAGAGGGTTAGAGACATTGGCTGGGGAGCAGTCACCAGCTGAGCCCAATGGGGCATGGACACTGTCCCTGGCCCCTCTTTTCCCCTCTAAAAAAAGTGGCCTGATTAGGAGATGGTTTCTGGGCTAGGGCTGGCTGAGGGGATCCTGGTCTCCCAGTCTGTTGGGCAGGTGTGAGCGGCAACCTCAGAGGGTTCAGAGGGTCAAAGGCAAGTTCTCCTTTGCTTTTCAGCCCTTCCAGGAACCAGCAAGTTTCCATGCTTCAGATTGCAGGGGATGGGGATAGGGATAGGGATATGGATGGAGATGGGGATGGGGATGGGGATGGGGTTGGGGATGGAGATGGGGATGGGGATGGGGCCATGAGTGGGAAGAAGGGGGAAAGTGGTGCAAGTAAGGAAGGAGGGAGGAAAGAAAGGAAGAAAGCAGGAAGAAGGAAAAGTAGTCACCCCCCCCCCAAACCTAGGGAAGTGCTATAGGATTCAGGTTCCTGCTCTTCCCTCCCTGAAGAAAGGGAAGCCTGGGTACTAATCCTCAAACTCTCAAGTGGGTGGTCGGGGATGTGCTGTGAGCCCGAGTTGCCATGCTTGGGGCTAGGGCTGAACTCCAGCCCCTTCACAGAGCTCAGTGTCCTGTCCCATACCTAATTAGGATCCAGGAGAGAGTAAGTCCAGGACTGTTGTTGGTCTGCCAAAGCCCTTAGCCTCCGTCCCTTAGATGTTAGCCGAAGCGCTGTGTCTTCCATACCACCCACCACTCCTGTCCACAACAGCTCAGTCAAGGGAGTCAGGAGCCCAGAACCTGCTCCTCCAGTCTTTGATAGGGGTTGTAACCTTACTCCAAACCTCTCCCCAGCCTCCCGCCTTCAACTTGAGGGAAGGTAAGCCCCGCCTGTTCCCTGCCCTCAGCCCAGCCAAGGAATTCCTTCACGATGAATGTGGCCTCTCAGTGATTCAGTGTTAGGGATTCTGAAGGGGGGTGGTGGTAGTAAGGGTGGGGTCTAGAAGTCAGGAAGGTGGCAGGGGCTATTGAGAAGCAGCCCCCATTTTCAGGGACAGCCCCTTGGGAGCAAACCAAACCAGCAAGGAATGGGAGACTACGAAATAAGTATATAATCAAAATAGGTGCAGAACCAGACCCATTATCCTTAAGGTTCAGTGATTTACTCAAGTTCACACGGAGGAGTAACAAGCAGAACTGGGGATCATGTAGTGACTCCCGCTCTGACCCACCCTTCTCCTAACAGACCTCCCTTCAAGGTGCTGCTGGTAGGATGATGGGAAGTGCTAATGAATATTCATATCTCTAGGATCATAGATGAAGAGGGCAAAGGGATCTCAGAGGCATATGAAAAGTCCAACTTTCTCATTACAAATGAGGAAACTGAGTCCCAGAAAGGTAAAGTCCAACCCAGGGCTTAGGTCCTGACACTTATATGTCAGAGCCAGGTTTTGATCCCGTTATCTGATGCCAAAGCCAGCATTCTTTCCATTGTACCATGTTTTGCAGGGGTCACATCTCACAGTTAAATCTCAAAAAGGACTAACAGCCTTTGACCTACAGGACCACATGCAGGAAATGGAACTTGTGGCCAAACAGCACATACTTGGGACCGGGGGGAAGTAGGAGGGGATGTGGAGGATGAGTGCAGAGCTGGCTAAAGGAGACGAAGGACTGGGAAAAGAGAGGGGTCCGAAGCAACTTTGACTCATGCTTCAGGGAAAAAGGAGAAGTTGGCTCCCCCACCTTACCATCTCAGTTCCTCCTACTCCTAGGAGGGGAGGAAGGGTTTAAAAAAAATCTTCAAGTGGGATTTGTTCCTATTGGAGGAGTCTTCCACAAGCTGCTATTACCAAAGGACCCCCGGATCACAGATCTGGAAGTGGGAGTGATCTTAGATCATGTCCAATCCCCTCGTTTTACAGATGAGGAAACTGAGGCCCATTGTGGTTAAGTGTCTTGCCCAAAGTTGGGCAGAGCCAGGCACAGCCAGGGCCTCTAATCCCAAAGCCAGTATTCTTTCCCCTGCCCCATAATGCCTGCCAGTTTCCCCTGCCAGTGCCACCTCACACACCCCAACACACTCCACATCCCACATCTCATGTGACACATTTCACCCCACCCCAGCCCCGACCCACACGACAGTACCCTCCGCACCTCATACATGACCCACCACACAGTGCTCAACTGAGCCCAGCCACATATGAAACAACATACACTATGCTCTCTAGGCACACACCACCCACCCACATATACATATACACCTTTTCAGGAAAAGCAGCTTCAGGATGTCCCACAGCTGAACCCTCACAAGCATGCATACACAGGTACATGCAGATTCACAAGCATACACCCAGGTATATACATGCACTGGTTCATGGACTCATGTGCATTTATACATGATGGGGGTAACACATGGACAGCCACTCACCCAGACACAAACATCCTTGGACACGCCGGCATTAGGCTGGTGACTGCACAGCCCTCCCTCACTGTAATACAATTCACTTGCAAGTCATGGGCATCATCTTCCTGATGTCATGGTCCTCTTCGAGAAGGAAGGACAACCCACACAATAGTAATTAGTGCATTGGGTGAGTGCCTTGTCACATGAAACCCTGTAGTCTTGGATCAGTTTCTGTCCCTATCAACCCACAGCTTCCAGGCAGAGAAAAGGAATAAAGGTTTTCTTAGGTGGGAGCCTTCAGAAATCCAGAGCCCATCAAGCTCATGCTCTGAGGCCAAACCAAGTCCCTCCCTCCTCACTCCCCCGCCCGCTGCTCCATCCCTGAAGGAGAGGCGGGCACTTGGGCTTCCCTGCGCAGTCCCACCTCGAGCCTCTCGTGTCCTTTACCCTCACAGGTGGGCCCTGCGCCCCCGCAGCCCATGAGCCATGGACTGGAAGAATCTACAGGCGCTCCTGAGCGGAGTCAACAAGTACTCCACGGCTTTTGGCCGTATCTGGCTCTCGGTGGTCTTTGTCTTCCGCGTGCTGGTGTACGTGGTGGCAGCGGAGCGCGTGTGGGGAGATGAGCAAAAGGACTTCGACTGCAACACGCGCCAGCCGGGCTGCACCAACGTCTGCTACGACCACTACTTCCCTATCTCCAACATCCGCCTGTGGGCCCTGCAGCTCATCTTCGTCACCTGCCCCTCGCTGCTGGTCATCATGCACGTGGCCTACCGGGAGGAACGGGAGCGGCGACACCGAGAGAAGCACGGCGACAAATGTGCTCGGCTCTATGACAATGCCGGCAAGAAGCATGGCGGTCTCTGGTGGACCTACCTGCTAAGCCTCTTCTTCAAGCTCATTGTGGAAATCGTCTTCCTCTACATTCTGCATACGCTGTGGTACGGCTTCTCCTTCCCCCGCCTGGTGCAGTGTGCGGGAGTGAGCCCCTGTCCCAACACAGTGGACTGCTACATCGCCAGGCCCACGGAGAAGAAAGTCTTCACCTTCTTCATGGTGGGTGCCTCGGCCATCTGCATCATCCTAACCATCTGTGAGATCTGTTACCTCATCTGTCAGAGGATACTGAGAAGCTTGCGCAGAGTCAAGCGCAAGGGAGCTACTCTGCACTCGCCCTCCTCCAGCAGGGCATCCACCTGCCGCTGCCACCACCTGCTGCCGTCCCATGGGGGTGAGGAGGGCATGAGTCCAAGCAAGGGGGCAGAGGCACTTCGGGCATCTGCCCCCAACCTGACTCTCATCTGACCTGGGGATGGAGCAAGGCAAGGAGACTGGGACTGCCTGGGATGGCTGGAATACGCTGAGCAGGGCAAAGTCAACCCATCTTCATAACTCCCCTGGCTCTTATTCCTCTGGCCCCAGGGCCTGGAAGAGTCAACGTGTGAGAATGAGGGTGGAGGACAAGGCTTGGGGAACATTCACAGAGCAGAGGGTTGTGGGAAAGTTAGGAGATAGCCCTACTCTGGAGGCCTCAGGGAAGATCAGTGGGCAGGGAGAGAGGGTTAGTGGCTAGAGGGGGGAGGGTGGTTATTGTATCTAGCGGCTTTACCCGGTTCCATCTCTTACCCCATACCCTACAACTGGGGGCTGGGGCAGGGTTGGATTAAGAGAGGCTACGGAACTAGATCAGAATAATCCTTTACTCTCTCTAACCAGAACTAAATCCTGTTGGTGATGCTCAGGGGACCTGGCTGTCAGTCCTGTGGTTCCCCCAAGAAGCTGATAGGGAGAGATTTGCAAAGATGGGCCATTCTCCCAAACCAGAGGCTCATAGGACCATGATCTAAGAGCTCGGATCAGCCCACAGGGTTGCAGGTAATGTCAGCAGGACATAAGGACTGAAGTGAGACTAAACAAACCAGACCAAAGCGGATCCAGTAAGGATACTTTGCCAGTATCCAGGAGCTCAGGATATACTGCTCCCTCCAAGTCCAATCTGGTTCACTTCCACCCTTGCCCTCTGGAGAAATCCATGTTAAAGAGACATGCTTCCTATCCTCTGCCCCCAACTTCTGGAAGAAACCTCTAAGCTCAGGGGCCATTGAGGTTTAGTTCCCAGGCCCAACAATGGAGTGCCCATTCTGAAGCCTGGGGCCAAACTTACTAGGAATGCAGGTTTAAGGAATTGACTCACCCTTCCATCTGCCTTGAACCAAGGTTGAAGGCCTGAAGCCCACTGGATATTGATAGGTGAGAATGGAAAGAAGGAGACGAGTCTCTCCTGGAATTCAATAAAGTCCTGTGTTTTTTTTTCTATAATCACGAGGTCACTGGGCTCCTCCAATCCTCCCGGGCAGGGATGCCTTGGAGATTTTGAGGAGGAGGGATGAGGATGTAGGAATGGGGTACAGGGATAGGGGATAAGGGGATGGGGATGTGGAGTGATCAGACAGGACCGAAGGGGACAGAGACAGCAGGAATGAAGGATGTGGGGATTGGAGCTATGGGAAAAGGGGACACAGAGATGAGATCATGTTATTATTATGAAAACGACGGACTCATAAGGATGGGGAACATGGGAATGTGAGAATAGGGGAGTGAAAGAGAAGAGGAAGTGCTGGTTGTAAGAATGGGGCTGTAATAACAAAAGCTGATATTTAAATAATCACCTTAAGGTTTTCAAAGAGATTGTAATACCTTATCTCACTTGCCATAAGTGCTAGCATTTATGCAGTGCTTTAAGCTCTTTACAAATATCATCTCACTTTATCCTCATAACACCCCTGGAAGGCAAGAGCTATTCTTATCACCTTTTTACAGAAGAGAAAACTAAGGCAGAATAAAAGTAACTTACCACAAGCTTCTGAGGTTGTACTTGAACTCAGGTCTTCCTAACTCCAAGTCCAGGGTGGTATCCATTGCCTCCCTTGGAGGATGCAGGAATGGAAGATCTGGGAATAAAATCTGTAGGCCAGTGGCAATGAGGACTGAGAGGATAGGGAATGTGGAACAAGCCAGCTACTGATCCTGATTCTCTTAGTTGTCCAGGAGAGGGCACCATGACCAAAGTTCTATGTCTACAAGGTTCCAAATAAATACACAGCATACAAATGGGAGAATCTGGGGAAACCGTTATGCAAAAGGAGACAAACTCACACTGACAACTTTATGCCCACAGATTCACCCAGAGACACAACAAATCCAAGAAACACCAACAGCCCCACCACCACATACACACAGGCAGAGAGACTCAATCACACACACACACACACAGTTCATTTAATTAAATAACTGCCACTCTGAATCCCAGGGACTAGGGGAGGAAATATCAGAGCTAGGAGATTCCTTAAAAATCTTCCAGTCCCTCATTGAACAGATGAGGAAACTGAGACCCAGAGCTTCCCATCAGATGTAGATAGGTGATGGATGGATAGATAGATAGATAGATAGATAGATAGATAGATGGATAGATAGATGATGGATGTGAATTAGATGTTGAAAGAGCACTGGATTTGGAACAGAAATCATGGCTTCCAATTATGGCCTTACTCTGTGTGTTATTGGGGAAACCCCTGACCTCTGTAGTTCTCAGTTTCATAGAATCACAGAATCCTAGTGTTGGAAAGAACTTCAGCATCCATTAGTCCAACTGACATCTGAAAAGGGCCGCCCTTTACGACTGCCCAACAAGTGTCTATCCAGCCCTTTCATTAAAAGGTCCAATGAGGGAGAACCAACTATCTAACAAGGCAGCCTGCGGGGCCCTTAGGAAGTGTCACCTCATATCAAGCCTACATTTGCCTCTTTGCCACTTCTGCCCGTTGATCTGGAATCTGTCCTCAGAGACTAATCAAAGCAAGTGTGATTCCTCTTCCACCTGACAGTCCAGTCCTTCCAATATTTGGAGACAGTTCTCACGTCCTTCCTGAGGTTTCTCTCCTCCAGGCTAAACATTCCCAATTCCTTCAATGAATCCTCACATGTTCTGACCTCAGGGCCCTTCGCTGTGCTTCTTGCCATCCTCTAGGTACTCTCCACTTCATAGAATCATAAACTGGAAAATGTGGCAATCAGAATTGATCTCTACTCCAGGTGCAACATGACTTGACTGAGGTATAACAGGATTTTTCCTTACTCCTTATTCTTTGAAGCTATGCCTCTCGATACAGCCTCAGTTATCAAAAAGGGGGGGGGGTGGACTAGATGGCCTTCGAGATCCCTTCCAGCTCTGAATCCCATGAGCCTAGGACCCATGGAGAGAAGGTTTCTATATAATGGGGTAAACAGGATAGGGACTGAAGCTGTACAGTCATTGATATAGAGATCTCCCTACACTAATGAGGGTCACCCCCTTCTCTGCAGCTTACAGAGAGCCACCCAGAGCTCTGAGAGGCTACGTGATTTGGCCAGGGGCACATAGCTCATGTGGATCAGAGGATGGACTTAAACCCAGGTCTGCCTGGCTCCAAAGTCTGTTCTCTAACCACTACACCACACTGTCTCTCATCACAGGGAGTCCAATCAGCCACAACAATCCTCCTAACACAAAACCCCAAAGTCTCCTACCACCCTCCCTCTACACTGCCCCTCACGATCAGGAACACAGCCAGCCATGCACAAGGAAGCCCAATGACAGTGTCTCTTTCAAGCCTATGTACAATCACACCCTTTTCTTACACAAGTTGACACCCCAGGCATTCTCATATGGTTTCACTCACAGACGCATGCAGTCTCTCTCCTCATATTCACATCCCCTCTGTCATGCTGACTCAGACGCTCTGTAACACACAGGCCTTCTCACTCATTCACTTTGACTCATGCAGTATTCATCCGTTCCTCTCTCTTAAGAATGCTGATCCTCCCCACTCCCTTAACTGTGGGAATTCAGCCCAAGCCTCTGGCTTTTTCCTTCAGAACCCTGAAGCCCATATACTAAGGTGCAGGATGCCCTAGAAGAGAGAGGGTGAGGCCTGTATACAAATCCTTTTTGGAGTGAGGAATGGGTTTATCCCAGGATCCCTCTATGGGATCAGAATGGGCTGCCGTACCTTGAGGAAAGAATAAAAAGGGGGAAAGCCTCCTTCAGATCCAGCTCAGGGACCAAACCTGCTACCAAAACAGCTCAAGTCCCAGTCACTCAAGAAACATTTATTTATGTGCTAGATTTTTATGCCTTAATACACAGTCATTTTTTCATGCTAGATATTGTGCTAAACACGGAGGACACAAAGAAAAACAAAAGACAGACCCTAGCCTCAGGGAGCTCACAATCTAATGGGGGAGAAAGCATGCAAACAACTATGTACAAACGGGTTACATAGGAAATCGTTTGCTGTTCCTCCTTCGTTCTCGAAGAGGACCAATGACATCAGGAGGGTGATGTCTTGACTTGCAAGTGAGTTGGATTGAAGTGACACAGAGCTGTGCAGAGTCATCAGCTCCACTCTCTCCTCCAGAGTCATCAGAGTCCAGAGTCATTGGAGTCCAGGATGACTGGAGATGGCCCCAGATGTGGTGGGAAACCTCAGCCTTTTTAAGCTAAGATCTTCCACAGGTCTCGATTTGTCTGAGGCAACGCCCACTCAGTAATTAAAGACTGGGTAAAAACTGAGGTAAAAGAGGGTCTACTTGGCTTTCACAAAAGAAATATTCAACAAAGGGAAGGTATTAGAATCCATGGAAACTGGGAAAGGCTTCCTGTAGAAGGTGAGATTTTAGCTGGGACTTGAAAGCATCCAGGAGGCGGAGATGCGTATAAAAGCTCCATGAGGGTAAAGTCCGTTTTCCTATTTCTGTCTTTGTGCCCCAGATACTTTCTTTTGTTGGCATAGTAAAATGGCAACTCCCTCTACCAATACAGGCCAATACCTTCTTAGCAACTTAGATTTAGAGGGTCCCTTGGGACTCGGGGAAGTTAGGTTGCTTGTTCAGGGTAACACGGTCAGTGTATGTCACGGTGAGACCTGAGTCCAGGCCTTCCTTGTCTCAGAGACCAACAAAGTATCTCCACTAAGCCAGGCTGTCTGGCACTTAGTAGATGGTTAAAAAAGTTTGTTAATTTTGTTGAATTGAATATCCAAAGAGGCTGAGATTCTGGAAAACTGCTCTAAAAAGTTCCATTTAGCTGTCATCATCAGGAACATTCATATAACACCTTAAAACTTGCAACTTATATTCAGTATTTCATTGGAGCCTGTAAGGTAAGTCCTTGTTCACACAGTTAGTGTCTGAAACAACGATTGGCACTCAAGTCTTCTTGACTTCTAAATCTGTTCTGCCATAATAAGTGCTTAATAAATGTTTGGAAGGACTTAGGTAGATGTGCATAGGGAGGGTTCAATGGGGTCATTCCAGTAGTGTTCTTAATCCCTGGGTTCAACTTGTGTCTCTAACAATTGCTAGATATATGGTCATGAATAAGTCACTGATTGCCTCTGTTCCTCAAGTCTCCCATCTGTAAAATGGGTACCATATCAGTAGCCCCTCCCTCACGTGATGGGTGCTGGGCTCAAACAAGATTGTATATGTAGAGCACCTTGCAAACTTTAAAGCCTATGTCGGCATCAGCTTTTATTAATTATTAAAAAGATGTTTTGCTCTACAACATGTTCATAGACTAGGGAAACCAAGAGGGGCTTTAGTCTAGCCCCCTCGTTGTACACAGCAAGGAAAGTGAGACCCACAAAGACGAAGGGAGTTGCCTGGGTGTTAAAGGGGAGTCAGAGAGGACAAGAACCCGGGTATCCTGACTCCTGGCACAGGGGTCCTCAGATACAGAGACAGCTAGGATGCTGCTGCCCTTATCTTGCCCCCCCCCCAAATTGTCCCCTCTTCCCATCTTCCCCAAGGGCACCTCCATCCTTCTAATCTACCAGCTCAGCATTGAGTTGTAATCTTGGCATTATCCTGGCCTCCTCTGCCCACTCCATGAACCCAGGCAGGTACCGCACCTTGCTGTCTCTGCTTCTACAGAGTCCCTGGCATCCCCTCACCTTCACTGCACTCACTCAGAAGCCCCATCACTTCTCACCTGGATTATTACAAAGGCTCCATCCTAATGGAGCTTCCTGCCTCAAATCTCTCCCCACTGCAGTCCACTCTACACACCGCTGCCAGATTCATTTTCTTTAAACACACATCTAATCATGTGACTCTCCTATTCACTCAATTCCAGCAGTTTCTTTTGTGCCTTTAGAATCCAATATAAATCCTACACACCCTGGCCCCAATCTATCTTTCCAGCCTCACTGGACATTGCTCCCCTTCCCATACTCTTCAATCTAGCCCAAGTGGCCCAGTCTCTGTTCCTCATGCACAACACTCCATCATCTCTCCTCTCCACCCCTTACACGGGCCCCATGCCTGGAAGGGGCTACCTCTTCACCTCTGCCTCAGAGACTCCATCTTTCTTTAATATTCCCACTAGATTGTTAGCTCCTTGAGGACAGGAACTCTTTTACCTCCTTTTGTAGTCCCAGCACTTAACACACAGTGCCTGGCACATATTAGGTGCTTAATAAATGCTCATTGACTGACTGATTAATAAGAAGTTTCTCAGGCACCATCTTCTGCCTGAAGCTTTTTTGATTCCCCCTGTAACTGGTAGTGTAGTCCCTCCCAAACTACCTTTTATTTAACTACTTTGTATACATTAATGTTTATTCACTTTATATTTATACTGTATATGTGTGTGTGTGTGTGTTTTTATAGGCACTTTTCTTCGCCAGTGGAATGTTAGCTCCTTGGAAGTACAAATTGTTTCCTTCTTTGTTTACTCAGCACCTAGTACAGTGTTTGGCCCATGGTAGGCACTTAATAAATTCTTATTGGTTGATTGATATGGTCTGTAAACATTTGGCTTATATATAATTTTTCAGAAACCATGAACTGCATAATGGGAGGGGGTCACAGATGAACAAAACTTTGGAAGGGATTAGGATCATAAACCCAAAGCTGGAAAGGATGGTTCTGAGAGGCCATCTCAACCCACCTCCTCATTGTGCATTTTTAAAAATTTTTTAATTAAATTTTATCTTATTTTCAGATCTGCCTTCTCTCCCTTCCATCGTCTCCATCCCCTACTGAAAAAAGTAAGGAAAACAAAATCTCTGTTACAAATTTGTACATTCAAGCAAAACAAATAACCACATTGTGCGAAGATAGATAGATAGATAGATAGATAGATAGATAGATAGATTGATTGATAGATAGACAGAAAGAAAGAACAGAATAGACTGGCAGATAGAGATAGATAGGTGAGAGAGAAAGAGAGAGAGAGAGATAGGTGAGAGAGAGAGAGAGATCTAAAAGAGTGGCAGATAGGATAGACAGGTAGACAGACAGACAGACAGAATAGACAAGTAGACAGACAGACAGATGATAGATAGACAGATAGTGACAGATGATGAACAGACAGACATAATGTGTCTCAGTCTGTATCCTGAGTCCATCATCTCCCTATCAGGACAACCTCCTCCTTTGACAAATGAGAAAACTGGAGCCCAGAGAGATTAGTTAAAAGTGTCAAAAAGCCAAGATCTAAATCCAGGTCCTCTGACTCCCAAGCCCGTGTATTTTCCATTGATAAAATGAGACTTTTGTAAAGCACTTTGCAAACTTTAAAGCCCTATGTAAATGCTAGTTAGGGTTGCTGTTACTATTACCACATTGCCTCCTCTTAGTTCACTACCTGCAGTGGCATGGTTCCTTCCAAGTCTCTTTACCTCACTGGACTTCAGTTTCCCCATCGTTAAAATGAGAGTTGCCCCAGATGAAGAGGATGCTCTAAACTCTGCAAATAGGAACTGCCTCATTCGAAGCCTGTACCTTTCTTCATTTCCTTTCTATGATGGATGGTGGTTAGCAGATGCTGAGCGACACTGCGGAAGATTTTGAGAAGGCCTAAGGATCTGGAGTTCTATGGAGTAGGTCCCATGGTCCCCTGGGTGTAGGATGTGTGTCTATGTCTGGACAGCCCCCAGGAACCCTGACAATTCCCACTTTCCCCCCAACTTACAGTTCAGTTCAGTCATTTTTCAGTTGTGTCCAATTCTGCATCACCCCATTTGGGGGTTTTCTTGGCAAAGATACTGGAGTAGTTTGCCATTTCCTTCTCCAGCTCATTTTACGGATGAGGAAACTGAGGTAAACAGGGTCACACTGCTAGTAAGGGTCTGAGGCCAGATTTAAACTCAAAGAGATGAGTCTTCCTGACGCTAGGCCCAGCGCTCTATCCACTCCCCTATCTAGCTGCCCATCCCAACTTGCAGAGTGGATTCCCACAGATTTGTTCTGCTCAGCCCAGGGGGCAGTTGCAGAAAACAAAGTGGAAGTAACAGAGAGACAGATTTGTGAGGAAAACCTTCCTAATGATTAGAGCTATCTAAAAGCTGCATGGACTACCTCCAGAGGGGCATGGGAGGAATACTCTTCACTGACGGCCTTCAAGCAGCAGCTAGATGGTCAGTGGTAATATAGTAGGGAGAACACTGGCTCTGAAATCACAGGACTCAGGCCCAAATCACACCTCTGATACTCTGGGCAAATCCTTTATCTCCCCTGGGCCTCAGTTTCCTCACCTAGAAAATGAATGGGTTGGACCAGATGGCCTCTGAGGTGCCCTCTTTTTTAAAATTTAATATTTTATTTTTTCCCTCAATCTCATGTTAAAAACTATTTTTAAACCATTTTTTTAAAGTTTTGAGTTCCACAGGCAGTTTTCAGAGGAAGAAATTAAAGATACCTATAGTCATGTGAAAAATGCTCTAAATCTCTATTAATTAGAGAAATGCAAATCAAAACAACTCTTAGGCACCATATCTTTCCTATCAGATTGGCTAACATGACAAAACAGGAAAATGATAAATGCTGGAGAAGATGTGGGAAAATAGGAACACTGTTACATTGTTGGTGGAGTTGTGAACTAATCCAGCCATTCTAGAGAGCAATTTGGAACTATACCCAAAGGGCTATAAAAAAAAGTGCATACCCTTTGACCCTGCAATATCACTTTTAGGGCTGTATCCCAAAGAAATCACACAAGTGGGAAAGGGAGCCATATGTACAAAAATATTTGTAGCAGCTCTTTTTGTAGTGGCAAAGGATTAGAAATCAAGGGGATGCCCATCAATTGGGGAATAGCTAAACAAGTTGTGGTATATGAACGTAATGGAATACTATTGTGCTATAAGAAATGAGGAGCAGATTTCATTACAACCTGGAAAGACTTACATGAGCTAATGCTGAGTAAGGAGAGCAGAAGCAAGAGAACATTATACATGATTACAGACACATGGTATCTGTGATGACTAACTTTGATAGACTTGGCTCTTCTCAGCAATGCAAGGCTCAAAGATAGCTCCAAAGGACTCATGATGGAAAAAGCTATCCACATCTGGAGAAAGAACTATGGAGTCTGAATGTAGATTGAGGCAAACTATTTGCTCTCTATTTTTCCTTCTTTTTAGGTTTTGTTTCTTCTTTCTCATGGCTCATTCCATTGGTTATAATTCTTCTTTACAACTTCACTATTGTGTAAATAAGTTTAATGCACAGGTATATGTAGAACCTTTATCAGATTACATGCCATCTTGGGTGGGAGAGGGGAGGACAGGTAGGGGGAAAAAATTTGGAACTCAAAAACTTGTGGAACTGAGTGTGGTGTGCTCACAGTGGCGTGAATATATGATGAAGTAACTGACACAAAAAGACAAAGACATGGGGCTAGGTAAGTCATATAGTCAAGCTATAGATTGATTTTAATGGAGTTACTGACAGCATTTTATACAGGTTAATTACTGAGTCATCCTGACTTCAAAGGAAAGTACAATAAAGCATTGATTATGTTTTTTATCTCCTTGTTCCTAGGAGTGAGACACTATTTTTACTCAAGGCGAACCAAATTGAAACATTTATGTTCTCTAGCATATAGATAACCAGACTGAAACTTTTCTGTCATCACCCATGTGGGTAATCAGCTACAAAGGCAGGTTTTCTTTGCCAAGTCTTCTTATCCTAAAACTGGCCTTGCCATGCATAGGCCCATTTTCAATTGACCCTGCCTTGCAGAGGTCTAAGAGGACTAAACAGGATATAGTTGGCTCCCCACATCTCCCCCGCTTTTATTCTGTAATTTTAAGTGGCTTAAACATAGCGTTCATTATCCTAAGGACACAAGGTAGACAAAAAATTACCATGACCAAACAAAGAATATAAGGTAGTGAATGGAAAATAGTCAAAAATACATTATAAAATGGGTTAAATTTTTTGAAAATATCAATAACTGTTTTTACTACCCCCTCTGGATCAATACCAGGAAAAGGGGCATTTCACTACTTCAGCATTCCAATCAATCCCCCCTCTTACTCTTTTGTAGACACTTCACCATTATAGATACATGTGAATTCTTCCCCTTAACCATCAACCATTTAAGTAAATATGGGAAGGATTGAACGAGGCATTGACAAATCAAAGGGGACAGTCCCCTGTATGACTATAGATACATAGACTCAAAAAGAAATAAAAAATGCAATTGTCTCTTTAAGATTCAAAAAGTCTTTTCTTATGCAGCTGTCTGGCAGGGATCATTGACAATGCAATCTTCTGGTCCTTGGTATCTGTTTCACCATCTCCAGCACAGCATCTTTTTCTTCTTGTCTTCTTACAGGAATCAGCTTTCTGTCCATTCTCCTAGAAGAGTGATCTTAGCACAATTTTAAATTACCATTTCTAATCCTTATAACCCTGATCATTTTTACAAACTCAAAATTTGAACCAATTGTCATTTTTAAGAAATTCACATCAGAAGCCAGTGTCTTACACTTGATATACATCCATTATTAATTTCCTCACTAGGAGGATGAGATGTCACTTAAGGAGCTAATAACAGGCTTTAGTACATACATAAATACATTAAATTGTCAATTTTTAACACAATGCATATAGAATCTTAACGTTTTAGTAATGCCATGTTTCTTTGATGGCATTTACAAAGTAGACCACAAAACACACCCCCTTTTTATTAGCATCATTAGTTGTAACAAAACTTTAGACAAGCATGATATTAATCAAATAACAAAATAACATTCTCACATTGCTTAAGGAACATTTACAAAGCAAACCCTAAGTGGCTCGCATGCATTTCTACCCTTGTTGATAAAACTTTACTAAGTTGGTGAAAAAGTCCTTAAGTAACACTAATTCCAGAGTATTGTAACAAAGTTTCTAGTTATTGCAGAATTCTTAGATATCACAAAGTTTCTTAGTCAAAAAGGTGTTGTAACAGAATCTCACATTGTTAGCAGTACGAGACTGATCACAGGAAAAATACTACTACTCTTAGAATCCTTTTTATCTATTGTACATAAACTTGCAATTTCTCAGCAAGCCAAGTTCATTGTTTAGAATTCACATAAATCAAACAAGTTCTTTTCCGGGTCTGATGAACTAGCCCATAGACACGGTTTACAGGGGTCTTAGCAATTTTACAAAATAAGGAGCAGTAACATGGATCTCAGGAAGGGGTTAACAGAAAAACCTTGGGCCTGTCCTGCTATCTTTTGCCTTTTTTCTGAGCACACTTATTCAAGGTCGAGGCTTTCTAAAAATCATGCAAAGGATTTTACAAAACTTTTCTTCATAAAAATATATCCCTTTCTCAGAAACAGCTTACAATTTATCCTGATATTATTATTAATTCCTAACTATTAAACAATTCTTAAATTTGATCGCCAAATCTTTTCCACATAATTGAAGAGAAAAAAAAAAAGACTAAACATAGTTTCGTAAATACTAGACTTAAGCTTAATTAACAATCTCATAAATTTCCTAAATGATTGCAAAACAAAGAGAAAATTTGGTAATTTATGATTTCTTAAATTACAACCCTACAAAATATTATAACACATGGTCAATTAGAATGATTTAAAAGCTTTCTAACTCAGTACAATTCTTAGCCTAACAACATTTAGATTATCAAAGAAATTGCTTTTCTGACAACACAGAGTCTCAAATTTTACATATATATATATATATATATATATGTATATTACTAGTATTTACATTAATAATAATAGTAATGGTCTCAATTAGTAAGTCACAATAGTTATGTCACAACCAGTAGATCTCAATAGTTCTGTCACAATCAGTAAGTCTCAGTAGGTATGTCATAGTCAGTAAGTCTCAATAGGTATGTCATAATCAGTAAATCTCAGTTTTATTACAACCAGTAAGTCTTAATAGTTACCCAATTTCACCACAATTAATCGGCACCCATGGAGGAATTATCTACATCTGGATCACACAGCTGTGGAGACCCAAGTCAGCCTCCAGAGTCCCGACAGGAAGGTCCTAGGCTATGCGTAGGTCCCATGGAGAAGATTCCCAAATTGCCTTATACAGGAGTCATTCATCTCATCACCATTAGCATAAACTTCACATTGAAGAAAATCCACATAAAGTTAATGAATATGAAGCAATTATATTTAACTTAAAACAGTCTACATTCAAATAGCATTTATTTTATGCCAAGCATTGTGCTAAGCACCTTTTTAATCATGCAATCTTTGTAATATCCCTGGGAATGAATTCCACCACCATCCCCTTACTGAACAGTAAACAAAGTAAATAGAATTTTCTTGGGGCTATATAGTTAATAAATTTCTCAATGCCAAATAACAATATGCACTTTTTAAAAAAAATATTAAAATATACATTTCTAAGTTCCATTCACATTTTTCTTGGGAAAGTTTTACAAATAGTTTGCAATCACCTATTATAATTAGATCGGTTTAAAATGTGCTGGGCCAGTATTCTAACTGCTTCTTTTGGCCCAGGTAAAAGGGAAGCCTAAGAAATTTGAATCATTGCTAACAAGTTATAGTCAGTTTTCCCCTTCAGGCAGAGGAGTTTGATAATCAATTGAACAGTAATAATAATAATTCACAATAACCAATATCTTTACCCTAATCAATATCCATATAAGATTTAACAGAACCCACCTACGAATCAAGCCCGAAAGGTGGGAGGACATAATTCCTTCTATCTCTCTAGAACTTTGTTGGTTTTTAACAGTAATCCCAAAAAACCTAGTTAACAATCTTACAAGTTTCATAAGTGCTGGCCGAATTGCTTGAGCTGTGACCTTCTACTAACTACAGGTAAAGGTAGGAATACCTGGTTTACCAAATGGCAATTATAAGACAGGGTTAGCAAGGCTGAGAAAGTAACTTAACCAGTTTTACACAGTTGTTTTCATTTTTTAGTTACAACAAAATTCAGATTAAAAATTTCTTTGTCTAGCACTATTTTTAGCTCACAACATTCACTCAAGTTTTACAAGATAGGAGAATTTTACTACAATTTAGAAGTAAAATAATAATACAAACAGAAAAATTTCAGATGACATTAATTGCATTCCCAAATCATTACATATATTGGGCTTACCAAGCGTAGAGGCTTTTCTCCTCTCCCCACAGTTGCAGAGCTTGGCTGTGGACTGGGGGTGGTCGATCCAGGGATTTGGGAAAGGGGAGGGGGACTAAGGACCAGGGAGTGCTGGGAAGCTGTAGAGTCCATCACCCGAATTAAAGGTCTGAGGAGTCATTAAGGAGGGTCCCTGAGGAATCTTTGCTTCCTAATAGGGGTTGCTGGGCTTTGGGAAATTTGGAGCAAAAATTCCAGGTTCCGGTGGTGTGGGAGCAAGGACTTGGGGGCTTGAGAGGAGAGGTTCCTCTGCTTGCCTAGAAGTGTGGGTGTCAGGGTGCCCAAGGGTCCAGGGCTGTTGTCAGTGGGGTATGAGAGGGCAACAAAGTAGCAAAGTAGGGAACAGGGAATAGAGCCTTTGTTGCAACATGTATTTTAATTTTTGCAGTTTAAATGTTATTATAATTTAATTTACATAGAGACTTTAGGTGAAAAAATATCAAATAAAGGGCCTAAATAAGAAAAAAGCAGCTAGTAAACAGGGCAATCATTTTGAAAAGGAGCCAACTCTCTATTGCATATTCACAGCTGTATCACTTTTTAAACTTTCCAAGTAGCAAAATTCCTATTCTAAGAAGCACTTTTGTTTCTCAGGAATACAGTAAGTAACAGTCTTTCAGGTAAAATATGTTCAGATTGGCTCTCATTCTCTGCTTTTATTTCTCTATTTTGGAGGCTTTAAGCCACTTGTTTCAAACTCAAATAGCAATGAGGGTCACTAAATTGTACATAAGGATCTCTGTAATTGTATATTAAAAAACTACTTATTAATTCTATTTATTTATTTAATTCCTTTATGTTATTAAGTATTTTCCAATTCTGTTTATAAGATCATTACTAAAGTTCTTAATTCTAAAAATTGGGAAAGCACATTCTAGATTTTTTTTAAAGTCTTTTTTCCAGTTTTTTATTTATACTAGTCTCATGGTGATTCTTATTAACCACACAAGAAATAAAACATCTTTGTATATACTTCTGACATTGAGCTGGAATTCTTAACCCCCCAAGGAGTCTACAGATAGATTGGAAGGGGATATAGAAAAAATACATATCTTTTGTCATTTAAACTGATTTTTCTTCACATTCATAAGTGTATTATTATTTTGAAAAAGACTTCATATACTTCACCAGATTATCTGTGGTTAACAGAATCTGCTAAAGAATTTTTAGCTGCTCTAACATTTATTGCAGCCCTGAAAAGATCTTAATAGTTCTAATTTTAACTTGAGTAAATTTTACTTCTGTGTTCACTCCTTAAAAACTTTTTTGAAAGTGAGAACCTTGAATCCTCCAGCCAAGGTGAGTGGGACTCTGGAAAAGATCCAGTGGTGCCTTGTCCCTTCTCCCCCACGCTGGGAAACTCAAAGTGTCTCTTTTTCAGATCTATGCATTTTCCAAATTTGTCTTAATGCCAAATAGTATAACAAATTCTGAATTTATCTTAAACATCAAATTTAGGAGTAACACATTTTACTTAACTCTAAGGGGAAAAGATCCCTGTTTTCTTTCTTATCTCTCTTCACATTCCAAATTTGGCCAGAATTGGAATGAAGAGAGAAAGAAAGAGCATTTTCTTTATTTCAACAGCTTTAACAACAAAGAGTCAGATAACATACTCTCTTCACACAGAGACACATAACACAAAACAGATACAGACAGAAAATGACAAGACACACAAAAAGGATTTCTAGAAATCCGGCATTTTTCTTTTCCCTTTCTACTTTGGTAACTCCCAATTAGCTAGTATACCCCCAGTGGGTTATTGTCATCCATCCCTGGGCTGAGGCTCAGAAGATCTCTCCCCAACCCCAATATCATGCTTAATTGTTCTTTGTACCATAGGAACTTTTCCTTCTGGAGTAAGACATATTTTTAAAATGTTCCATATGGAAAAGACTGACATTGGGAAGTGTTCTGGTCCATCCTCCCTTAATCTCTTACTCATTTGTTTTTCAATAATCGCCCATCTTTCTAAATCAATTGCACCTTCTTGTTTTTGCTCTTTTATTATACAAAAACCTCTTTCTGTTACAATTTTTCTTAATACTTGCAGATACAGATCCCTATCCTTAAATTGTATCTGTCCCATAGTTAAATTTTCTAAATCTACTTTTCTAACTCTAAATCTCTAAAATTTCTACAATCCCCCAGTAAGCCTAGTGGAGTAATCCTCTTACCTTTCATTTGAATATGCTCTGGAGCCTGTATGGGTAAGATGTTACTTCATCTCAAGTCCTCGACTTGTCCCTGTTCCTGGCGCCAACTGCGCCCACAGTGGCATGAACATATGATGAAGTAATTGACACAAAAAGACAAAGACATGGGGCTAGGCGAGTCATATAGTCAAGCTATAGACTGATTTTAATGGAGTTACTGACAGCATTTTATACAGGTTAATTACTGAGTCATCCTGACTTCAAAGGAAAGTACAATAAAGCATTGATTATGTTTTTTATCTCCTTGTTCCTAGGAGTGAGACACTATTTTTACTCAAGGTGAACCAAATTGAAACATTTATGTTCTCTAGCATATAGATAACCAGACTGAAACTTTTCTGTCATCACCCATGTGCGTAATCAGCTACAAAGGCAGATTTTCTTTGCCAAGTCTTCTTATCCTAAAACTGGCCTTGCCATGTATAGGCCCATTTTCAATTGACCCTGCCTTGCAGAGGTCTAAGAGGCCTAAACAGGATATAGCTGGCTCCCCACAATGCTGCAAACTAAAAATATAAAATAAATTTTTTTAAAAAGTTTTGAATTCCAAATTCTAAGGAGCCTTCTGGCTCTAGAGCTAAGGCCCTGAAGTAAAAATCCATTTTGGATTCCAGAAATAAACTTGAAACCACTTGTTGAACATGCTAAAGTGGGGCTTCATTTTGGTCAGGAGTTGAACTAGATATCTATGTGTCCTAGGATACATTTGAAATTCTGTGATTCTCTGTCTGTCAGGCATTCACAGCTCACCTCCCAAACTGGTTTCCCACCCTCCTCCCATCCCTGCTCTCCCACCAGCATCCCCAGGGAGAGCATCAGGGTGAGGACAAACGTCATCCCCTCATTGACCCTGAGTAAGAAGCAGATAGGCTCTCTGAGAGTCCCCAGGGAGGGACAAGGAGGAAGGGGTCATAGGGGAGGAGGGAAGGCTGTGAAGCTGAGAAACTGCCTGCCACTGTTCTCAGGCCCCCAGGGGTCACTAAAGTAGGTGCCTCCACTTAGGCCTCCGCCAAGGTCAGGGAAGAGTCCTCAAGCCTCTTTTCCTAGAGAGGTTCTGACCACCCCTGCTCTCCACCCTACCTCAAGGCTCCCTCTTGTTTCTGGGCTAAAAATAGAAACTCCTAAGGCTGGCATTTAAAGCCCTCCACAATCTGGATCCAACTTCTATTTCCTGTCTTACTTTCCCATTTCACCCCTCTGCACCCAAGTCAGCCAAACCTGCTTAATCCACCAGAACTCGGTCTTCTATCTCCCATCTCTGGGCTTTTGCATGAGCTATCCCCTATGCCTAGAATGTACTCCCTCCTCACGCCCGTCTCTGAAGTTTTTGCTTCCTTCAAGTCTCAATTCAGGAGCCATCTCCTACAAGAAACCCTTCCTGATCCTGCCAATTATTAATGCTCTCTCCTCCTGAAATTGCTCTGTATTTACTCGTCTGGGTATGTGTTACGCCTTCAAATCCTGAGAAGTACGCTCCCTGAAGGAGGCCGCTGTATTAATTTTTGTCTTATACATAGTATGAGGCTTAATTAATGCTTATTAAACTAAACTGAGTTGAACCAGAAAGGGTCAGTTATAAAAGAGACCTTAGAGGCCTCTTAGACCAGCCGCCTCACTTTACAGATGAGGAAACTGAGGCATGGAGAAGGAAACTGACTTTTCCAAGGTGACATAGCCAGTTAGTGGCTAAACCAGGACTAGACTAAGCTCCTTGAGAGGAGGGACTGTCTTGCACTTTTCTTTGAACCTCCAGAACTTCACACAGTCCCTGGCACATAGTAGGTACTTAATAAATGCTTGCTGACTGAGTGACTGACCCCAGGTCTCCTGAGTCTTTCATCTGTAACAACACTACCAGTTTACCAAGGGCATCTTCATGGAAGGCAGGGGACCTAGGTTAGGTATCTGTAGCTTCTCGGGGCTTTTTCAATGTTCTTGACAGGACGCAATGACCCTCAGCTTCTGCTGCCTTGGAGGGGAGAGAGAGAGGGAGAGAGACAGAATGAGAATAGGAGAGAAGGGAAGAGAAGAGAAGAGAAGAGAAGAGAAGAGAAGAGAAGAGAAGAGAAGAGAAGAGAAGAGAAGAGAAGAGAAGAGAAGAGAAGAAGGAAGAAGAGGAGAAGAAGGGAGGTGGGAAGGAAGGAAGAAAGAGTGAATATTTATAGGTTGTCTATCTAGGAAGTGGGACCAGGAGTTACCTGGATCTATCTATTCTCTTCCTTATAGGTATCCCAAAACTTCCCAACCCAGCTCCCTTTTAAAACTATCAAGGGGAGTCATCTACAAACTAGGAGAGGATCTAGGACTAAGAAAGCTGCCTGAGGAGTTTCCTCTCAGAGCTATCTGCAAGTCAAATAGGAGAAAAGTAAGCTCCTTTGAGTTCAACAATAGAAATGAAGCTCAAAAAGTGGGATTTGAGACTGAGTCAGAGGGACCTTCCCTGATCCAGAAGTGTCACTGGAACCTCTATCCCCTCTACCTCCTACAGTCTCTATCCCCTTCCTTCCCACTACCCTCACCCCATCACCATGGATCCTCTCTACCCTCACCTCATCACCATGGATCCTCATGGATCCTCTCCATCACCCCCCCCACACACACACACACGCCCCTATCTCTTTAAAGAGTTCAGCCTATCGGGCCCCTGGCCCCCGCCCCCATTTCCTTCTCCCCGCCTTCCCCGCTATTATTAAGCTCCGGACAGCTGCCAGCTCTGTCCTGCAGGGCTCGGCCTCGGACTCCCTTGGAGGGGCCACTGGGGCCACCTCTCCGGGACTTCTTGCTTCCTTCCCCACATGTCGCGCCTTTCCCACAGCCTCTAGCACAGCTGAGTCAGGTGAGGGGCTGGAACCGCACCACGGCAGAGAGCAGAGACTGAGCCTGGGGCAGAGTTCCGAGTCGATCCAAGCCAGTTCTGTGCTAAGCCTCTAGGAGGGAAGGCTGGGGGGTAGAATCCTCCCCTAAGTATATCTGGGGTCCTTGGCCTTCGACTCCTCTTCACCTGCCCCTCAACCCTCAAGGTAGGACCTGCTAACATTTCTTGTCCCGTTCCCTGGACCTCTGTTTGCTGTCCTTGCTCTTGGCTGCACCTGGATAATGAAAGGGATGGAGTGGGTGGGTGCCACCAGAGATGACAGCCTGGGGCTCCTGGCTCACCTCTAAGGAGGACAACAGCCCGAGAATTAGGATTGACCTCTGTAACTTCCTTCCCTCTCTGAGTTGTTAAGAGATTCCCCAGCTTCTCCTAGGGGAGTCCCACACTCTCAAAAGGAGATTTGAAAAACTCAGCTCTCTGGAGAGGAAAAGGTTTCAGCTCTGGGGTATCAGGTCTGATGAGAGTTCTAGCAACCTAAGCGTCCTGATCTGAGTTGTGTGGTTGCTCAGAGGTGGTACCACTACTTCCATTTTTAGCATAGAATACACTCCCCTTGACACCGATCCCAAGATAATGTGAGGAAAGAGTCAGTTTTCAACAAAACTGGGCTAGGTGCTGTTGCCCCACCCTACCTACCCTGGAGTAGAGGAAAGCAAAGCCAGTGTAATTACAGATGGTGGAAATTCTGATTAGGAAACTCCCTTTGTTTTCTCCCAATCTACCAGAGCTGAGCCGACACAGAAAGATTCTGGAGAGGTGGGCCCAATTAACATGGGTCCTTTCTCTGGGGAAGTACAGGGACCTGAGCCCCTGGACCCTCTGTTCAGGCGTGAGCTTCCTGAGGATGGCTCCCCTTGATTGAGTAGTTAAGGGGAGCCCCTGGGTGAAGGAGATGAGAAACAGCTGCTTTAAGAATTGCGGGAAAGAAAAGTAACCAGTTACCTGGTCACTAAACTTCAGCCCTGCTTCCCTTCTGTGGGAAAGGGGCTCTTATACCCACTCTTCCTTCCCCCCTTCCCTGCTTTGAGCTGACTGACAGGGGTGTGCCCCCTAACCAGGTGGCTTCTCCATTTCTTTCCCCCATGCACACAAAACCCCCCTGACCCTAGGAAAGTTAAGAACAAGTGGGGATCAGCTTGCTATAAAAGAGGCTTACCCTCTGGCCCACCAACACTTAAAAAGACAGGGGTGAAGAGCCCCAGAATCTCTAGAAGGGGCAACTCATCCTCTGACCCCCATCCCAGATCTGGCTGAATCCTGGTTACACAGCTTCTTCCCCTGACCTCCTGGCTCTGGTGGGTAGAAGAGGAGCTTGGAAGATCCCCATCCCTTCTCCAACTTTCTCTCTCTCTCCTCCTCCTCCTCACACAGAAAGGCCGTGTCGCAATGGGTGACTGGGGCTTCCTGGAGAAGCTGCTAGACCAAGTCCAGGAGCACTCCACTGTGGTAGGCAAGATCTGGCTGACGGTGCTGTTCATCTTCCGGATCCTCATTTTGGGACTCGCGGGTGAGTCTGTCTGGGGAGATGAGCAGTCAGACTTTGAGTGTAATACGGCTCAACCAGGCTGCACCAATGTGTGCTATGATCAGGCTTTCCCCATCTCCCACATTCGCTACTGGGTCCTGCAGTTTCTCTTTGTCAGCACACCCACACTGGTCTACCTGGGTCACATCATCTACTTGTCCCGGCGAGAAGAGCGGCTGCGGCAGAAAGAGAGTGAGCTGCGGGCTCTACAGACCAAGGACCCTCAAGTGGAGCAGGCACTGGCCACTGTGGAGCGGCAGATGGCAAAGATCTCTGTAGCTGAAGATGGACACCTGCGCATCCGGGGCGCGCTGATGGGCACCTATGTGGCCAGTGTGGTCTGTAAGAGCCTGCTGGAGGCCGGCTTCCTCTACGGGCAGTGGCGCCTGTATGGTTGGATGATGCCACCTGTGTACGTATGCCGACGCCTCCCCTGTCCACACCTTGTGGACTGCTTCGTGTCTCGCCCCACGGAAAAGACTATCTTCATCATTTTCATGCTGGTCGTGGGGTTGATCTCCCTAGTACTCAACCTGCTGGAGCTGGCACATCTCTGCTTCCGGTGTATGGGGCACAAGCTGAGGGCCAGGCAGGCCAGGGCTCGGCCAAAGGCCTACTCTGCTGCACTGGGGGATGGGGCTGGTGTTGGCAGTTCTGGGGACCCCTATTCAGATCGGATGTTCTTCTACCTCCCCATGAATGAGACACCCACATCACCTCCGTGTCCCTCCTACAACAAGCTGTCTAGTGAACAGAACTGGGCCAACCTGAATACAGAAGAGAGCCTGGCCCCCCAGAAGCGGAGTATGCTACCTGGGCCAGGGCCCTTGCTGACTCCCTCTGAGGGCTCCTACCTGGCCCAGTCTCCCCAGACTGGGGACAACCCCTCGAGTCGCCCTAGTAGCTCAGCTTCCAAGAAACAGTATGTGTAGGTGGCCTGAGTCTTAACCCCCACACCACTGCAAACTCTAAGCAGAACTTTACTTTTCAGGGAAGAGTGGTAGGGAGATGTTTCTCAGCCTCTTGTTTTGAAAGTGCCTCCCTCCCAAATGGCATGTGAGTGAATCCCCCCACTATAGACGGAGTGATCTAGCCGGGAATATGGGGGCTGGTATTCCTGTGGACTGCAGAGCCTGGCTACTTTTGGGCCTCTGGCCTCCCCAGACACCAAAGAGGCCACTAGCTGAGTAGTAGGTGATCTCAGATCATGGTTCAATGATTATTCCTGGGACCAATTGAACTTTATCCTATCCTGGAAAGGCCAACAGTGTTGACAGTACTGTCTATATAGATCCAGTTGTGGAAGTCCAATGGGTCAGACATCCCAGATCATGTCTTTTCTCTCCACCTCACCCCCATCTTGTTTCATTCTGTCCAGCCTGTAGGTATTGGGCGGGGAAGGGGGTTGGGGAATGGGACTCTTGTCAATCCCATGCTGTCATGGGGGAAAGGGGTGAGGGAGAGTATTGTATCCCTTCAGGATTGAGGGTTCTTGATGTAAAAGTCTAAGGGAGCAGGACTCCCAAGTCACGTCCCTCTCTGGGTCCCCTAAGCCTTGGTGAATAAGCTCCCAGGTGTCCACCCTGGACTCAAGTTTAAAAATGCCCTTGGAAGAAGAGAGGTTGGTTTATTCTATATTGGCCTCCACCAAAGGGAGCCCCTCACCCACATACACATATTGGAGCCACTGGGCCCTAGTCAAAAGCTGTGACTACCTTGTCTGTGTTCTCACTTAGGGTGGGCTTAGTTATGTCCTCACTCCACCCTGGAGAGAAGGAGCTAAGCCAGGGCTGGGAAAAGTGGGATTGGACATTTTCCCCACTAAAGTTCAGTTTTTTGTTCTTCTAAAATAAATGGAACTTGAACATGAGTTGCAGCCTGTGTGACTTCATCTTATTAGTGTAGGAAGAAGGGAGGCAATATGGGGAGGGGAGGTGGGGGGTAGGGAGAGGGAGGGAGGACATCCTTCACTGTCTCCTTCCTCTTTCCACCTGGTTACCCTAGGGGTAGGGTTACCTTCCTCAAGGCTTTGTCCTAATAGCTCTTCTCTCTCCTTTGATGATCTCATCCATTCCCATGGCCTCAACCCTTTCTTTCAGATGACTCCCCAATATATCTTGATACCCGCCCCCACACACACACACGCATAGGAATCAGTTACCAACTTCTATTGATTCTACTCTCAATGCACCTTAGTCATAGGATCATAGATATAAAGCTACAAGCTGTGTGTGTGTGTGTGTCTGTCTGTCTGTCTAGTCCAATGCTATGCATTTTACAAAGGAGGGAATTAAATGATCTATTCAATGTCCCCCCAAAGGCTAATAAGCAATCAGGTTTTGAGCCCAGGGCCTCTAACTTGAAAGAAAATGTTCTTTGAATTGTCATCACTGTCCCTTACTCACCTCTTCTCCACTCTTGCCACCACTTTAGTCCAGGCCCTGACTACCTCTCAGCTGCCTACCAATAGGTCTCTCCTATTCCCACTTGTCCCTTCTCCAAACCAGACTATGAATTATAAACAAATGTGCACACAAACATACACAGATTCCTCACGGCTGTGCCAGCCCAGACCCCTTCTGAACCTTCTGGCTCTTGAATGGGCCACACTACAGGATTATAGGACTGGAGAGGGGAGTAGGAGAGTGGGACCTTTGCTGCTTTTATAAGCCAAGCCTGGACATCTTCTTTCCCTTTATCTCATCTGAAACAGTGGTTTTTTGAAAGAAACTTTAAAAGGATGGGATTAAAGACTGAACCTATGATTTCACTGACATAGGGAACTCTTGTGAGAAAACTCCCTCTACCAATGTGTGTCAGCACATTCTCAGCAATTTATAATCTTAGAGTTACCTAGAGCACTGACCCACTGCTCAGGTAGGTGACTTGCCCAGGGTCATACAGCCAGAATGTAGGAAAGGGGACATTTTGAGCCCAGGTGTTTCTGGAAATAAAGAATGAGCCCAAAAGAAATTAATTGCTTCCTGGGTTCTAGCTCTAAAATGGTCCTCATCTCACTATAGACAATAACACAATCTCCCCAGTAAGTAGCCCTTCTCCCTGAAACCTGTACTTCATGGACTAGGCTGCTAGCCCAACCGCAAAGCTGCCGCTATGATTCCTTGGGACAACCCCAGTGGGATTTCCCACTATTGCCTTCAACACCCACTCAGTGGTTTTCCAAACAAAACTGGTGCTCTTCCCTGACCCAAATCATTAAGTTCTGTCATCAGAGGCTTCCCAAAAGCATTAGTCCTGAGTTCCTGTGTGATGAGTTAGCCCCCGGATGTATCTGTCTCAAGCTTTGCACACATACATCCCAGTGATTGGGTAACTATGATCTCCAGCAACACTGAGCAAATAGACTTTCCCCACACATTCCCTCAGTGTCAGAATGATCTTAATGCATACCTCTGACTATGTCCCTCCTCTGCTAAAAACAAACATAAACAAAACAAAAACAAGAAGCTCCCATAGTGCTTAAAAGACTTTTTATGTCATGGACTAAACCTTAGGCAGTCCCTGGTCCCCTTTTCAGAATAATATTTTTAAATGCATAAATAAAATATATAGGATTACAAGGAAACCAATTGTGCTAAAATATAATTACCAAAATATTCTTTTTAAAGCAGGTTCACAGATCAGATTAAATAACCCTTGAAATGATCTTCAAAGTCCCTTAAAAGTCTGAAAATCTGTCAGCCTATGGATAGGTAAAAAAATGAAACAATAAATAGTAAATGATATAAAGTATTTGTATAATGCTTTAAGGTTTGCCATGTGTTTTACAAATATCTCATTTTATCAGCAAGTAACATTCATTTCATCTTTCGTGGTAGAGGTCAGATGGAAACAGTAGCGCGACAAGTCTATCCTCTGTTCTTTTAGACTCAATATTTTATGGATAAAATAACTGCTTTTTGTTATTATTATTATCATAAATAATAATAGCTAGTTTTTGTATGATACTTCAAGGTTTTAATGCTCACAACAGCCCTCCAAGGTAGGTGCTATCATTATTCCCACTTTATGGATAAGGAAACTGAGGTTGAGGGAGGTAAGTGACTCGCCCAAGATCACACAGCTGGTAAGTGTCAGAGGGAGGATTTAAACTCGGGTAGGCTCACTAAAAACTTCTTCAGAACAATTTCAGTAACAAACAGTGCAGCAGAGATGACACACATTTCAGCCTATCCCCACATTGCTTTTACTTCTTTCACTAGATCTCTATATTTAGAAAGCTTTTCACTGCACATCACTTGGAGATTAGGAGTATTGGGTATGGTGACATCTATTAAAAATGTTCTTCTTAAAGTTTTCTAGGATCAATGTCATATCCAGCCAGTTGTGGGCAACACTTTTTTCTTCTATGAAAGTGCTCTGGCTCCAGAATTTATCCAAAATTTATTCGTTGACTTCTCAAGGATATTTTGAGGTCTGTCTTTATAATTCAAGGATTTGTCACCTGTTGATTTCTGAAAGATAGCAAATAATTCTAGCCACCAGGTTTGTGTTTTGCTGAGTATCTGGTGGGCAGTAAATGTTTTCAATCTGGAGTGATACATTGTGCCATTTCTACCATTTCCTTGCATAATCATCCTTGCATTGTTCACTAAGTCCACGCTCTTCAAGGATAGCCCTTCTATAACTTCTGATACTGAAGAATTGATCCTGAATTACCATCATAAACAGATGAGCAGATCTGTGTAACTCAGTCATTTCTTTGAGACTTCTTTGTTAACACATCATTGAGTTCATTTGAATTTTGCACATGGAAGACCTTTTAAATTCCACTATCATCATCCTTATTAATAATAATGATAATCTTATTATAATTTTCATCTTATTCAATGGCATTCACATAGAAACAGTCTTGGGATATCATTATCCTTTCTATATTTTAATGTTCTGCAGGTTATTGTGGTAAAGTAAATGAGTACTTCCTGTAGTTAAAAGTATGTCAAAAGACATTAATCAGGAAAACTATCTGATACTAATCTAATGCACTGTTACCATCATGCCTCTCCTCTGCTCAGAAACCAGTTCCTCCCCATAACCTAAAAGAGAAACTCTAAATAGCCCAGAATTCAAATTTGAATTTTTATTTGCCTCTATTTCTCCGTGTGAACCCTTTGTTCCAGCCTAACTGGTCTAGAGTCCCATGCCTAAAGTCAGGAAGACTCATCTTCCTGAGTTCAAATCCGGCCTCAGACACTTACTAGCTATATGTCTCTAGACAAGTCACTTTACCCTGTTTGCCTCAGTTCCTCATCTTTAAAATGAGCTAGAGAAGGAAATGACCAGCCACTCCAGTATCTTAACCAAGAAAATCCCAAATGGGATCACAAAGAGGTGGACATGACTGAAAAGTGACTGAGCAACACGAAGATAGATCCTAATACTCATTCTCTGTAGGCTCACTGAAAGCATCCTCAGTATAACCCTAATAGCAAATGGGTAATAGTGATGACACAGATCTCATCCTGTCTACATGATTTCAATTTCTTCTGCTAAATCTCTATTTTGAAAGCTTTTAATTCCCTGTATCTTGGAAATTATGAGTATTTGTATGGCAACATCTATTAAAAACATTGTTCTTAAGTTTTTATGGCTTAATATCATACCCAGGAAATCACGGGCAATAGTTTGGTCTGCATTAATAGTCCAGTTCCGGTTCAATTTATTGACTGAGTTTTCTAAGATATTCTGAGGTTGGTATATTTAATATGGGAATTTTTCATTCGTCACTCCATGAAAGACGGGAATGCTTCATATAAAGTATTTAAATGCACAACTGGTCTTCGTTTGGAGGGATGACTTGTTCTCATTTTGGGTTGTAAATATGAGACATCTAAGGGTCAGAATGTGTCTAAGGGGAAGTTTTGTTCTATTGGTGAACAAGTTTACCCAATAATTAGGGATCCTATCTGGCCACCCTACTTTCCAGTTTTGCAGAGAAGCGAGAGTTCCACTCACTTCCCTTGACCTAACTGTTCTGGCACTCATTATGTTAATGATACACATGCTTTCTGTTTTTTCATTTGATCCAACTGGTGTTTTCATTGTATTGGACTTTCAACCATAGAGATAACCACATCCTCTAATGGTATCTCCCTACATAGAGATGCTGGAGAGCCTGCTTCTTGTATCCCAGAGAGTCATGATGACATGGAAACTCAGTGACTTGGAGAGACTGGAGTGTGTGTAGATATCCTGTAACCTGTTTCGTTCACATAACCACATGGTGGGGAGAAGGGTCTTTAGTTGGCTGGGGACTCAAAAAAGACATGTCAGCATCACCATCCTCTCCTGAGGCACAGTGCTCTTGGGGGAGCTCAGTGACCAGTGAAGGGAGTAGAACCTATGAATATTATGAGTGTGAAAGGTCCAGAGGGTCCCTCAGTATCCCACCATTCCAGAGTCTGGGTTTCACAACCAGCTCAGCTTCGACTCCTGAGGAGCAGGGATCAGCTTTTGGGATTGACCTTTGGGGCCTCAACCCTGTGATAGCTGAGATGTAGGCTCCCGGTAATCATGCTGCATCTGGAAATGAACTTGGTGGGAACAATGCTTTGTAGGCACTGAGCTAAGTTTGAAGCTTACTCCACCAGAGACAGAGGAAGCATAAGGGACCATATGCCCTTGAGAGGGCAGAGAGGGAAAATGTTTGTATATTTAATCTCACTGTATCTTTGAAATAAATATTCCTTTGCAAAAACTAAAACAATGTTAAATAGTTAAATGGAATTCCTGATGGTGGCTCAATCTAAAGGTATTAGAAAAAAGAGGTGCCCCAACTTTGAAGGACTCAGGGTACACTAGAATTCTGAAGAAGAGACCTAACATCCTAGCCCTAAGAAAGTGGGGCCAGAGCAACCATAATACATAAGGCAACTAGGTCGTCTCACAGTCGATGAAGCACTGGACCATGAGTCGGTAAGACTACCATTGGAATCCTGTCTCAGACACTTACTAGCCATGTAACCCCAGGCAAATCATTCACCTCCGGGGGTCAGTTTCTTCATCTGTACAACAGGAATAATATTGACTATGCCGCTTGCTTCAAAAGTGGTGGGTGACCAGGTGGCTCACTGGTTAGTGTCAGGCCTGGAGTCAGGGAGACCGGAGTTAAAATCCAACTTCAGATACTTGCTAGCTGTGTGACCCTGAGCAAGTCACTTCACCTTGTTTGCCTCAGTTTCCTAAAATGAGCTGGAGAAGGAAATGGCAAAACCACTCCAGTATCTTGGCCAAGAAAACCCCAAACAGGGTCATGAAGAGTCGGACGTGACTGAAAAAATTGAACAACTCTTGCTTCACAAGAAGTCTCTGCCCTGGAAAATAATGAGAGAACCTTGGCCTGTTCTCACTTTCCAGCTGATTTTGCTCCAAGCTCCATGCAGACCCCACCTCTTTCCGTCTCCAGCCATAGTCATTGAATCCCTTTCAATACAACAAATATGTATTATGTGCACCTATTATGTACGAGGCACTGTGCTAGTGACTTGGAATAAAAATAAAAATTAAAAAAAAACTATGGAGAGGAGGAGAGGCATAACAAGGAGCACCCAGATAAGTAGGTACAATGCAATTTCTTTCCACTGGGGAATGAAGGGAAGCTTCCTGGAAGACCCACAACTGATCTGAGCCTTGAAAGGACAAGGAATCTGAAGGGCAGAGATTAGGAACAATTGTATTCCGCACAAGGGAGGTGGTATGTTGAGTTCCCGGAACAGCAGTAGTCCAGTTTGGCTAGAAAGTTGGTTTGGGGAGGGGGGGAATTTCCCGAAATAACTGTGGTATAAAAACAAAAAGCAGCAAACTTATTGTTTAAAGAAACAGAGAATAATATGAAATAGAGCATGAAAGGTAAAGTATATTGGAACCAGATTATGGGGAGCCTTGAATGCCAAGCTAAGGAGATCATATTTTATCCTCCAAGCAATAGGGAGTCACTGAAGGTTTTTGCATGGGAGAGTAAAATAGTTAGACCTGCGCCCTAGGAAAATCATTTTGGCAGCTGTGTAGAACATAGTTTAGAGAGAGGAGAGGCAAGGCAGGACACCAGGCAAGAAGTGAATACGGCGATTGCTACTGGAAAGGTAGTGAGGGCATGAACTTGGACAGCGGCTGTACAAGTTGAGAGGACAGACTTGAGAGAAGCTGGGAAAGTAGAATCACAATGCCATGGACATCTTAGAAACTGGTAATGAAAATGAGAGAGCGGGGAGAGTCGAGGATGACACCAAGGCCATGAACGGGGTGCGGGGGAGGATTGAGGTGCCCTCAACAGAAACTGGGATGATCAGAGAGGGGAAGTATTTGCCCATTCAAAGAGTGCTTAATCTGGAGCTAGGGAGCCTGGGTCCTCCTGCTGTTTCCTATGTTTGTGACCTTGAGTAAATCACCTAAACTCCCACGGCCTCAGTTTCCCTATCTAGAAAACGAGGGGGTTGGACTAGATGGAAGGGAAGACGATCAATTCCATGCGGAGTTGGAGGTGCCAATGGGACACCAAGGAGAAGCATGGTAGTGGGAACCGGTGTTCAGGAGAGGGATGAGGGCTGGATAGAGATCTGAGAGTTAACTGAATCTGTATATATGCATAGGATCACACATTAAGTGCTGGAAAGGGAGGTCACCAAGCTCAGCTACTTCAATTTACAAAGGCCCAGAGAGGTTAAGTCACTTGCCCAGGGTCACACAGCTAGTAAATGGCAGAAATCAAATGCAGGTCTTCCTAATGTAGAGAAAAAAAAAAAACCTTGTTTTCAGATTGCACTGTTTAATTAAACCATCCCCATTCTTATGTTCACTAAAGAGCAAAACATGACTGAATCACCTCCCCTTCTGCTGTTAACTAAATAGCAAAATCTGACTCAACTACCTCCATGCTGCCTTGGCAGAATACACAAACCCTCGCTGTACATGGCACTCTTTAGCCGTCCCATGAAGGCTGAACCCAACCTGCACTGGGGGACATTCCAGACCAACTTTCCTATAGGGGCAGATTGTGTCCCATTGGCCCATTTAAATGCTATAGAATGCTACTCATTAGTTGTATTCTCTGAGCAGACTAAGAAAATTTCATAAGCCAAATACGTGCCATAGGAAGTCGAAGCTGCTGCTAGCAAGCAATCTTCCTTAGCATGTTAATACATTTCTCTTCCTTTCAGTTTGGCTACTTTCTTTATTCGACCTCTAGAACTTTAGAATCGATTACATGACATAAGATGTTGGCATATGACTGCCCAGCATGGCATGCCCATATCACCAAAGGTGCTGTGTTCTATGAGCAAAGCAAAATTGCAGAATTGTTTCAAAAAAAAAAACACGAGATGTACAAATTTAGAGACACCTCCATCCCAAATGTTCACATGGACATGAGCCCGATCTGTGGTGGAGCCTTCTGAGCTCCTGTTGGTCTGATCAGCCACAGTCAGATACAGTGTACCTTGACTCCAACCTTGTGATGTCATTTTGGTCCTCTCTGAGAACAAAAGACAAAAACCAACCAGTCATTTGGACCTACAGTTGGGTGAGATTCTCCCTGGGTTCTCAAGGAACCCAGGTTGAGAAATTCCCCAAACATTGACTCCCAAGTCCATACCCACTACACCAACTGCCTCATTATTCAATTGATAATTGAAGCCATGGAAATTGATGAGCTCACTGAGAAGAGATAACGTAGAGAAATAAGAGGAGAGGGTCCAGGACAGAACCTTGGGGGACTCCCACGCTTCAATAGGGAAGAGGATGGATAATACAAGAAAGGTGATTGAGGAGAAGTGAGACAGTGGGAACAAGGACCAAGAGAGAGTACAGTCACAGAAACAAAGGTATGGAATGTCCAGTAGGAGAGGGTGGTCAACAGTGTCAGGTGTTACAGAGAAGCTAAGGAGGATGAGGACCAAGAAGAGATTATGGGATTTAGCAGTAAAAAGGTCACTGGTGACCTCTAAGTGTAGATCAGAAAGATGGCAGGCAACTAGGTGGTGCAGTGGATAGCGCACTGGGCCTGGTGCCAGACTCATCTTCTTGAGTTTAAATCCAGCCTCAGACATTTACTAGCTGGGTGACCCTGGATAAGTCACTTAACCCTCTTTGCCTCAGTTTCCTCATCTGTAAAATGAGCTAAAGAAGGAAATGGCAAACCACTCCAGTATCTTTCCCATGAAAACCCCAAATGGGGTCACAAAGAGTAAGACATAACTGAGCAACACCAGAAAGGATAGTGGAGTTGAAAGCTAGATGGTAAAAAATGTTGAGTGAGTGGGTAGTAAGGAAACAGAGGCAAAGAGTGAAGATGACTCTTTTTAGGAGTTTTCAGTAAAAAAAGAGTCAAAGCACAAGACCAATTCAACTCAACAAGAATTTATTAAGTGCCTACTGTATGCCAGATACTGATCTAGGCACTGAAGACATCAAAGGCAAAAATGAAAACAGTCCCTGCTCTCAAAAAGCTTAGATTCTCCTGGGAGATCAGGATTGTAATTAAGACATTTTTCACCAGGGAAGGGAAGGGAAGGGAAGGACCTTGGGGCATGGTACCCTGTTCCAGGACTACCTTGCCCCCCCAACTCCATGGTGGTAAAGAACTGGCCTCCCCTTCCATAATCAGTCCAGGAGGATGGACAGGTATGGGAATGTCATTCACCATGAGGACTAAAGGACCCCTCCCAGGTAAAAAGCAAACCCCTCCCCCCTTTCCATCACAGCATCCAGGCAAAGCCCCATGTGCGCTGACTAGCTGACTATAGAAGAAAAGAGCTTCCGGAGGTGGCAGGGTCAAGTAAAGGTTCCATGTGTCCTTTAAGGATAGGTAATATAAAATAAAAATAAAAGAGAAGGTAATATTCATCATGTATATTTGTAGACAGCAGAGGAGGAGATCAAAGTCTCCCTGAGGCGGCTCTAAGTGTAGTATCACTCTCCTCAGCCTGGCAGGGGGTGAATTGGAGAGTTCAGGCTTAGGTAGTTCATCTAGTTCACAGGCCATCTGATTCAGCCGGCTCATTTGACAGAAAATAATAAATAAAGCCCAGAGAAGTAAAATGGCTTGCCCATGGTCACCCAGGTAGTAATTGCCAGCACCGGAATCTGACAGAGGTCTTTCGTCCTCATTGCTGCCTCCTTCCACAGCCCTAAACTGATGCCAGGGATCATAAATCGTCCCTTAGAACAGGTGTTCCAACCTGGGGTCTGTCAGCTTGTCTGTCTAATCCTTTGATAACTGTATTTCCATATAATGTTTCCCTTGTAACTCTATAGTGTTTTTTCTTCGTTTAACATTATCCCAAAAAAAGATCCATAGGCTTCTTTAGAGATGTCCATGACACTCACAAAAAGTTTAAGACACCCTGCCTCAAGAGGAACAGTTTTAAGAGCAGCACCCTCTTCTCCATTTTATGTTGATTTCAGAGGGTCTTCTACCTCCAATTGTGACATTTGCTAAATGTTAAATGATAGGAGTGTGTCCTAAGCCCTGGTCACAGGAGGAGTCTCTGATCCCTTCTGTTTCCTTCTCCATGACCTGTTGAATCAAATGAGATCAAATTTTTAAAGCACTTTGTACAGTTCCTGGCACCTAGTAGGTGCTTAATAAATGATTTTTTCCCCTTCCCTTGTTCCCTATTCATTAACTCTTCCAAACTCATCTCTTTCCCACAGCTACCGATCCTGGTCCTGTTCCTGACTTTCTCTGGATTTCAAAACCGACGTCCCTCTACAGTTGGCTCATCTTGGAACTTCCCAAAGTGCCCAGGGACCTCCTCACTCTGGAACAGCATACTATCCCTTGGCGTGGCTTACTCATCCTGGTATATCCCTCTGCAAGCCCCACCCCCCTTCTCCTCTTGGTGGATTCTTTCTGGGGCCTCCATTTCTGGAGGGGTCCAACCTGCCTGCCTTCATTCACTTCCTGACCCTGTTCCTAACTTTCCCTGGACTTTAAAACCCCAAGGTATCTTCATTCCACTCCCCCTTTCTCTCTCCCGTTTGTATGTTGTCTTCACCCATTAAAATGTAAGTTTCTTGAAGGCTGGAGACTGTCTTTCTTTTTACTAGTATCCCAGCCCTTGTAAGTGCTTAGCAAATAAACGATTGTTTCCTTCCTACTGCCCTAGTCTGGGGTGCCCTCTGGCACAGGATCACAGACAGTGAACTGAAAAGGGCCTAAGAAGTTTTCTGGGGTGCCTTATGGCATAGGATCACAGATAGTGAACTGAAAGGGGCCTTAGAAGTCTTTTGGGGTACCCTCTGGCACAGAATCACAGATGGTGAACTGAAAAGGGCCTTAGAAGTCTTCTGGGGTGCCCTATGACACAGGATCACAGACAATAAACTGAAAAGGACCTTAGAAGTCTTCTGGGGTGCCCTCTGGCACAGGATCACAGATGGTGAACTTAAAAGGACCTTAGAAGTCTTCTGGGGTGCCCCAGGTCACAGGATCACAGATAGTGAACTGAAAAGGACCGCAGAAAGTCTTCTGGGGTGCCCTATAGCACAGGATCACAGATGGTGAACTAAAAAGGATCTTTGAAGTTTTCTGGGGTACCTAATGGCACAGGATCACAGATGGTGAACTGAAAAGGATCTTAGAGGTTTTCTGGGGTGCCCCAGGTCACAGGATCACAGACGGTGAACTTAAAAGGACCTTAGAAAGTCTTCTGGGGTGCCCTCTGGCACAGGATCACAGATGGTGAACTTAAAAGGGCCTTAGAAGTCTTCTGGGGTGCCCCAGGTCACAGGATCACAGATAGTGAACTGAAAAGGACCGCAGAAAGTCTTCTGGGGTGCCCTATAGCACAGGATCACAGATGGTGAACTAAAAAGGATCTTTGAAGTTTTCTGGGGTACCTAATGGCACAGGATCACAGATGGTGAACTGAAAAGGATCTTTGAAGTTTTCTGGGGTGCCCCAGGTCACAGGATCACAGACGGTGAACTGAAAAGGACCTTAGAAGTCTTCTGGGGTGCCCTCTGGCACAGGATCACAGACAATAAACTGAAAAGGACCTTAGAAGTCTTCTGGGGTGCCCTCTGGCACAGGATCACAGATGGTGAACTTAAAAGGACCTTAGAAGTCTTCTGGGGTGCCCCAGGTCACAGGATCACAGATAGTGAACTGAAAAGGACCGCAGAAAGTCTTCTGGGGTGCCCTATAGCACAGGATCACAGATGGTGAACTAAAAAGGATCTTTGAAGTTTTCTGGGGTACCTAATGGCACAGGATCACAGATGGTGAACTGAAAAGGATCTTAGAGGTTTTCTGGGGTGCCCCAGGTCACAGGATCACAGACGGTGAACTTAAAAGGACCTTAGAAAGTCTTCTGGGGTGCCCTCTGGCACAGGATCACAGACGGTGAGCTGAAAAGGGCCTAAGAAGTTTTCTGGGGTGCCCTAGGTCACAGGATCACAGATGGACAACTGAAAGGGACATTAGAGGTTCTCTAGTTCAGCCCCTCTTTTTACATATGAAGACACAGAAACTCAGAGGGGTTAAGAGATTTGACGAAGGCCATACAAGTAAGTCAGTGTCAGAGACAGAATTTGAACTCAGGTCCTGGGCCTCCAAACCCTCATTTTTTCCAGACTGCCACTCTGCCTTCTCCAGGAGGCCCCTTCTCAGGAGGCAACCTGGTGTAATGGAAGACAGACTTAGACTTGCTGTCAGGGAGCTGAGCTCCCATTTGGCCTCCAGTACAGCCTTGGACCAGTTTAGAACAACGTAAGCTACTGGAGGGCAGGGTCTGGTTTTTGCCTTTCTTTGTATTCCCAGTACACAGTAAGTGTTTAATAAAATGCTTGTTGTCTGTCTTGTTTTGAATCACTGTTCTGCTACTTATTAATCAAGTGACCTTGGAGAATTTCTTTGGGCCTCAGTTTCTTCAAGTGTAAAACGAGAAGGTGGGCCTAGATAAACCTCTAAGGTCCTTTCCAGCTATAAATCTATGCTCCTATAATCTACCCCAATCCAGGCCTCAACTGGGCTCCTCTATTAAAATAAAGGGGTGGAGATTTCCAGCTCTAGATGCTGTGACCTACGAAAAAAGTAGGCAGACACCCCAAATCCAAGAAAATGTATCATTTATTTCAAACATCTAAAGGTTCTTGATTTTTTCATGTATCCTAGCTCCCTGGTGAAGCTTATGGACTCTCTCAGAATCATGTTTTTAAATACATGAATAAAATGTACAGAGTTAAAAGGAAACCAAAGGTTAGTGAAAGTGAAGATGCATTTTTTCCCACCCAGTTTAATGGATGGTTTATCCACAGTCTCCTTGGGTTAGTCTGCAGACCCCAGGATAAGAACCCCTGCTCTAAGGGCTGCCATGAGAAAGAATCGACCAGTCTTAGGGATCCAGGGAGAAGCTTCCATTCCCTTTCCCCAAGAGTCCCCATGCGTCCTCCAAAGCCCCTCATCCCCACCCTGAGTTCTGCTGGCTCAGCCTGCCCCGGCTGCCGGCATGTCCAGGGCCATATCCTGCTCGTGCTATTTTCCTTGGCACAGATGGGGGGCAGGGGAGCCCGACAAGGTGGAAAACAAGGGATGAGGGAGGGCAGCATTGCACCCCTCCAGCAAATGGTCTCTGTTGCTAGGGCCAGACCCAGTTTCACCAACCTCCCACCCCAGCAACATTGTTCCCTTGTTATGACAGGGGGGGTGGGCCTCAGCTGTGGCCCGCCATCCCCAGAGGTTTCCTCCCTGTCCCCTGCTTAGACAGCTGGAGGAAACGGGCCGGCTCCGGCTCCCGCTCCAACAACAACAGTCATGCTGGCCTGGCTTGAGCAACATGGGGCCTGCCAGGGAACCCAGCAAGCCCCAGGCCCCTCCAACCCCGGCAAAACATGTTTGCTGTTTTCCTAGGAGGAGGTGGACCCCCATACCAATCCTGAGTAAACACCCAGAGCCACTGATAAGGACAGACTAGAACAGGCAACCTGTCTGCTCTGAGGCACCCCAGCTCCAACCCTGGCCACAAAGTCAGGGCAAGGGGTGAGACAGAACTCAGCGGTCACCCAAGCCAGTCTGTCAGGGCTGCAGAGAAAGTCAGGGAGGGAGGAAGGCAAGGTTCCAATGTTCTGCTCATGGCCACTGGCCCCAGCTCTGCTTCTAAGGCTTGGCTACTTATCTGCCCCCTGCACCCCACCTCCATTCTCTACTCCCCCTCCCCCCGCTGGAACCATGTCATATTAGAATCTGTTGAAGGAACATAGTCTGCCTGGAGGAGACCAGGAGGAGGAGGGGGGAGAGGGAGAGAAGAGGAAAGATAAGGTAGCTATCTTATCAGGAGGGCTAGCCATGGGCAGAAGGAGCAGAACTCTTCTGTTTGGCCCCAGAAGGCAGACCTGGGAGCAGGCACTGGAAGCGTCATAGTTAGGCTAAACAAAAGGAAAACCATCCCAACAATTAGAACCATCCAAAATTGGAATGAGCTGCCTTAGGAGGTAGCAAGAACCTCATCACTGGAGAACCTCAAGTGGAGATTATAGAACCATTGGATGGGGATATTGTGGAATAGTGGTTCTCCCAGGGGTCCCCAACACTGCTTCAGGGGGTCTTTGAAGCCGAAACTATTTTCCTCATAATACTAAGACATTTTAATTTATAATACAGTCAATATCAATAGATAGCTCACATAAACAAAAGCTCTTCGGGAAGAGGGATCCTCAATATTTTTTATGACTGTGAAGGGGATCCAAGACCAAACAGTTTGTGAACCACTTTTGTACAAGACAATAATAACAGTGACTAGTATTTATATGGCATTTTAAGGTGTGCACAGTATTTTACACATTATTTCATTCTTGAACAAGAAAGAAAATTGCTCTAGATGTTCACTGAGGTACCTTCTTACTTGGAGATTTTATAACATCCTGTTGAAACAAAGGCTCCAAGAATAGAGATTTCTACCGTTACCTCTCTAATCTGTCCTCTCACTCTCTTCCCCTACACACAGCATGGGCCATGCCACACTTATGGGTCAGGCATCCCGACATGTAAAAATTACATTTGTTAGTGAGGAGATCTCAGGCCAGATGGATCCCGGCCACCAATGAGAGATTCATAGAGTCCAGTCTTATTCATCTCTGGAGACACAGTCACTCAAACACTCCGGTCTTGGGTCCCTCTGTCTGGTCCTTTTCCAGCCCTGAGCCTTTTCTTCCTGATTCCTCCAGAAAGATGCCCAGGCCAGCCCCGTCTTCATTCTTCTTCAGGTTCCTAACTCTCCAGACTTTCCCCCTTCCAATTTCCTTTTATGTATTGTCTTCCCGGCCTAGAATGTAAACTCCTTGAGGGCAGGGACCGTCTTTCTGCTTGTATTTGTATTCCCAGCACTTAGCCCTGTGCCTGGTACATAGTAAAGTGCTTAATAATTGCTTGTTGACTTGATTTGATGTCAAGGTCTGTCCCAGGCTAGAGCCCTCACTCTAAGCTCTACAGGTCCTCAAGGTGGTATATTTAAAAGAGTATAGCCTCATAAATTGTTTTGCTAAAAGAATACAGATGGGGGGAGGGAGGAACCCCAAGCAGCCCAACCCATAGGGGCATTTGTGCCAGAAAGAGAATGTGGGGAAAAGCAGGCCCAGGAGTGGGCTAACACAATGACAGCGAAGGGTGGGAAAGCTGTGGCCTCAAGGCCACATGTGTCCTTCTAGTTTCTTGGGTGCAGCCTTTTAACTGAGTCCAAGTTCCACAGAACAAATCCTTTTATTAAGGTGATTTGTTCTGTGAAGTTTGAATTCAGTCAAAGGGCCGCACTTGAGGACCTAGAGGGACACATGTGGCCTCGAGACCGCAGGTTCCCCACCCCTGCAAGACTCTAAGGATGATGGGTGTACTGAAAAATCAGCCTGTGTGGGCCACTGGAAGACATGAAGGCAACTGAGGACTGTGGTCAATGGGGAAGAAGCTGGCCATACCCATGTCAGCACCCCAGGACAAAGTCCCATTTACCTTGTGCCAGATATGACTCTGGCAAAGAGCATTGGTTTGGAGTTCCTATTCTGACTCAAATCTTACTACCTAAGGGATTTCAAGCAAGTCATTTCCCCTTCTCTGGTCTTGAGTTTCCTTATCAGTGAAATGGAAAGGTCAAACTAGACCAGTAAAGTCAAGCTTACATAGAAATGGGGGCCGCTGGCACATACATGAGTATCCCTGTGGGCAGCATATTGACTCGGTTTTAAAATTTAATATTTTCTATCCTTTATTGTATTTTTATTTATTTTGTCAAATATTTCCCAATTACATTCTAATCTCGTTCTGCCACAGAGAGTGTTTGCTGCAACTCTGGGTTTGACATTTCTTTTTTTTTTTTTTTTTTACATTTTTTTTTCTTTATTTATTTTTAGTTTACCACACACGGTTCTGCATAGTTTTGAGTTCCAGTTTTTCTCCCCTCCCTCCCCCCGATGATCTTTAAGGTCCTATACAACTCTAAAGTCTATGCTCCTAAGGTCCTAGGAAACAAACTTCTCTCACGTGCAAATATTCTCCTTTTCCCCCAACTACATCAAGTTTTTTTCTTTTTCTCCCCTAACTTTTTTTTAATGTTTTATTGGAAATTTTTTGACATTACTATCACTTCTGGTTTCCCCTTTCCACAAAACTCTCCCTTGTAACAAACAGTCAAGTAAAACATAAAAACACATTAGCCAAATATAAAAATGTACCTCACTCTGTATGGATAGTCCACCCCTGCCCTGCCCCCATTCCATCCCCTGGGCTGAGAAGTGAGAGGCACATTTCACCTCCAATCCTTTGAAGTCACATTTAGTCGCTGTGTTGATTGGAGTTCTGAAATCTTTCAGTATCATTTTCTCTTATATTACTGTGGTTATCATATAAATTATTCTCCTGATTCTGCTTCCTTTGCTCTGCATCAGTTAATACAAATCTTCCCAAGTTTCTCTGAATCCTTCATATTCATCACTTCTTATGGAAGAATAACATAACTTTACATTCATCACAATCTGTTCAATAATTTCCCCATCACTGGATGCCCACTTTCCAGTTCTTTGCTACTACAAAAAAAAGTGTTACTATAAACATATTTTAATATATGGGACCTCTCCCTGTCTTTTATCTCCTTTGACGTATATGCCTAGTATTCTATATAGCCTGTTCTTCCCAGGTTTTTATAAGGAAAGAGAAAAATTAAATTACAGAAAATATTACCATCATACTATAGTCATCAAACGTGCATAGAGAAACATCTAGGACACTAACTGGATGACTGCCAAGCTCCCTAATCTCTCTAATTCTAGCCTTCCCACAAATACTTTTGATTTGTTTCTTGTACTGTGTTCTGTAGCTGCTTTTATCTCAGGTGCAGACAGCATTGCCTCCATTTCAGACCCCACCCCACCCCCCAGAAGTTCTCTCTGTCCCAAAGTTCTCCCTGGATGGAGGTGGCTCCACCCAACTTCCAGACACCATGATTTCCATTTGAATAGGATCAGGCTAGTGGTTACTAGTGCCACCTACTGGCTTTACTCCATACCCAAAAATTTATCCTATGATTTCCTGCCTTCAAGTTGTTCTCTATGCCTGTAATGTCCTCCCTCCCTTACTTCATCTATTGAATTCCTATCCATCTTTTTGTGGTATCTGGGGGCACTCCCACAACTCAGAGAGCAAGTCCCCCAAGCAATGGCTATCCCAAATTCAAGAAGAGAAGACAGACAAAAGGACCACCATCCTACAGGTTCAGGTTATCAATAAGGATGAAGTATAAACACATATGCTCACCCCCCAAAAAAGAATACTCACCCCATCAAGAATGCTCCCCAAATCTCTCCGTATCCATCATTCCACTGGGAGCTCCATGGGATTCAATTCAACAAGTACTTATTAAGCATGCCAATGTTCTAGGTGTGGCTGGGGATATTTTTTCTAGATATACAATCCTTACATGTAGTAAGCTCTTAATAATTACCTGTTGAAAAGCCATCAACACTGATTGCCTCCACTGCTCTCTTCACTCACCTTCTGACTCCTCGAAAATGACTTCAGATTGCTTCATCATTGAATAAACGGTCTGCTCTCACTGTGGCTTCTAACACTACGGATCACCCTCTTCTCTGAGATTTGGTGACACTACTCTCTCTTGGTTCTCATCCTCCTTATAAACTTCTTTTGCTGAATCATCACAAGGGCCATTTGTAGGAAGGGAGGAAGGAAACAAGCACTTGCTATGGGCCAGGCACTGTGCTAAGCACTTTAAAAACATTATCTCATTTGATTCTCACAACAGCCCTGGGAGGGAGGTGCTCTCATTGCCCCCATTTTACAGCTGAGGAAATGGAGTCAGACACAGGTTAAGTGACTTGCCCAGAAACCTAAGCTAATAAGTGTGTAAGAGGCCACATTTGAACTCAGGTCTTCCTGACTCCAGGCTCATTGCTCTGTCTGCTGCTTCAAATCACTGCTTCCCTTTCCCAGTGTTTAGCAGCCATGTCTTTAAGAATCTGTTCTGGAATTTACCCAGGAAATCAAAATCAAGCTCAGGTCATAGTTTCCAGCCCACAGTTTCTCTTTCCTTTTTTTTTTTTTTTTTTTTTGAAAATCAGTACATTTGTCCTTGTTCCATTTTGCAGTACCTCTCTCATCCTTAGCCCCTCCTGGACTGATTTCCCCTGAATTCTCTTATTCCGTGGGATCTTACCTCTCTTTCCAATCAGCTCTTGGATATTTTCTTAACCAAAATTTAGAGTGCCTTTCAGACTAGTCCCAGATTTCCCCTCCTCTATCACAAATTCTACAAAGGAGTGGTCACTTCCAGCCCAAAGTTCCCATCATTGCCACCAAGAATCAGATCCAGAACAGAAAATCCCTTTCACAGTTCCCCCATCTTTTGAAGTATGAAGTTATCTCTAAGGTAAGTCCAAAAGTGATTAGCTGCTCTGTTTTTGGCACAGAGACATCTCCAACAGATGTCTGGATAATTGATGACCTCAGTCATACCTCTGTGCCAGATGTGATGTTTCCCAACCTCTTCCTATTTCTGCCCGGGTGGTCTGTTGTATACTCCAGTGACAAAACTGCTCCTTTTTCTCTCTCCTTTGACCTTCACCCAAACACGCTCCATTTTACTTCCCCTTCTAGTTCTTGGATTTACTCACATGCGTATACTTTCTTAATATACGATGCTACCATCCTTTTAACTAATCTGTTTCTTTTTCATAAAGTGTCCAGAGCCATAGCCCAGGTTCCAACCCACAACACACCAGTAATATCTATGAGGTCAAATTTGCTTCTTTGAATCCGGATCTGCAGCATAGAAGCAGCGTGCCGAGCCAGGAGTTCAAACATGGCCTCGGAAACTTGGTAGATCTGAGCAAGTCACTTAACCTCAGCTTCCTCAACTATAAAACTGGGGGACAGGGGGGTCATAATATCACCTACCTCCCAGGGTTGTGGTGAGGATCAAATTTGATAATGTTTATAAAGCACTTGGCAAAATTTAAAATGCCATAGAAATGATAGTTATTTTTATTAGAGAAGTCTAGAAAAGTGAAAGGTTTGGGGGAAAAGATGATGAGTTCTGTTTTGCTTAGTTTGAGATGCCTCCTGAAGAACTGGTGTGAAATGTCCAGCAGGCAATGGGTGATTCAGGAGTGTGGCGTTGAGCCACCTCACTTGCCTCTCTCTATCATGGGTACTAACACTCTTCCAGTCAAGCAGGTTTAAAACTTTGGAGGGACCTTAAATCCTTTGTTCTCCTTTACCCTACACAGCCCATCATTAGACAAGTGCTGCTGACTCATCACTCGTGGCCTAGACGATTGCAATAACCTGGTTGGTATCCCTGCCTCACACCTCTTCCCTAATTCATCCTCCACACAGCTACCAAAAAGCACAGATATCACCTATCAGGAAGGCTCCCATGGCTCCCTATTGCCTCTAGAACCAAATACAGACTCCTCTGTTTAGCACTTAAAGGGGGAAAAGGGACAGGAAGAAGCATTTATTAAGCACCTACTACATTTTTTTACACACTTGCTACATGCCAGAAATTGTGCTAAACGCTTTCCAAATATTGTTTCAATTGATTCTCACAACTACCCTGGGAGGTACTTGCTATTATGATCTCCATTTTACAGTTAAGGAAACTGAGGCAGACGGCAGTTAAGCGACTTGCCCAGAGTCACACAGGTCCTTCTGACTCACAGATAGTGCTCTATCCACTGGGTCACCTAGCTGCCTCTTAAATCACTTCAGAATCTGACCAGCCTCTCTCTCTCTCTCCAAACATATTACTCCTTTTTACACACTCTCTGTTATTCTCAATTTGTCCTACAGGTTGTTCCTCTGGCAGTACATTACTGGAGACTGGATCTCCCTCTCTCGCTCAGGATAGAAGTGTGGCAGTCACTCATGGGCCTGGATCCCTCCCACTGCCAATCAGCTTGGGTGCTTTGAGCTACATCCTAGGCTGGTTTGCCCCTCCTAAGCCAGCCTGCTGGCCCCTGCTCTAGGGGATTCCCATGAGTGCCAGACTCGGTGAGGACATACCACTTTATCTTGGCTTTAGCCCCACTGCAGCTCAGAATTTCTGAGGTCCAACAACCAGTCAGTCTCCCCAGGAGCAGGGATTATGTACATAATACAATATACATAGCAGAATCCCCAGCTCCTTCAAAATTCAGTTCATGGTACCTCCTACTTGAGGCCTTTCCTGATCTCACCACTCCCCCCCAAAAAAAAACTTATATAGTGACCTTCATTACTTTGTATATATTTTCTATTTGTTTATGTGTATATGTGTTGTTTCCCTCAATGGACTGTAAGCTCCTAATGGGTGAGATAGTTTCCTTTTTTAATCTTTATATCCCCTGAGTATGGCATATCTTGGTGCTTAATGAATGATTTTTGACTGATTACTTTGTTGAATGCAATGTACTTCTCAGGTACCAAGCGGTTAAGTGATTTGCCAAAGGTCACAAAACTAAAATATGTCAGAAACAGGACTTACATCTTCCTGGCCTACTCTCCAATAGGCCAGGACACTTAGACACTCAGGATAAAGCCAAGAAAACACACACACACACCTTCAGGAACTTCTTGGAAACAGTTCCGGCTTCCCCAAGGCCTAGATTCGCCCTGACCACCTTCCCTCCAAAGAGAGACAATGAAGCTGGCCCTGGAGTGGGGAGATGGGCAAAGTTCCAAGTGAAATTCAAAAAAGAAAAGGTACAAGGCCAGAGTGGGGTTCAATTTTCCTATTTTGGGCAGTCTTCTCTGCCCATTTTCTGAAATGATCTCACTCCTCAGGTGCAAGTGAACAAGTCTCTTCCCCAACCCCATCCCCCTATCCTGCTAGCTTCCCCAGGAAACGCCTTCCCAATAAGAAATCAGAAAGGTAGCCTCTAGCTAAGGACCAATGGCTCTAACTCCATCTATTCCTGAAGGCCAGGCTCTCTGGACAAGCACAGGCCTGCTGGCAAGAGTGACATTAGTTAATCCAACCCCATGGGTGATGAGTTCCAGCACCACCCAGACATGCTGTCCTCCACAGATCCAAGCCTTTAGGAATAGGAGGAAGCAGGGCACATTCCAGAGGGTGCTGTGGTGTGTTAACATCTTCTGCTTCAACCCCTCCCCCAGTCTAAGACATAACAAGGGCAAAGCAACTGGAGCTTTGTCCTAGGGCACCACATTGAGAGGCACCCTAAGCATTCATTGTCCTTCAGCACCTTAAACACAACAGATCTTAGCACCTAGTTAGCAAGAAGACTTAGCTAAAACAGCAAGCTACTGCATGACCCGTTTCTTTTTCTCCACCCCGGGCTGGCACACCGACTCTCTCCCCTATTTGATCCCACGGTGGCCACCTTAGCAGCCATTGTCCCAGTTTTTAAAACTGATTTAAGTTTGAGTTTCAAGCTGCTTGTCCCTGGAAAGGTTTATGTTGCCCAGAAATGACTATTATTCTGCTTCTAGTTGCTCTTGAGGTCCCTAGGGCAAAAGAAATAGCAAAACCCAGCTGATTTGAAGCCATTGTGGATGGTACTGAAGATGGGAGCTTCTTCCCTCTCTTCTATAAATGTGTGATTGAGGAGGAAAAAGCAAAGGTGGGCAGAGAGTAGAAAGTAGCAGAAGTAGAAAGAGGGGTGAGTGGGAAAGGGGAAAGACACCAAGAGACACAAACAGAGAGGGAGAGAAACAGAGAGAACAAGGAACCAAAGAAGTATGCCAAGAGCTTGGGAGTGGAAAGTGTAGCAGTCCTATTGCCACACTTAGGTGGGGGCATTGGGGAGACATCCTTCCCATGAGCATTCTCACAAGGTAGGAAAGGTTGGAATGGTCTACCTACCTAGACCCAGCACCTTCCTGTGACTGCAGAAATAGAACAGATTCCTGGTCTCCATGCCCTAGGTCAGGGTCAGAAGGAGAAGAGGAAGCCCAAGAGGAGCTGCAGGGAATCATGGGAGCCACATCCTCCCTTCTTTCTGCTTATAAGCTCTACTTGGGGGTTGTCCCAGGTCCCCAGGCCAGATCGATCTGTCTTGTCTTCCTTCCCCAATACCCCAAATCTTATGTTCCCACAAAGGATTAGAGAACACAGTGAAAGAGAATAAGGAGAGAGAGGGAAATAGATGGTGATAGTGGCACATAGAGAAAAAAGCAAATTCAAAAAAAGGAAATCTACAGGGAGAGGAGGGAAGGAGAGAAAGAGGAAGAGACAGAGAGACAGGGAGGCAAAGAGACCTAATGACAGAGTAACAATGTAATATTTGTAAAGTGCTACAGTATCTGGCACACAGTGGGTGCCTTACAAACGTGTATTCCCTTCTCCTAACAACGGGCAGAGACCATGATGAAGAGGCAGAAAGAAATACTGAGATAAAGTGACAGAGACAAGAGACAGAGATGACAGTGGCAGAGATAGACAGATAAAGGAACCAAGAAAAAGAGAGAGATTAAGAGACAGGGAAAACAAAAGAATAAAAAGACAGAAGATAAGGTTTTATTTACTCTCGGTCACAATCGTTCTTTTGTGCCATTTTCCTTTCATTGTTTTTGGAGGTTTGTACAATGTGAGGAATTATGTCAGACTTACACTGGGGGTGGGGCGGGCAAGCAGGTTGTGCATGATGTATTGAAACACAATATATCAATAGGACTTTTTTAAAAAAAGACAAATAGAAGAATAGAGAGGCAGGGGGAAAGGAGAGATAGAAACACAGAGAGGAAGAGAGACAGAGAGAAGGAGGGAGAGAGGAGAGACAGAGACAGAGAGAAATAGAGGAGAGAAAGACAGGGAAAAACAGAGACAGAGAGAAGAAAGACAGAGACAGACAGAGACAGACAGAGAAACTGACACAGAGGACCAGGAATAAAAGAATAGAGACTTATCAGAGATAAGAGACAGATGGAGGGACAGAGGCAATGACAGTGGCAGAGATGGAGACAGCCCAAGGGACAGAGAGATACTGACAGTCAGAAACAGTGAGACTAGAGTCCCAGGGGCAGAGACAAGAGGCAAAAAGGAAGCAGAGAGCAGCAGAGGGCAAAAATGCCTCTGACCGGCAGGGCTGACCTCCCTCAAGCCCTGGGGCAGAAAATAGCCTGCCTTGTGTTGCAAAGTATTTCCTGTGGGGCTCTGGGGACCCCGAGAGCTGTACTTTCTCAGGGGTGGGGCCAGGCCATGGGAGTGTGTCCTCTCGCTAGGACCTCTTCTCCAATGAGGTTCAGCAGAGTGAAGGAGCTGAAGCAGGGCCTGAAAACAGGCCCCCTCCTCCTCCCCTCCCCTCTGCCCAAGCATTCCTTCTCCTACCCCAAGCCCAGGCAGTTCTGTGGCTCAGTGTATGCTGATGGAACCTGGGCAGCTCCATTTATAAAGCAGAAACCTCAGCCTGGATGAGCCTAAGGTCATTTTATCACGCCCCTGCCTCTGAGTAGATTCATACCCCCAAAAACAATGGCTCTAAATCCCACTCTCTCCGGCCCCTCTGACCTGGTCCCCAGCACTCACTGAGGAGATGGGGTCTGACCCCAATTGGTCAGAGGGAGAAGAATCATAAAGTATTGGACTTGGAGTCAGAGGATCTGGGTTCAAATCCTATCTCTGCTGACTGCTCCCTGTATAAGCTTGTGCAAGTCAATTCACCTCTTTGGGCTCTTTGGAAAACCTCTATAAAATGAGGGGATTAGACTTGATTAGCTCATGGGTACCATCCAGCACCAAATCTGTGATCTTAAGACCACTGGACTTGGAGTTAGGAGATCAATATTCAAGTCCTGATTTCCCATTGAAGCAAAATTACTAGTTAGATTGCCCATCCAAGCCTCAGTTTCCCCATCTGTAAAATAAAGGCATAAGACTAAAATCTAGTGACTTAGATCAGGAGTTCTCAACCTGGGGTCCATGAATTTTAAAAAAAATTTTGATGACTATATCTGAATTTAATTGGTTTCCTTTGCAATCCTGGATATTCTGTGTTATACTTTTAAAAACATGATTCTGGGAAGGGGTCCATAGGATTCACCAGACTGCCAAAGGGTTACAGGACCCAATAAATATGTAAAGGTAGCCTGGAGTCAGATTGAAAAGCGCTTTACACATCAAGCTGAGGGGTTCAATTTTATCTCGAGTCACTAGGGAGCCAGTTAAGGTTGTTGCACAAAGGAATAATATTGATCCCACATAGTCTGGGAAAATTATTTTGTCAGCTCTGCAGAGGATGGATTGGAGAAGGGAGAGACTGGAAGCCAAGAGGCCAGTCAGGAGGCTACTGTCCAGGCAAAAGACGATGAAGGCTAGAAAATACTCCTGTAGGAAAATAAATTGAAGGAGCTAAGTATATTTAGCCTAAAGAAGAAAAAACTTGGGGTGGGGGAACATATGGAGATGAGATTCACTGTCTTCAAGTTGAAATATTAAACTTCTACTTAACCCCCAGAAGTCAGAACTTGGACCAATGGATAAATTACAGGGAGGTAGATTTCAACCTAATATAAAGAACAGCCAATAATTAAAACTATTCATCAATGAAATGGGCTACCCCCATTTCTTGGAAGCATGCAGATAAGGAGTGCTCAATCACTCGTCAGGGGAGTGGTAGGTGGGATTGCTGCTGCAGGCAGGAGGATGGACTAGATGGCCTTTATCGTCCCTTCTGGCTTTGGAACAGCCAGACACTCATCATCATAAAAATAAAGCTGGAAAAGACCTCAGAGATATTCTGGTCTCTCAGCTTTATTTTAGAAATGAGGAAACTAAGGTCCAGAAAGGCAAAATGGTTTGCCCAAAGAATTAGAAGAGCCAGGATTCTAACGTCCTGACCAGAGTATCCTTACTCCAGATCCAATACTCTTTCTCCCACACCATGGTGCCCCTTCATCTCCATTCCTCTTCCTCCAGGGGAAATCATTTCCAATGAACTTCAGTGGTTCCCCATGATTGCTAACAGAAAATACAAACTCTTTTGTTTAACATTCAAAGCCCTTCACCATATGGATCCAGTCAACAATCCCATCACCCCTCTCTTCACAGGCTCTTGGCTCCAGGCAAAGTGACCGATTTGCTGTTTGTTTCTCATATGCAACATTCCATCTCCCATCTCTGCACCTTTGCACAATCTGTGCCTCATGCCCAGAATGCTCCCTCTCCTCCTACTTGAGGCCTTCCCTGATTCTCTTCCTCCACCCCCAGCCGCTATTTCCCTTTTCCAGAATGATTTTGTGTATGTTTAGTATTCATTTTTCTGCCTCCGTGTTTTCCTGATAGAGTATTGTTGGTTCCCTGAGGTCAGGGACTGTTTTGTCTCTAGATTTCCAGTGTCTAGCACAGTACATGGCACACAGTAGGTGCACAATAAATGTTTGTTGATTGCTTGCTTGATCTCCACCAATCCAGTCCACCCTTTCTACTCAAGCCACCTTCTCTGCTTTATACAAGCATCTCCCTGTGTTTCCCTATTTTATCTGGGTTCCTTTTCTTGCCTGAGACTATACCAAGGACTTGGGTCAATACCATGGAAAGGATGGGGGGAAGGCAATCATGGGGGGAGGGCACTGTCCAGGAACCTATTAATCAGTCTCTTCTTTATATTAGAGACCTTCTTGAGGCCAGGAAAAGTAAGGTCCACTTCTGCACCCCTGAATCTCCTCACTCACCCCAGGCAGTCACAGGAATAAAGGGCATCAGGGATTAGCCCAGAGAAGGGCTCCTGGGGGCCAGCTCAGCATGTCCCTCGGACAGGGCAGAAACACTGTTTATTTCCTGACTCTGAGACAACTCCCCGGAAAAGCTTTCCCCTGGCCAGGCCCAGAGAGAATACCAATCTCCTTAGAACCATTCCCAATAGAGCTCTGCTGACCACAACTCTGGTCCTGACCCCAGCCGTTCAGGGGGAGGGAGGAGGACCAGGCAACCAGGAGAAAGTTGAAAAACAGTTTGTTCTGTGCTGAGAAGGAAGGGAGTAGCTCAGGGCTCAGTTTGGTGAAAAGTGCCAGAAGATAATCTGCTTTTGTCCAAAGAGGGGCAGGCACCCAATCCCTCCGGCCCCCAACCCCCACCCCAGAGCAAACAGGACAAGCAAAATGCACGTATATGATACAACATCTCGGGTTTGCTGTGGGATCTTATACAGGTCACTTCCCTACTCTATTATTCATAAGAGAAAAATCCTTCCCACTCCTTTCTGCCTAAAGATAGGGAGAAGCCCAATAAGCCTAACTTCCCAGTATAGTTTGAGATAACCAATAATAATTACGATGATAACAGCCTTTCCTTTATTCAACACATTAACAATCTAGAAAGGCTCTTCTGATACATGTGCTTATTGACGTGTTAATCAGCCCCATCCCTGTGACCATAAAGTCAAATCAACAAGCAGTTCTTTAATTCCCGTTGTGTCCCACGCACTGTGAAAAGTGCTAGGGATATAAAGAAAGGCAAAAAAACAGTCCCTGATCTCAAGAAGCTCACAGTCTGTCTAACGGGAGAGACAACATGCAAACAGTTTTGTACCAAAAAGATACAGAAAGGATAAAAGATATAATCTCAAAGGGAAGACATTAAGATTAGGGAGGATTGGGAAAGACTTCTTACAGAAAGTGAGACATTAGCTGAGACTTGAAGGAAGCCAGAAGACAGAGATGAGGAAGGAGATGGCTCCAGGCATGAGGGACCCCCTCACCCTCACGTGTGAAAATACCTGGAATCAGTCAGACAGAGTATATTGTGAGAGGAACGCCGGTGCCACTGGTTGGAAGAGTTAATGGAGGGGAGTAAGATATGAAAAGACTAGAAATGTAGGAGGGAACCAAGTGATGAAGGGCTTTCAAAGTCAAACAGAGGGTTTTATGTTTGATCCTAGAGATAATAGGAAGGCACTGAAATTTATTGAATGAGGAGTTGATGTGGTCAGATCTTTGCTTTGTAATTTGACAGCTGAATGTAGGGTGGTCTGGAGTGGAGACTTGAGGAAGAGAGACCCATCAGCAGCTACTGCAATAGCCCAGGTGTGAGGTGATGAGGGTCTGCAGCAGGGTGGGGGCAGTGTCAGGGGAGAAAAGGTGTGTGGGGGGGGGTTATGTTGAGAGATCTTACAAAGGTAAAAATCAGAAGGACATGACATCCAATTAGATACAGAGGGTGAGAGAGTGTGGAGTGGAGGAGGAGACATAGACTGGTGGGCCCGGGTGATTAGAAAGATGCTGGCACTCTCCCCAGTACAAAAACCCCAAACGCCCAAACCATTCGTCCCCAGACTCTGCTCCCTTCTGTGTGTTGTCCCTCCCTAGCAGAATTCAAGATGCTTGAAGGCGGAGGCCATATTTATATTTGTATCCCCAGTGCTTAGCGGCGTCTGACACATTGTAAGTGCTTGGTTTTTCATTAATAATAAAATTAACAATAATAATAGCTAACATCTATGTAGTGCCTACTATGTGTCAGGCACTGTGCTAAGTGCTTTATTTAATCCTCGCAATAACCCTGGGAGGTGGGTGCTCTTATTATCCCTATATTATAATGAGGAAACTAAGGTGAACAGAGGTCAAGTGACTTGCTTAGGGTCACAAAGCCAGTAAGTATCTGCGGCTGGATTCAAATTCAGGTCTTTCTGACTCCAGGCCCAGTGTTTTACTCGCTGGGTCATCCAGCTTTAATTAATATATTGGATCCTCACAATGACCCTGTAAGGTGGTTTCTATTTTACCCATTATCCAGATACAAACATTGAGGCTTAGAATTGGGAAGTAACTTGCCTAAGACCACATAGTAAGTGTCTCATGTTCTTTTTCACCACCGGCTTGATCTCTCCAGGATATTAGGAAAAGACACAGCAGTATCATGGTATATATACTAGTCTTGAAGCAAGGAAGATAAATACAATCAAAAAGGGCTAGGCTTGGAGTCAGGAAGGCCTGAGTTCGAATCTTGCCTCAGATACACATACCAGCTGTATGATCCTGGGCAAGCCTCCCCTAAACTCAAATTCTTCTTCTGTAAAATAAAGAGATTGGTCTCCATGGCCTCTGAGGACCCTTCCAGTTGTAAATCTGTGACCCTATGAATCAAGTCCTACTTCTGACACTCGCTAGCTATATCACAACTGGCACAGCACAGCCCCTAAATTCTCTAAGCCCTGGTTTCTTCTTCAGTAAAACAAGGATAATGATCTACAGCGAGAGACAGCAATGGGGCTCTGGGTCAGGAACACCCAGGCTCAAGCATCACTCCCAATGCCTCTGGCTCCAAGTCACTTAACCTCTCAGGGCACCCACACAACTCTCTAGAGACCACAAGCTACAAAACAGGTAAGACTGTATGTAGGTAGAGGGAGATCCTGACCAGGAGCAGCCCTTCTACCCTGATGAAGTAAATCACAGTAATTCACATGCAAGGATGTCATGAGATGATACACAAAGCTCCGAAAGTCTTAATTCCTTCTATAAACATCGACCTGTGGGTTGGCTCGTTTGCGCTCCCTGGAGTCTGCATCCTGGGTAGAGCTAACGCTTGGCCAAGCCCACAAATGGAGGAGAAATAAAACAAACGATACAAAACCAACAGATAATCCAGAAATCTACCTGTTTAAGGAACATATTGTAATTAGTTGTGACCAAACAAGGAGAGCAAGTAAAGCACTTCGCAAACCTCAAAGTGCTTTGTGAATGCTAGTTATTAGGCTTTATCGGCACCACCCTCCACCCCCTTTGCAGAGTGCTTTCCACGTTACTGACAAGAGCAGCAGGTAGCACCCACCTGCTTCTTCCTTGCTGCTGGGTGTGGCCCTGCTACTGATGCCTCTCCAATCTATTCTTCTTTTACAGAATCCCCTCTGATTTCTGAGCAAGAGTTGGACATTTTCCTTGCCACGGCTAGTCGCTTTATCTGTGCCCTTCATCCTATCCCCTCATAACTTATCCATGAACTTGCCCCACAAATCATCCCCTTTCTCATCTTAAGTATTTCATTACTTCTTACTTAGGTGCTCAGGTCTACCCTATCTACCTCCTATGCCCCTGCCACATGCTTGATATCTCCTCCTCTTCTTCACAGCCAAACTTCCAGAAAGAACTGTCCACACTGCTGCCTCCATTACTTCATCATCTATTCACTCCTCGCCTTCCACATCTACTCCATTCTAGCAATCTGGCTTCAGACTCTACCACTTGATGGAAACTGTTCTCTCCAAGATTACCAAGGATCACTTAACTATTCAATTATGTATCTATCTACACATACATAGATGGACATACATATACATGTATATGTATATGTGTCTATGTGGTTGTTCAGTCACTTTCAGTCATGTTGGACTCTCTGTGACCCCATTTGGGGTTTTCTTGGCAAAGATACTGGAATGGTTTGCCATGTCCTTCTTCAGCTCATTTTACATATGAGGAAACTGAGGCAAACTTGCTTGGGGTCACACAGCTAGAAAGTATCTGAGGCCAGATTTGAACTCAGGATGATGAGTCTTCCTGAATCCAGGCCCAGTGTTCTACCCACTGCACCACCTAGCTGTCCTACTTGTGTATATGCATCTGTGTGTATGTATGAATATTACCAAGGATATTACCGAGCAAAGCTTAAGTTTTCAATTCCATGTCTATAGAGAGAGAGAGAGAGATTCTCCGCAATCAATGGCCGAGTCCTGTTGGCTGTATTTCCACAATGTCTGTTGCACCTGCTCCACACTCTCCCTTCAGACAGCCACTGCCTAAGTTCAGGTCCTCTCCCCCTCTTGACTTTTGTCATAAATAACTTCCAAACTAATCTCAATGCTTCCTGTCTCCATTATCACTAATCCACCTTCCATGCAATTGCCACAATTATCTTCTGAAGGCTTGGAAACCTTCAGTGGACACAACTGGGTAAAATACAAGCCATCTTCTCCTTGCTCCAGGTTTCCATGACATTACTCTCCCCTGGGAATCACTCTTTCTCAGTCTCCTTTGCTGGATCTTCATCCGTGTCATGCCTACTCAGTGTGGTTGTCTCCCAGGATTCTTTCCTCAACCTTCTTCTTATATAACTTCCCTTTTAACTCCCAGAGATGTGATTATTATCTCCATGCTGACGGTTCTTGGATTTACTGAGCCAGCCCTAAGCCTCTCTCCTAACCGTCAGACTTGCATCTCCAGTTGCCTGTTGGACACCTTGGGTAGGGTGTCCCATAGACATCTTAAGCTCAAAGTGATCAAAACTGAACTCATTCTCTCTCTCCTTAACTATCCCTTCTTCTGGACTTTCCCCTTGCTTTTGAGGGTATTACTAATATCTCAGTCATTCAGATTGAAAACTAGTTGTTATCCATAAGTCCTCAGTATCTCTCACCTACCCCACTCCCATATCCAATCTGTTGCCAAGTCCTTTTGATTTTACCTTCCCTAAATTCAGTCCCCCAGAATAGGGCACAGATGACCAGGACAGAAAAAGCAGGAACTATTTTTGTACCCTGCATGCCTTTATTAATGCAACCTAAGATCCAAAAAGTATTTTTGGCTGCCACCTCATAATGCTGATTCATATTTGCCATGAGAGAGGGAAGCCCTTTCTAACTAAAACACTTAACCAGGTCTTTATTTTGGGGGAAGATTGCAGAGCAGGTTCTGCTTAGGCTGGTACCAATAGTTAGAAAAGAGAGAGAGAACAAGCCAGCATGGAGGTGACTGGATAGGGCATCTGGGGAGGAAGCATGGGAACAAGCCCAGGAAAGAGATATTGCACCCAGTGAATGAACTACCCAATGGTAGTTAATTGAGGAGGTGAGCCTTTCAGTTACATTTGAAAAGTGACTAAAACTGGGATATCTCCCTCCCCTCCCCCTCTGACAAGTCCAGGGTCCTAGGGGAAGGGGCCCTTCCATGGAACCAAGGTCCATTGTGTAGCCAGAAATAACAACAACTGAGCACAACCACTGGGCGCCTGTCCCTCTCCCAGAGCTGCCAGCCCAGCACAATGACACACTAGGTCCAACAGCCATCACCCAACCCCAGAGCCCCTCCCCCACAGCTGGTCAGTCAGCTCCCAGCCCCCTCAAGACAATGGCCAGGCCCCTAAGCCCTGATAGCAGCCGTGAACAAAACTGTGTGAGTATCCATTCACAGGAAGTAGCCTTCAATAGCCCGATAACTTCCTGTATCCTGACATTGTGAAGGCCTACTTCCTGCCCAGTCTCCTAAAATACAGCAAGGCAGAGTTGGGGCAAGATGACAAATAGGGCTTTTCCCCACTACTCCAACCTCCAGCTTTTAGGCACTTAGCTTCCTTGATGACCTGGATTCCTGCCCCACTCTACCCCCATTCTTAACGAGAGGCTTTGTCCTCATCCATCATACAGGCCAAACAACTCTCCTAGAGGTTGTCTGGTCCATCTCTCTGTCTCCTGGCCAAGCGTCCCCCTGCCTCCAGCACAACCAGACCCAAATTGGTTCTGCTTCTACAGCTCATCCAAGAAAGACACTCTGTAGCAGTCACCCTACTCCAATTATCTCATGTGCCTCAGTGTTAGGAACATCTCCTTCAGATCTAACTTAAATCCCTCCTGTTGCACTGTTAAAAGAGGAGAAATGATTACATTCTTCCATGTTATACCCTTTCACAGACCAAAAAAAGAATTGTTGTTGTCACCCACCAGCCCTCTCTCCAGGTCCCTCAGCTTCCCTTGGTCCTACAAATATCAGAGAGGGGGTCAGCCTAGGAACAAAGGGGGCAAGGCCTCCAGGAGCCCTGTACCCCCATGCAGCCCACTTTCTCCCAATCTCACCCATTTTGATACCCCTTCCCACTTCTCCAGTGTGATGGAACAAAGATAGCCTCAAAGAGGACGAGGTTTCCCAAGTCAGTGGGGAACAGAGCCATAACTAGGAATTTTTGTACTTAGGACATCAAGAAACATGGAAACATGCCATCTGATAATTTCTTGTTTCCTAATTATTCTTGCTAAGTAAATTAAGCTTGGCTGTTTCTACAGTATGGAGAGACTGCAAATGTGGTCATCACTATCTAAATTTTAATAGCCCAGGGCAAAGTTCCAGTCACTCCACCCTAGTCATGGTTCTGGAGGGAAACTGGCAACATGAATGCAGGACCCTGGATTTCTAGAAACGGGTCTCTACCAGTTCCCCTACCCCCTAGGTTTCCATTCAAAGCCAAACCAAGTAGTCAACGTTAGCTGCCACCACCCTAGTTCAGGCCCTTAGTAATCCTCTGCTTGATTATTACAATAGCCAAGTTCCTCCCTGCATCCACTCTCCCCCCACTCCACTCCGCCTTTGACTAGGCTGCCAAAGGGAGCAGATCTGAGCATGTCAACATAACTCCCAACTCAAAAAATTCCAGTGGCTTCTTTAGATCAAGTAGAAAATCTTTTGTTTGGCATTTAAAGTTCTTGAAAACCCAACTCCTTCCTACCTTCCTACCAGCGTTCTTACATCATGCATTCTACAAGCCGGCTCCACTGGCCTCCTTCCTATTCCTCCAACACAAACTACTCTACCTCCAGTATCCTTGCCTTTGCACTGCTGCCCCTCCTGCCCTGGAGGTTCTCCATTACCCCCTTACTCCCAGATGCTAGGACCTGTACCCCTGAGATCACGTTCTATCTACTCTGAAAATATCTTGGATATGTCTAGTGGTCTCCTCCATAAGAATGTGAACTCCTTGAGGACAGGGCTGGGGTATTGTCTTTCTTTGTATCCCACGTCAGAGCTGGAAAGGACTTTCTTTGTAGCACTGTGCCTGGCATTTAGCAGGCCCTTATTAAATTCTAGTGGACTGACTTACTATTAACCTAGGACCGGGAAATAGAGTTGTTTGAAGCTATCAGAAGGGAAGAAAGGAAGGAAGGAGGGAGGAAGCCTTGATCATCTTCATTCTCCTGCGCTTCTCCTCTCCCATCTCAGGCACTCCTTTTGGAGTGCCACTGACCACATCTAACACCTTGGACTTCCTGCTTCCCCCTTGTTTCTCATCATCCCTCCCTCTCAGATTTCTAGTTATTTCTAGCTTTATGGTAGAGATGGATTGGAAAGAATAAGAGAGAAAGGAGAGAAAGGGAGAAAAGGAAAGTGAGGAGAGAAGGAGAAGGAGGGAGAGAGAGGGAGAGAGAAGAAGAAAAGAAGAAGAAGAAGAAGAAGAAGAAGAAGAAGAAGAAGAAGAAGAAGAAGAAGAAGAAGAAGAAGAAGAAGAAGAAGAAGAAGAAGAAGAAGAAGAAGAAGAAGAAGAAGGAGGAGAAGAAGAACAAGAAGAACAAGAAGAAGGAGAGGGGTAGGGCTGAGGGAAAGGAGACAGGAGGCCCACTCTCTCTGCCAGATATTGTTCTCTACTTTCTATGCCCCTGGCATTGAGCCACAGGTGATCCATTGTACAGGCTAAGGAGAGAAGCCCCCAGTGGGCAGGGGCCCATTCATCCCCCTCCCTGCCAAGTGAGGGCTCTGAGCCTACTCCTTGGCCAGACTGGAGCCTGAGGAGGAGAATGTCTGGAAACTACGGAAGAAAAGAAGCAGAGGAAGTCTCAGGGGAGGGAGAGCCTAGTCACTTTCCCACCCTCCACCCACAGCAGAGGAAAAAGCTTGAGGGGGCACTAGGAGTTTGCAGTGCAATGGGGGGCAGGGACCTTGGGACTTCTCTTCTTTGAAGAGGTAGCATGGTTATTTGTGAAAAGAGCAGTGAACTTGAAATCAAGCTAGATTGAGATCCACCCTTGACCTAGATAAACTGTGTTATCTGGCTAAGTCCTTAGACTTCCCCAAGACTCAGTTTCCATATCTCTAAAATAGGTGCAACATATTTTTTTTTGCAGTACCATCCTCACAGGGATGTTAGGAGTATCGAATGAATACATAGAGGGCTTTGAATACCTTTAAGCCTTATATAAATGCCATTTATTATTTCAGCTATCATTCTAGTGACTGACTTTGGGGTCTATTGATTTTAACGTAATCCAGGGTACCTGTGAGGGGTGGGGCTGACCCCTGCAAGGATGTTCTATCAATCCTTCCTCAGGAAGAAAGAGTAACAAAAGCCTGAGCCCTTGGGTATAGGACCTCCTCTCTGGGTTCCCCACTCTAGGCCTCAGTTTCCTCATCTGTAAGATGAAAGGATTGAATGAAATTGTCTCTAAAGTCCTTTCCCCCTCTGACATGGATTCCACGGGGATACTTTGGGCGCTGGTTGTGGAGGGGAGACATCCCAGCCTGGAAGGTATCTCTTCTTCCTGCTTCTCAGACAGCCTGGGGTCAGAGGGTCCCCGAGGGGATCGAGAAACCAGTCATGATCCATTCTGCCACAAATGTTGCCTCCAGAGCAAGAGTTCTTAATTTTTTTGAGGCAGCTAGGTGACAGAATGGGCAGAGTTCTGGACCTGAAGTCAGAACAGACCTAAATTCACATCCTGCCTCATGCTTAAGCTGTGTGACCCCAGCAGGTCAGGTAAACTCTCTCACGTTCCTCTTCTGGAAAATGGAGATGATCACAGCACCTACCTCCCAGAGTGGGGAGAATCCAATGAGATAACGTATCTAAAGCACTTTGCAAATCTTAGAGGACTATGGAAATGTTAGTTGTTAACTGTGTCATGGACCCCTTAGGGAAGCCTATGGATCCCTGCTCAGAATAGTGTTTTTAAATAAACAAAATAAAATGCATTGGATTACAAAGGAAGTCAATTATATTGGAAGTTAGATGTCTATCTATCTATTTGAAGTGACAGACCCTAGGATTAAAAGCCCCTGTTTTAAGGGCTCCTTCTTCCTTAAGAAGGGATCACAGAGCAGGATCTCAGGTCCCTCACACCTAGGGAAGCTGCTCCCCAAAACAGGTGACACAGACCCAAGAGACCTGCAGTACACCTGGGAATAGAGATCACCTTCCTAGAGAGTTCATTACCCCCCAAGGACTCCCATGTTGAATGGGGCAATAGCCTGGAAAGCCAGGCTCCTGGGCCAAAGATCCCCAAGTAGCGATATGTCTCCCTCTCCTAAGTACAAGCCAGGGTCTGGTGCTGCAAGTGAGAGTCTCAGGCAGCTCTGCAGACAGCCTCAGGAACATCCAGTGAGGCTAAGAGAACTCTGGAGCCAGGCACCAGGGAGACAACTTAGCTATTAGAGTCCCCTCTATTATCCAGGTGTGGGCTGGGCAGTGGGCTTTGTCTGTGGTAGTTACTAGATCCCAGGGACTTCTCGGACCAAACTCACTGCTACTCCCTCCCTTCCCCACTCCGACTACCATCAGGTGGTGCAAGCTCAGGGAATGGAGACTAACTGAGCCAAGTATAATTAGGAAGGTAAATTTGCTGGCATCCGCTGTTTCCCCCCTCAACTGTAGGGATCCTCCAGAGGCTAAAACATAACAGTACATGTACTATTACTGACTCTTTAAAAGCCAGCTGGGGGAAAAAAGGAAAAAAAAATTATTTTTTTAAATTAAAAAAAAAGCCAGCTGGGGGAAAGGAAGAAGGCTGGCCCTGATAAGGAAGGAGGGAAAAGAGGGAAGGACAGAGGTAGTGACTGGGCCCCCTGACTGTTCCTTTACCCCAAAAACCACAGCCTTAATCAACCTACATTGACTTTCCTCCCAGGGCCTGGCTGCTCTCTACCACCCTGAGAGCTCTTCCTAGAGGTAGTGATAGAGAAGAACCCAAGGCCCACTTCACCAAGACCAAGAAGGCAGGTCGCCAGGGAGACTCTCTCCCCAGGATCTCCCAGGGAAGGGCCCACAGGTATCCTCTTTCCCTACCCTACCCCCTCCCCGAAGCAGCTCTCCCCATTGCACCCCTTTTCCAGACATTACACACCAGATATACAGCTAAGAGGTGGACGGTAAAACCTTCTTCCCTCCTGACCTCGGGATGCCAGGAATTCCCAGAATTGCTATTAAGTGTGAGCCAAATGTGACTTCCTTCAAATGCCCCCTTCCTCAAGCCAGGCCAGAGACACAATGGGAGAGTATCCCAACGGTAGTGATAAGGCTGGGAGGAGTTGGCTTCAACCCTAGCGGCTTGATAAGGCTCTATAAGACTCTGACAGTGCTACCAGACTTCTCTGGAAGGGGTCAGGCTCTGACCCAGGAGGAAGCCAGGGGCCCTGCTGAACGCCAACTAGAGGCCTCAGAGAGGACCCAGGCAGAAGTTGATCAGATACATTGTACCCAAAACAGAGCACAGAGGGAGAGGGAAGGAATGGATGGGAAGCAGCAGGATACAGCACAATAGGGTTAGAGGGAGAAGAGATTTTAGAAGTCACCAATTTCAACCACCTCATTTTACAGATAGGGTAGCTGAGGCCAATGCAGTGAAGTGACTTGCACAAAGTTGCACATGTAAATTGCAAAAGTAGGATTCAAACACAGATGCTCTAGAGGCAGGTGGCATAGAACCCAAGGGATTCTAAGGGTTTGGGTCACATCACACTCTTCCTCTCATCCCTGCCCCACCCCCACAACCCTGGACAGGAACTCGATTTGTAAACCTGCTCTTCATCTATACCTCTATTTCCCCTCTGTGCCAAGGGCATGCTTACTTCAGACATCCTCCTATACTTTGGAGGACTCTTGACCGCCGCCTGCCCCAGGCCTATATCCTTTCTATCACCCACATTCCCCAATGGTTCAGTTTTGTTCTTTTTTGTCTCTCTGAGATCAAGAAGAATAAGTGCTTTCCAACTGTGTGATCTTGGGTAAGTCATTTCCACCCCCAGCCCTTCCCCCCTCCTTTAATTTCCCCATCTGTAAAATGAAGGTCCCTTCCAGCCTCAAATCTATGATTCTATAAACCTATATTCACCTCCTGGGCCCCTGAGCACAAGCAGGACCCACAAAAGAGTGTTATTAAGAGGAAGACTGGCCAAGGCCAGGTGATGTAGGGGACATCTGGGGCAAAACAACCTACCTTGTCATCACTGAGCTGAAATCAAAACACATACCGCTCATGCCTGTGGGAAACACAGTGACCTCCCGCCCTCCGGCACTCAGGGAAACCAGCCCAGAGGAACAAAGGCGAGGAGCTGCCAGGAGAGCTCATCTGTCTGGCCTGAAACGATAAAGCTTCGGCCTTTTGGGGTTGGGGGTGGGCAGGAGTTGTGGGGTATGCTGGAGAGGCCCTGCGTGGGGGACAAGGACAGGCAAGAAGAACCCACATAAGCAGTCAGAGGAAAGCTCTCAAGGCTCCTACCCAGGGTTCTAGTGCAATTGTGGCCATTCATATATTTGGGCACCTAGCGGGACATCACTGGGCATAGCACAGGCTCATTCTAATGGTTGCTAGGCCAGCCAAGGAAGGTCTGAGAGAGGAATTCTAGTCTGGCCTCTAGCCCTACCTCAGAACCAAAAACTAGGAATTTCTGCACCTGAAGCGATCAGAGGCAGAACAGAAAGAGAGGGGAGTGCTTGGGGGTGGGGTGGGATGAGGGGGTGCCACAGATTTGGATGAAGTAAGCCCTGGGACACAAAGAACACATTATATAATGCAAAAGGATGGTTGCTTGGTTGCCGCTGGGGAGAAGAGGAAAGCAAGGGACAAGGGGTCCCACTGATGGGGAGAAAGTATGTACTCTAGGATGGTGCTTGGTGGTACCCCTAAAGCCCAGATCAGCCCACCCTGGCCACAGTTCTGCATTAACTGGCTGTGTGTCTTTGGACAAGTTGTTCATCCTTAGCTCAAGAGGACCAGAGGTCTTGACTTGATGTTTCTCTTTGGAAGACCTGAGTTTCCCCACCCATAACTTGAAAAGAATCAATGTTGTTCTCTCTTGGGAAGATTAGTAGAAATCTTTGAGAGTGATAGGAAGGCATTTTGCAAATATAAGAGAGTTAATACCAGATTTCCTGAGGAAATGGGGAAACTAGAGGAAACAAGGGGGCCTGTCCCACAAACAAGGGTCCCAGATCTTTTTAAGATCCCCATTCCCATAGAAACTAAAGGGAGGGGGCCCTAGGAACCAGAGATAGAGATGCAACCTCTCCCATACCAAATCATTATACTCTCTCATCAGCAAAAAGCAGAAAAGAAAACTGAGGCACAGAGGTACAGTAGAAACTGTTGACCAGTAATTTTCCACACCCTAGATCCCAGAACCTAAAGCTATGGACCCAGTGAGTCCGGAAAAATCTTACCATCTCAGAGTTGGAAGAGACCAAAGAGGTCATCTAGTCCAAACCTAGTCCAAACAAACCCTATCAAAAGCAAGAATCCTTCTATAACATCCCCAAAGAGTTTGCCTAGCCTTTACCTAAACACCTCCGATGATGGGGAACTCACTACCTACTGAGGCAGCAAATTGCATTCTTGGACATCTTTCCTTTTTAGGAAGTTTTCCTTACTTTAAACTACAATGTCTCCCTGTAAGTTCCACCATTGGTCTTACTGCTGCCCTCCAGGGCCAAACAGAATGATTCAGACAGTTACCACCTGGTAAATGCATTAGGCGTCTCCTTGGGCTCAGGCCCAGCTCCTTGCTGGACTCCTCAGGGTTTCCCATAGCCCAGACCCCGATGAGCTGCCACAGACAGAGTTTTGAACAGTGCTACATGAAGGGTTTCCTGAATGCTTTCCTGAGGACATTGTTCCCCTCTGCAGAGTCATCAAGGTCAAATTCATCATGGGCTTCATTGGCCCTGGTCTTGCCTGGGCCCTGGATCAGTGGGTCCCCATACCCACCCCAATTCCTCATCTGTGGGCCCCCATGAAACCTATAACAATGGCACAAGCCGAGCACCAACAGACCCAGCTCACAGCACTAACCCTCCTAGAGGGCCACGCTAGGAGCAAACCAGGTAATCATGTCCAGACAGACCCTCGGGATGCAGTCCAGAGCAAGACCCTGCCAAACGGCGATCAGAACCCTCCAAGGTTTGTCTTCATGATCGATATAACCTGTCATACAAGTGCTGCCCTTTACCCCAACTATGCCCCAGAACCACTTGGTTCAGTTCAACAAGCATTTGTCTGGCATATGCCTTTGGGCACACACTACAGGAAGCAGGGCCATGGGTCTTCCTCAGCCAATGCGGCCAGCACTGGGATCCGTCTGCCTAGAAAGCTGCTCTTGAAGCTATAATAATAGAAATATTTTTAAAAATAAAAACCTCATTGTATGGGACATGCTCATTCAAGGCTTTGCGGTTACTCAAAGAATGAAATGTAGCCTTTGCCATCATCTTTGGAAAAAGAAAAACATTGTGTTAAGCAGACTGAAAGGGTAAACTAAAACAAATCCCCCGGGGACAAAGTTAACCTAAAGCTCAGTTTTCAAGCATGTCAAAGTACTACTTCCATTACATTAATGATAAATCACATTTATCTAGTCATTAAAGTAGGTTCCCAAAGGACTCGGCAACATTTTGTACATAGAAGTAACCAGATTTCATATCTTTAAAACTGTTTAATACTTCAAGCTGGCCTTTACTCTGATGCATCAAAATCAGTGAGTTGGCAATAACATGTGGTCATTTTATAGACAGTACCTTTAATAGCTTCAAAATTATTACCTCATTTTCCCCAGACCATTCTTCTGAGGTTGCCAAGGTAAGTAGCATTATCTCTGTTTTACAGAGAGGGAAACTGAGGCTCAAAAAATTGTGGATTGCCCAAAGTCACCCAGGTGATAGAGATCGGTGCTAACTCCAACTGTCTACCTCCTCCAAGCCCCCAACCTCTTCCCAGGTGCACACACACACACAATTTATTAATTGAAGTTTATGCCAACCCATCTTCCCCAGTGTCCTTTCCCAACCTTTTAGGTTGCACCTTCAGATCACATCCCATTGTCTTTGCAGGAATGCACCCTGCCAGTCCCCCTGGCTGCTTGAGGGTCTTAGGTTTTTGTACAACAATAGGGTATTCAGTCTCCCAAATGTTCTCCAGAAGTCTTCAGCCACAAAGACCACACCTGGAAACACTGGGCCCCAGACTATGACTGTATTCCCTAGGGCCACCCTCTCCCACTCCTTCCCATTCTTTCTCCTACTCTCCTGTTCACCACACTCGGGGTACTACTCCAGAAGTTTCTCAACTCTCAAGCCCCTTCCATAAGACTAGTTAAGAATACCACACATTTACATATTGCCCATGTTTTTGGACTTTCTTAATGTATCAATCAGTTGTGCTGTCTTTCCCTCCCCCCCAAAAAAATGACTATTTGTCGAACGGGATGGCTGTCCAGCAGGGGGAGGGGAGGGTACATGAGATACTATGGTTATGTAAGAAACAGAAAATATCAATAAAAGTTTAAAAAAGAATAACACACATTAGTGGCACTCTTCAAAGTGCTTTCACATCCACTACTTCATTTGATACAAGATGATGCAATCTATTTGAGAGCAAGGACTTTCAGTTTTGCCTCTTTATCTCTAGCACGCAGCACAGTAATTATAAGAACTAACACACGGTGCATTAAGGTTGGAAAACCACTTTGCATTATCTTGTTTGATTCTCACAACAACTCTATGAAATCCCTACTATTATTATCCCCATTTCAAAGATGAGGAAACTGAGGTTGAGAAGCTAAATGACCCGTTTGGAGTCACAGACCGAAGTGTCTGAGGCATCATTTGAACTCAGGACTATTTTCTGCCACTTTTTGTATCCCCAGAGCTTAGCAAAGTGCCTGGCACATAGAAGGCACTTAATAAATATTTATTGATTAACTAAGTCCAACACATAATATGCACAGTGCTACCTAGCTGCTGAATCTCTGGCACACAGGAGGCATCTGACAAATGTTTGTTGGGCTGGATTGGTTTTGAACTGAATTAGAAGAACCTGAGGTTACTTTTACACTAGGAAAAAAGCATCAATTGGACTTTGGTGGAGAAAGAAAAGAAAGAAAAGAAAGAAAGAAAGAAAGAAAGAAAGAAAGAAAGAAAGAAAGAAAGAAAGAAAGAAAGAGAGAAAGAGAGAAAGAAAGAGAGAAAGAAAGAGAGAAAGAAAGAGAGAAAGAAAGAGAGAAAGAAAGAGAAAGAAAGAAAGAAAGAAAGAGAGAAAGAAAGAGAGAAAGAAAGAGAAAGAAAGAAAGAAAGAAAGAAAGAGAGAAGAGGGAGGGAGGGAAGGAAGGAAGGAGGGAAGGAAGGAGGGAAGGAAAGAAGGAAGGAAAGAAGGAGGGAGGGAGGGGAAGAAGGAAGGAAAAAAAGAAAGGAAGGAAGGAAAGAAAAAAGAAAGAGAAAAGGGAAAGAAAAGAAAAGACCAGGAAGAATCTGAGAGGATTCTTGTTCAGGTATATATTAGACCAAATAGCTCTTAGATTCTGTGAGTAGTTCTGTAAGTTATCCAGACCAACCCTATTTCACAGCAGAAGCCTCTAAGATGTCAGAAACCAAGAAGAGGCAGGATTGAAACTCAGTCTTCTGACTGTCAGTTTGAGGTAAGGCAAAGGAGAGGCTATTCTTTCAAGAGTCCAGCTGTCAGCACTCCTCTGCCCAGGGAGTCAAGGCAGAACCCAGAATCCAGTCCAGGAGAGGCCACTCCAAAAGGCCAGAGGTTCCCACAGCCTGCAGGGGGCCTCCGGTCTCCAGAGCAGGGCTAGGCTGGCCAGCGCCCAGTTCATACTCCCTCTTGCTAACGCAGCAGCATGCACAGGAAAGGGACCAGAGACAATGGAAAAGCACCAGACACAAAGCCACTGAGAATGCGGAGAAGTGATTCCTGCACACTTCAACAGGATAACCCCACCTGCAGCACCAGCTGAGGGCCCAGGGCACAGTCACGGGGAGAGTGGGAAGAGGGGAAAAAATTACCAACAAACCACCCTTGATGTGTTTTCTGAATTGTAACCAGACTGGTGAATAAAAGAATGAGGGCACTCGAAGGAAATCAACAGGAAGAGAAAGCACATTCAAATCCTAACTCATGCTCACACAAACTTGGTACAGTGAAGAAGACAATGGATTTGGAGTCAGGGGACAAGAGTTCCGATCTCCCTGGGTGACTAGCCAAGCCACTCAAGCACCCTGGGGCTCAATTTCTTCAGTTATAAAATGAAGTGATTGGGGTAGATGGCTTACGTGCCTTCTGGTTCTAGATTCATGACCCTGTGACCACTCGGTTCTCTCGCCCTGCTTCTCACAGTAATACATCAGAACTTTTGGAAAGTGACCAGACAGGTTAAGTCAAGGACATGACAGCAGCATGGGATCCCAGCCAGTTCATGGGCTAGGACACCTTAGTAAACAATGTTATTAGTGCAGCATTTATGACAATTTGGATTTTTACGCAGTAGCTCTGGGACTCATGTAACCCTGTTGAGAGGGAAAAGAACATAAGACAGGTAACAGGCCGTAAGTTTGAATCCTTAACTTTTGTAATCCTGCTTTTGCCACTAATGAGATGTATAATCTTGGGCAAGTGGCTTCCCATCTGGGAGCCCGTTTTCCTCACCTGGAAGTGCAGACATAGTTGCACAACCCCTCAGAATTGTTTTGAGAGAGTAGCTTGATGTGTGCTTTAGTTACAAAAAGATAGGGACCAGACCTGTACTTTCACTGTATAGAGAAGCCCCTGGTAAGGAAACTCCCTCTCCTAGTACAGGTTGACACCTTCACAGAAAAAAGTTAAGTGATTTGCTTAGGGGCACACAATGTTGTGTTTGTCCTTTGTTTTCGAAAAGGATCGTGACATCAGGAAAATGATGACATGACTTGCAGTTGACTTTGAGTGAGGAAGCCCTCACTTTCTCCTCCAGAGTCACTTGGGTCCAGTGGCCTGATATTCATCAGGACGACTGGAGACAGCCCAGGATGCAATGGGAGACCCTGGCCCAGGGGCAAGGGACTCAAGAGAAGAGGGCAGTATAGAGCTGATTTGATTCACCATGGGATCAAGAGGAGAAAGGAAAAACAGTGAAGCTAATGCAGGGGTGATGGCCTCATAAAAAACAAAGGGGTCAAGGGACTCAAGGTCACAGTGAAAACAAATTTGTAGGGTTAAAGGAATGAAACAGATTAGAGAGAGGAGGGAATCCAACCCAGGTCTTCCTGGCTCCAAGGCCAGCTCTCTAACCACGACACTGAAGTGCTTTGTATTTATTATCTCATTTGATCCTATAGTACCCCAATATAAGCATCACCATTTTATAGATAAGGGAAACTAAGGCTCAGAGAGTTTTAAGTGACTTAGTCAAAATTATACTGTGAGCAGGTGAGCAGGGACAACTGGACAGCTGTTCAGATAGTAGCAGCTTCTAGGAAATAAGATTTCAAAAGCATCAGAAAGAATCTAGGGAGAAGAGAGGACAGGTTCCAATCCCAAAGGTCAGCTGGGCACAGAGTCATCTTTGAGAGCCGCAGTTTTAATCCAATGATTAAATCCTAGGTTATCACTCGATGTCTGTCATACCTGGTGTTTTTGCAGGTTCTCTCTCCCTCAAACGGTGCTTCACTTAAGCTGGTAATCAGATGAAGTCTCCTGTCCCTGAGCTCATGATCAAGGGAGAGAGGCTGCCCAGAAGCAGACTCCAAGGCAGGGAAATCATCTCAACTAATCCAAAACATGTCTACTAGAGACCTGGTCATTATGGCTTCCTTTAAAATCCATGTGATTTAGTGGACAGACAGCTGACCTTAGAACCCACCTCTGACAGGTGGCAAGTCACTTAATTCCTCAGTACTCTAGGCCAGTGGGCTCAAACTCACAACGAAACAGTGGCCACTAAATCCTACAGAGGGATCCTTTCAGCCCCTGCAGCTGCATATTGCCTTAGAAAACCATATATTGACATCATCTATGTTTTACTGTATTTGTTTAGTTAAACATTTCACATTTACATTTTCTGTGGTTTGGCAGGCACTTGGGAATATAGTGGGCCACATGCAGCCATCACATTGAACACCTATTCTAGATACAAATTACAAAGAAGGTGAGAACCTACCTTGTTCAGGAGCTCCCCATATCAACTAAATCAGGTCCAGCTTCGAAAAGGCCAAACAGAACATGGCCCTTACGTCTAGCTCTGCTGCCTGGTGAAGCATCGTCGGGCTATTAAGAGAGCACTGGATTGAGTCAGAAACCTTGGTTTTAAAACTCTGCTCAGCTACTATGTTCACCTGTATGAACTTGGTCATGTCTCATCACCTCTGAGTCTCAGTTTCCCTCTAAGGGGCGTTTCTGATATGATCTACAATCCTATGTACCTCAGGAAGGATTGTTTTAAACAAATGAATGGTAAGCCTCCTGGTGCTCACTACCACCAGAAGGGGGCAGCACCAACCCACCACACAAACAGCAAGGGGTGGGTGATGGGGAGGACTGGTACAAATAAATCTTCCCTCTGCCCCCCAGACTAGCCACCAGCCTCCAGGCCTGAAAAAGCTTCTTCAGCTCCCGGCAGATTTCCTATGGACTCTTCCAACTCTAAGATGCTTTATGAGCCCTGGGCCAGAGGATGTAACGAGGTGGAAGGCTCTGCCCGGACCAAGATGCCCCCAGGAGCAGTAACTTCCCAAGATGATGGTGCAAGGGCTTCAATGAGTCTGGCCTGAGACTAAGTCCAACATAGCCTGCCTATGTCCTATTTGAACAGCTGTCTGCATGCTGGCTGCCCCCTGACAAGGTGAGCTCCTGGGGACAGGCAGTTTTCAGACTGCCGGCACTTAAACAGAGCCTGGCACAGGGTGAACACTTAATAAATGCCTGCCATCTGAACAGCAGCCTGCCTCACGCCTTCTGCCTCTCCCTCCCAGAATACAGCCCCAGTAATTTCAAGCTTTCACCCAAGTGGGAACAGCATCATCCCTCCCAAAGCCCAGATCTCTAGGACAGATGCTAATTCAGGAATAAGTGGCATCTCTCTGATGGCCAGGACTAGCATGGTTGCCCTCCCCTTAGTTTCACCCCCACACCTGTGTCTTTCCAAATTCTTGCCAGATGTATGAAAAGTGGCATCACTTGTTAAGGGCCCCCTCCTCTCAGATGACTCTGGGGTGGTGCTGCCTGAAGGGCCAATGTTACCCAGAACAGTGTTTAGCTTATAAAGTCTGCTATCAAGTGCAGCAACTTTTCAGCGTGAGAAACAATTTCCTCTATTTTCCCCAAACCTCCCTGACCCCTTTTGATCCCTCCAGGCCCTTGTGGTAACTAGAACTGATCACAAGCACCATAGTATAGTTCGGCCAAAGGAGTTTGGGAAAATCTGCCCCAGAGGCCTGCTAAGAGATCCCTGGGAAAACAGCTACTGCACGTGAAGCAATGGGTCAAGCTGCAGGCCCTTCCCAGTCCCTTCTAACCAGTGCATATCCCACCACCACCACACCAGCAGGGAGAATGGAGGCAGCATGGTTCTCAGGCTCCAGTTTAATTGGATTTGTACTCTACAGGAAAGGGGGTGTTTTCAAGCAAATTCAGCAGATATGTGTTCCCCACCCTCCCACTGGGAACAGCCCAGCTTCCCTCTAACAGCCAACAGCTCTCCTTCCCTTGTAAATCCAATCCCCTTCCAGAACACAAAAGGAGAACATCCAGGAAGAATAAGAACAGGGAAATGGGATGGATGGAAAAATACAGATTGATACAAGAATTCAGCCCAAAGCATTCTAGGCCCAGGAATGCCAGCAACATCCCACTGGCCTAAACAACCTCTGGAAGGAGACAAAGGCTGATCCCAAATTCTAACTGTGCTCTCATGAAGCCATACTCAACACTCCCCCCAGAGACTGACAGCTGATGTTTCACTAGTCATCAAAAGACAGTCACAGGGCCACAGCCAACCTCATACGGGGGCATGGTGAGTAACTCCCTTGTAAGCTGGCTCCCCTATCAGCAGAGTTCCAAGCTCAGGAAACCTAAGCAGTTGTAGCCACCATGAGACAAAGGGCATCCTCCCTTGCCAGGAACATGAGTTTTCTTTGATAATGTCTCTCCACAGGCTGGACAGCAGCTTAATCATCAGGCGGTAGCAGCAAAGTTCCCACGGAGATTGATGGAACCAACCTGGCAATCAAGGGGAGGAAGAGTGGAGAGGAAGAGTGGAATCCATCGAGGAGGGGGAGGAAGAAGAGGAAGAGCTGGAACAAGAAGCAAAGTAAACCATATGTAGGTTCTAGGAAGGGTGGAACAGAGATGGCAGCCATGGACTGCCACTTATATATGCCCTTAGAAGGGACCATGGGGCCCACGGCCTTCCATTAACTCTTCTCAGGACGGTTTCTGTTCAATACAGCTTTGGGAGCAAATTCAAGCTTGTCCTTAAGGCTCACCACCTGTGTGAGGTCCTTGCCTAACAGCTCTTCTAACTTTCGGTCTTCCCGACGCTCTGAGATGCTCTTCTCCTCCTCCACAGGCTGGGGTGACTTCCCCCTGATGAACCACTCCAGGTGGTAGCCCACAGCCCCCACCACAAAGGCCACAGGGAATGTGACATAGGGGGCGTAGGTACGAATCGCTGTCCAAAACAAAGGCCACATGGCATCTGCAAGATGGTATGAGACAACATTAGGAACAAACCATTATCTGCTGAAGGTAAAATCATGGCTGTAAAGTACCTTGTAAACCTTAAAGGGCTACATGTCACTTCTGATAACTATTAATGTTAGGGCTCCTAAATCACCAGGAGGGCTCACTAAAGGAATATTTTAGAAAGAAAACAATACCCTCTAATTTAGCTGTCCTCTAACTTCACATTTTCTAGGTGCTCAACAAATACTTGTTGGTGACAGACAAATTCCTGTTTATCAGAAAAATTCAAATCATCAGAACTTGTGTTACCCTTTTACAATATATTTTTAAGAGAAACAAATGGGAGGTAAACAGCTAAGGTTTATTCCAAAAATGCAATTTCCAGGGTTTATCATGTGGTCAGTAGAAGATTCAACCTCATCCCAATTCTTACCTTCATGATACTATCAAATAAGGCTTGAGTGGAGCAGGGTTGGGAACCTTCCAGTGCTCTCAGGCATTTTATCATCCTCCTTTCCCCTTTTCCCCCAAAAGACTTCTCAGTCAATACACCATTCTCACTACTCCCTCCCCTGTGAAGTTCAAAACCACAGGGATCAAATATAGCCCTAATATATATGACCACTTCCCATTAACCAAAAGGTACAATTGACCAGGACCCTAAGCCATCACTCGAACATTGTAAAGTTAGATTTTGCTGAATTTTTAAAAATAGAACAAAACTGGACTCAGATTCTATATCTCATTTAGGTAATCACTATCCAGCCACTTACTGAATATCAGAGGGCTTGAGGCCCATTGTCTTTAATCAGTGCTAGAAGAAAGAGGAAGAAGAAGGAGGTCTCAGGCTCTCCTAAAAAAGAGACAGAACTGCCCCTAAGTAACCTAATGGCCCAAGAAATACCAAAATAGGTCATACCATTAGTCCATCCAGTCCACTGCTTGTTTTCTGATTTGTTTACCGTGACAATTACCTCCAAAAGCAAAAGGCAGTTTCCAAATAACCTCAAAGTTAATTATGGAGCCACCAATACATTTCCCTAAACCTACATTTTTTGGTCCGTGTCAACTGCTAAGGTAAAGACATCCCTAAATTTACCATCCTGTGTTTATACAAGTACTTCCTTCTGCCCTACCCTCTGCCTAAGCCAATGCTCCCTAGTTCTACTTTCCAGAACTTGGTGAACAATTCCTGTTTTATCCCATCCATTCTCTTCATGACTAAATATCCTTCAATCACACTCCTTTCTCAGTCTTCCTCTTTTAAGAAGGCCTTTCATTTATCCCTTATAGATGCTCCTCTACTATAATAATCATTTTGGCTGCTTTTCCTGTATCTTTTGTGAACTATGTCATAGCTTTATTCAGGTACAGTAACCAAGACTTGTGCCCAACATTAACACAAGATTCAATCTCTAACACAAAATAATGATATTCTGTTTAAAACCCCTTTGCACAGGATTTTGCTAGCCTTCCTGACTCCACTGGACTATAGTCACAGAGGGAAAAATCAAAGACTCCTTCTCTAGAGCATAACAGCAGTAGGGCATGAGGTTCTCTCCTCCCAACCCCACAAAGCTCAGCCACCACGTCTCACAGCCTTGGGAGATTTTCATGTAATTTACCCAGATCAGTTTGTAAAGGATCCTGCCCTAAGAACAGAACATACCAAGGTCACCTTCATGGACACTCCAGAAACAATCCAAAGGATTCCTACTTTTGGTCTCCTCTAACTATTTTCCACATTTCTCTGATCTCTGAGTTAAGACACCGAATCCTGGACCTCAGTCCCTACCCTGCTTTTGCCTTTCTTTGCATTTCTAGCACTCAGCACAGTGCCTGGCACACAGTAAGTGCCTAAAAGTGCTTGCTAACTGGCTCCTTGACTTGAGATCTGCTACACAATATCTGTTCTTTTTCTGTCAGTGTCCCCATCTCAAGCATCTTGAAAGAGGGAGATAGTTTCATTTTTTTTCCTTGTATTCACAGCACCCGGCAAAAGGCCCAGCACACAGTAGGTGTTAAATTAATGCTTGCTGAATTAAGTAGACTTGGTGCTGGATTCCAGCACTCCTCTCTCCTTTACCTCTTAGCCGCAGCATATGTCAGACCTCAAGAATGATCATGGAACTGGGGAACGATATTTTGTCCTGGGCCAAGGATTAACAGGTATTTTTTCTAGGTGAAGAAGTGTAGATGGTGGGGTTACCCAGGTACCTCTTAGTCAATATTTCTACACCTGACCTGGGAGGACGACAAGTGAAATCTCAAAACACCAAGAGAGTAATAAATACTATCAAAGCATCTGGATCCAACAGTGGTCCTTTCCACACAAGCAGAAGGCAGCACCTTCCTCCTGCTTCCTTCCCTCCTTCTATGGGAAGGGAAGGAGTATTTATATGGTGCCTACTATGTGCCAGACACGAGGCATCCCTATGCCCAAAAGGGCCGGTTTACGGAGTGTCCTAAAGGAATGTGAAGAAGGCCCGGTGGAACAGAAAACGTGGACTCCAGAAGGCCAATGGTCCCTCCCACTCCATGACCATAAGTGTTTATGGGAACAGTTGCCCCTAGCCCCAAGGAAGGGACACCAACACAGAGCCCGAAGAGCCTGACCGGAGTCATTCTGCAGCGATGCAGGGCAAAAGCATCACCAGCAGAAAGGCTGCTCTGAATGGCCCCTCCCGTCCTCTAAAGTCCAAGACTCTTAGGATCTGAGTTGGAAGAGGTCTCATTCATTAGTGCCCTTAATAAAAAGATTTGTTCTATAAAACTTGGACTCAGTCAAAATGCCACACTCGAGGACCTAGAAGACCTCGAGGCCGCAGGTTCCCCAGTCCTGATCTAGTCGAATCCTACCCTGAGCAGAAATCTCTTCTATAAACTTCCCAACAAGGGGTCGTCCAATCTCCACTTGCATACTTCCAGCGAAGGGGAGCTCACTACCACACGAGGCATCCCATTCCACTTGGACAGAGACCTCTCTCCCCCCAAGTTAGTTAAGGGCGATCCTCCTGATTTCTGGCTTAAATGGGTCCCTTTGCCAATTCCTTCCCCCACCCCTCGCCCCGAACCTCCCACAGCTCCTGACTCTAGCCTCGGTCCATAAGCATTTATTAGGCGCCTGCGGTGTGGCTCCAGGGGCTGTGCTGAGGAGGTGATCTGCCCCCACCGGAGAGCAACGCCGTGCCTCAGCCTTCTCTTCTGGACCAACGTTCCGGCTTCTTCAGAGGGCCCCTTAGAAGGCGGGGCCTCTGGGCGTTACCGGCGGGGCGGGGCCTTGACCTCCCCTGGTCTCGGGGCTGGCACGAGCTACTCCCAGATAAACTGAGGCAGGCCCCGAGCGTGCGGCTCCAGGTCCGTCCGGGCTTCGCCCCGCGCCCCGGAGGTTGCCGTGGTTACCGGAGCGGGTCGACCAAAGGCAACCGAATAGGGGGAGGGGAGGAGCAGCGCGGCAGCCGCTGGAGCCTGGGCTCCCTCATTTCTCCACCATACACATACATACACACACACACGCACACGCTCCCCCGCAAACCCCCCATGGTTGCCATGGTAACCGAGCAAGGGAAAGGGGCAAAGGTCATGAAGCGAGGTTGCGGGAGGAGAGGCAGTGCGGCTGCCACTGACTGGAACCGGGGCTCCCTCGTTCCCCGAGACACACACACACAACACGCACTTCCCACGCCCCGGGAAGCCCCGCGCTCACCTGTGCCTCTAGGCCCCGCTCGGACCCCCTCTACCCGCCAGCAGGCCTTGCGCAGGTGTCCCCACCCCCACCCCGCTCCCAGCGGTCCGCGGGGCCGGGCCCACCCGCAGAGAACCGATTGGTCGGGTTCCGGGAAGCTGCTGGGAGAGAGAGCGCAGGGCGCCTGCGCCTGCGCCTGCGTCGGCACTGCCAGCGACGTTCTGAGGGAGGGAGACAGCGCCACCTGACGGTGTGGCGTGGTGAGGGGGCCTTCGGAGCCCCGGGGATTTATGAATGGGTGGGCACGTGATACAGCCCTCCAGGCAACTGGGCACTTTGAGCCCGAGAGCCCTGGGCTGAGCTGGGATTCTCCGGGGGACGAGAGTGCCTGGCGCTTCCCTAGTAAGCGCTTAATAAATGTTTGCTGCTGGCCTGCCTACTGCAGGGCATAGAGTCCCCTCCGACATCCGTACGTAGTGATTCGGTGTTACCCGGGGCTGCTGTAACGGTTGCCCAAGGTCATCAGTGCCACCCCCGGCTGCCTGCCCAAGCCTGCCGGAGGCAAGGTACGGGGTGGCTGTTTTTCTGACATCCCCTGCCCACAAGAAAAGCTCCAAACCCAGAACCCACTGCCTGGGGGCAAGAATCTAGACCCGAGCACCAAAAACCCTAAATGGCCAGGCGTGCCCTGGAAAGCGTCTCTTCCCTAGGAACTTCCCACTTTGTGAGAGTCCACAATAGAAAGTACCAGGCCCGGGGAAATGGGAATCTGTCACCTGAACAGGCACAAAGGGCACCCACTGGACAGTCCCAGCCCCAGGCCAGGACTCCGACAGCCCGTGGCTGATAGCCAATCTGTACCCTCTCTGCCCGACGACCAGGTCTATCAGCTGCACCAGCCTGACTTCCTAAGGTGTCTTTGGTTTCTCTCCTTAGTCTACTATCCCTGCTCCTCAGAACGCCCCACACAAACGCAAGCACACACATATATATGCAGTGTCCCAGTTTTCTCCCCGTCCTCGCCTGTCCCCCAACTTTACCCCTTGGGTCTCCCCATTCTCTCTCCTTATTAACTAAGTTACATAGAATCTAATGGATCACGAGTTTCCCAGGGGCAGAGACCTCAAGGGCAAGGACCTAAATCTTTTCCATCTCTTTTTAGTTCCCATCCCCCAAAGGTAGCCGTGTACTCAGGAAGCTTGGGAAGGGGCTTAGGGGGAATATGAGAAATGTATTTGAATTGAAACCTTGTTCTCTTTAAACTCCTTCTTCCTGCAAGCTCGGAGTGAAAGCAAGACTCCCAGAGGTTAAGAGACTTGCCCAAGGTCACACAGCAAGGGAATATTAGCCAAGACTCAAACCCAGGTCTCCTGGACTCCTGAGCTAGGGCTCTCTCCAATGCACAAGCTGCCCCTGGCTTTGCCTGCACAGACATGTGCAGATGAAAGGTTTCGCTCTCCCTGATGGAGGGAATTGGGTGGTAGCAGCAAGTTGGCAAGGCCAGATCCTCAAGCAGAGAGAGGGAGGGAAGTGGATTGAGTGTCAGGCTGACTGAGGATGTGAGGGGCTTCCTAGGGGTTCTGGGCTCACTGTGAGAGCAGAAGGCAGCATCCTTGCGGAAGTATGGAAGCCAAAGGCCTTGGAGGGGAAGGGGTAATTTTTTTGGCAAAGGGATTTCTTGACTAGGAGTCTCAGGGACCATCCTGGGGCTTAGAATGATCAGGGATAGCCCTGACCAGAGATTACTGGACTGGAAGTAAAAGGGGAGAAGGGGAGAAAGGACATAGGTGGGTTCCCATCAGGAGAAACATCTGATACTCAAGGCTTTGCTACACCCCCTACAAACACACACACACACACACACAGCAGATGTCCTCTTCCCAGATGTCCCAGGCCCCTGGGAGATAGGTGTAAGTTCCTCACTGAGGGAGGGAGGGCAAGAAGGGGTCCCTGCTGAAAGAGAGAGCATAAGAGCATGGCTCCTGTGCTGGGCGATGCTTCCACCGCCGCTTTATTCCTCCTGGTATAGTCAAGGTGGGTCCAGGGAATGGGAGTTGAGGGGGAGAGGAAGCCTCCCACCTCTCCCAGCACCCTCCCCTCCCTGCAGCAGGTGGAGAATGGGGCATGGCGTCTCCTGGGTTGGTCCAGCCACTGTGGTCCCCAGCAGGCCTGGCAAGGGAGGGTAGGGATCACTATCCCCAGCCCGTTAGGGTGGATGGCTGGGTTTGGGGATTCCCCTCTGCTGGGGGGAGGTTCAGAAATCTTCATAAAAAGGGGGTGTTAAAAGCCACAAAGCTCGGTCCCCACGAAGCCCAGCCCCGCGGGGAGGGGGGGGGACATGGAGCCTGAAGGGCGGGGGGGCCTGGCCCGGCCCGGCCCAGCAGGGAAGGGGACAGGATGGCAGAGATAGTGCCTGAGGCAGCCAGTGGAGGAGAAAGCAGAGAAGGGGACCCTGGCCCAGAGGGGAAAGGAAGCAAGGGGGTAGTTCTAGGTGAGAAGGTGTGTGTTTGGGGGGGAGGACTCCCCTCTTCCCCCAAAGGAGTCTTAGCTTGGGACCCAGAAGATAAAAAAACCAAACCCAGAAACTGTGATAGGGCCAGACCAGGCCAGGGTCTGGGAAGGCAAGGGGCCGTGGGGCTTCCTGGGGGGACACAGAGGGCCGGGCCCACCTCTGCCCTGGGGGGGCCCCGATATCACAGTGACCTCTACGCTGTGTATGTACAGTACAGATAGAAAACAAGGGGCCGCAGGTGGCAGGCGGGCAGGGCCTTGGGCAGGGTCTGGCAGGTCACAGTCTGGTCTGGGCCTCGGGGATATAGATCTCTATGCTGTCCGCACTTTCTGTGGCTGAGCTGTGGCGGAAAGAGGCTGCCCGCTTGGCTGCTAGGAGCCTCTTCCGAGCTTCCTGCCGCTGCCGGTCCACAGAGTCCAGGGAGCGATCCTTCACTGGGACCCCCCGCCCCCGAGAGGGCTTCTTTGGTATCGGGGGAGGGACCTTCTTCTCCTCCTGCAAAGGGAAAGAGAACAACATGACTTGAGAGGCAGGGATTGGGATTGGGGGAAGTTCCTGAGGGGAACCGATGAGGGAAACCCAAGGGGTAAGGACATAGAAAGAGCAGGGAGACCTGAAAGGCAGGGATGGTGATCTGAGGAACAGGGATGGCAGAGATTAAGAAAGTAAGGAGAGAGGGGGGAGAGCAAGACCCGAGGGACAAGAATGGAAAGAAAGCAAGGAGACCCAAGGGGCAAAGATGAAGAAAGAGCTCAAAGACCCAAGGGAAGGGAGAAGGTGACTAGGAAAATATGAGAGCAAGGATTGAAGGTGAGAGAGAGAGAGAGGGAGAGAGTAGAAAGTCCCACTGAAGGGCAGAGATAGGGAAAGATTAGGGAGACCTAAGATATAGGGATGGTACAGAACTGAAGAACAAAGATGGCAGAAAGTAGGAGCAGGGATGGGGAAAGAGAATACATATGTAGAACAGTGGGGAGAGAGAGAGATGGAGAGAGACAGAAAGAGAAACAGAAAGAGACAACTGAAAGGAAAAGCTGAAAGGGAAAGTCAGAAGACCTGAGGGGCAGGGAGAGGGTAGACAGCAGGAAAGCTTAATGGGAAGGGATGAGAAGCCTGCAAGACAGGAAAACAGAAATTGGAAAGGTAGGGATGGGACATATCGGAGGGACAGACAGCAAAAATTCAGGGAACAGGGATGCAGAAAAGAGACCATATAGATGAATGTTAAAAAATTGTTTTTACATGTAACTGGGGAAAAATAAAATACTAAATAAAAAAAGAGAAAAGGCAAAGAAAGAGAGTCTATAGACACCTGGGTGGCAGATAGGATGAGAGCAGGGAGACCTACAAGTCAGGGATGGGAGAACAGGAATAGCTGAGAAGCACAGATCAGAGGGAGGAGACCTGAGATATAAAGAAATGGTGCCCTTGTGGGTTGGGGGCAAACATGAAGGGCAGGAATGGTAGAATTCAAGGGGTTTGGACATTGCAGACAGAGACAAAGAAAGGGAGGTAGCAAAAAAGAATCCAGCACAGAAAAATATAACAGACAGATGAAAATAGGAGCTATAATGACAGACATAAGTGACCAAGATCCTCTCAAAACCACAACAATTCCAAGACAGAAGCAAGCCTTGGATGGTGGTGGGGAATCACTACCCCCACTTCACTACCAAAGAAATCTCTTCCTCTCCCATGTCCAGAGTGTGACCCAGGGTGAAGACTTGGTCCTAGAGAAATGACCTTGAGACACCCCAAAGTGAGTGGCTGTCAGTGGGAATGATTGACCCTAAGACATGAAGAGTCCCCCTAAAACTTCCCAGACAAGAGAATCACTGTTAGATACCTCTGATTTTTAGGAAGTTGGAACCTGCCTTCCCATAACTTCTACTAACTTCCCTTTGGAGCTACACAAAATAAGTCTTATCCCTTCCTCCCTCCTTCTCCACTCCCACCCCAGGGCCTTCCTTCTATGATTACCATATATAAATAGGTAGGTCTGTGTGTATGCATATATATGTACATACATACATACATATATCTATATCTATATACATATACATGTACATATATATATATGCAAGTAGCACAGCCAGGTATTCAAATCCAGGCCTTCTTGGCTTCAAATCTAATAGTATTCAAACTATACCATGTATAGTGCCAAACTGATCAAAATCAGGAAGACAGGCTCAAGATGGGTTGGGGAAAATCACTTTAGGCTGAAATCACTGGTCAAACTCTAGTAAGAGGACATTTGTGCCTTCATTTCAATAGTTCAAGGACCCAGCATTTATTTCCCCAGCATGGGTCCACCCCCTCCTCCACCTACAAGCACGGATCTTTACTAGTCTACATCTTGATAGATTGTTTTCTGGGTTGGTCTGCCTTGAGCCTGTACCCTAAGCCTTTCTGCCTTGGTAGGACCTACCAGAACTTTCAAGAGCCTAGGGTCACCTCACCCACCAAAATAGGGCATAGGAGGACTTGGAATTTAATAGGGATACATGTAAACTCCTGCACTTAGCTTTGAAAAAAAAACAACTATGCCAGCAGAGAGTGGGGCTGATGTGACTGGATAATAGTTCATGTGAAAAGGATCTCAAGCTCTTGGGGAATCTCAAGCTAAATATGACTCTACTAAGTAGGAGTCAAAGGAGCTCCATTACCAGGAGTAATGTCCAAAAGGAAGGAAATGTTTAACTTGAAGATAAAATGACAGGAGAGAGTTTGGAGTGGGGGAAAGTTACCAAAAAAGCAGAGGCCATGTCTTTGTTATCTTGTCCTATTAGCTATCTCAGGGTCAGGACCTGAAGGACAGAAAACTCAACTACCTTTCATATGGTGTATGTGAGGGGAGAGGCAGGAGCCATGGCTAAAAACATCCAGGGATGAACTAGTACACTGAGTTGACATCAGGGAGACTGCCTATAGCAGAGAAACTAATCAGAAGGAAGCAAAATAAGAAAAGGCCTTGGGCTAAATTGGGTCCAGATGGAAATACATTAAGGTCAAGAACAGTGAGTGGATCCAAAGGCATAAGTTGCTACATTCTAAGCAAAGAGCACTGGTCTTGGAGCCAAAAGAACTGGTTTCAGGTCCTGGATCCAACACTTACTTAGCAGTGTGACACTGGACAAGTCACCTCTTTGAATTTTGTTTTCCTCCTCTATAAATGGGGGTGGGTTAGTGTAATGCCAGGATGATCCACCTCAAAGGGTGATGGTGACTGGAAATTTTCTGTAACTATAAAGGGTTATCATTACTATCACCTGCATGAGCCCAGGTGGACCTACCCTTCTGAGCCGGAAACCACAACTTTTCCATTGGGCTGCCTAAACAACAGCTCCATTTGCAGAGGGCCAGAGTCATCTTTTCTATCTCCTCAAAACCTAGCACAGTACTTGGTATATAGTTGGTGAAATAGTTATTGAATCAATGAATTATATGATCATTGCCCTCAAATATCTGCAGGCTGTCACAGAAAGTGATTAGGTTTGTTCTACTTGGGTCCAGAGTTGAGAAACAGGAGCAAGGGTGCTTTCCCTTGTTCACATTCCACCTTTGCCACTTACTAACCATGTAACATTGGGTAAGTGACTTATTCTCCCCAGGACTCAATTTCTGTGACTGTAAAATGGAGAAGCATTGTGACTAGATCTCTAAGGTTGCTTCCAGCTCTAAATCTATGCATGTTAGTTATAGACAGATTTCAACTCAAGATAAGAAGGAATTCCCTTACAATGAAAGTTATACTAATTGCTGGTGTGGTTTAGTTGTTTTCAGTCATGTCCAACTCCTCATAACCCCATTTGGAATTTTCTTGGCAAAGATATTGTAATGGTCTGCCATTTCCTTCTCCAGCTCATTTTGCAGGTGAGGAAACTGAGAAAAATGGGGCTAAGTGACTCGCCCAGGGTTATATAGCTAGGAAGTGTCTGAAACCAGATTTGAACTCACAAAGAGAAGGCCTCCTGACTCCAGCTCTGTTACTCTATCCACTGCACCACCTAGCTGCCCATATAATAATAATAGCTAGCATTTCTATAATACAAAAAGATTTACAAAAAGTGTTATTTTAGTTGGTCCTCAAAACACTACAAAGTAGATGTTATTATCATCATCACGATTTTACAGGTGAACAAGCTGACCCTGAGAGAGGTTATGTGGCTTGCCAGAGACATGCAGTTAGTATCTGAGGCAGGACGGATATATCTATCTACTATCTATATACTCTATCTACTGTGCCACTTAGCTGCCCATAGACTGGCTCAAGGAAAGATCTTTGAAATTAGGGACCTTTTTATTTAAGTCTTTGCATCCCTAGCACCTAGTAAAGCACTTGACACCCAGCAAGCACTTGATAAATGCATGTTGATAATATGATCGCCAGAAGTAGTAGAACACAAAAATGGCATGAAGGAGCTGTCTGTGGTCCTGAACAGCACTACTGTGATGAACAGCTTCTGAAACGCAGAAAGCGGGCTAATGTATAGTAGCCACAGTGCTGTGTGCCCCAAGGAATACATATTGAGCTTGTAAACAAATTGCCTTTGCCAGGCAGCTTTCTGATTATCTTGACTAGCTGCTCCTGAGCTTAACTGAGAAATTTCATCAGAACACGACTTTCAAAAAAGATCTAATGACAGAACCACCTTCTTGGAGTGTCCTGTCCTTGTACTGCATAGAAGCCATTCTTGACTGAGTACATTTTGCTCCCAGGCAGAGTCCTGGGCACTGGTTCAGGGGAGGCATGATTTTGTCTCTTTTATCTCTGGGAAAACTGGATTCTTCTACAGAGAATTATTCATCTGTGTGTATAGATGTGGAGCTGAAAAGACTCAGAGGCTAGCCTTTAGCTGGTCAGGATGCCAGGAATCAGACACCAGTGGTAAGAACTGATCTCAGGCCTCATGATTTTGAGGTTCTAAACCTCTTAATTACTATGAGAAGCAATCAGGGAGAAATGACACTAGTTGAAGTGACGAGATGACTCCTATAAGGGACCTTGTATGGAGGATTTCTGCACTGGTAGGAAAGTTGGACCAGTCCTTTCTCCACCATCTTCCCAGCTTCTATATAGCTCTGGAAAGCTCCCTAGGATGTGTATGTTTATGTATGCAACAAGTGAAGTATGGCTGTCTTCAGTCCCGCAGGAGATGAGAGAGAAGAAAGTCTTCCAAGGAAGTCCCTGGTAGTAGAAGCTCAGCAGGGGAGAAGGTAGTCTTTCCAGGGCATCTGAGGAAGAAGAACCAGGCCTAGTGCCCCAGGATACCCCAGGAGGCTGTTTATCTGAGATCACCCACCTCAGGCTCCAGGGGTTTCCAGTTGTTGGCCTTAAGCTGCTGTAGCTCCAAAAATTTGAGGCTCACATCTTCGATGGCAAGTTGCAGGAGGTCCCAGAAGCCAGCCAGGTCCTGGGAGGTGGGCACAGGAAATGAGGCTGGGTCCTGCAAAGGTAAGAGAAGAGAGGGATGACCCAGGCCCGGGCATAAGGCAAGGTTACAGAAGCTTTCCTCAACCCCCATCCATTAGGAAAGCAGAAAAAATGCAAGGGGAACCCGACCACTCAGCCGGCCTGACAGTGGTCAGAGGGGAAGCTACTGTAACTCTGACAAGAACTACACTTCTGGCCCCAGAGGCTCTTGCATCACATGGGCCCCCTCTCCAAACCCCAATTCCACAGAGAGAGCTCACACACTTCATTTGGCAAGACACAAGCCCCCTCTCATAGAGGCACCAGGTTCTGGCCCTAGAGGAGGAGGGCACTCACCATGCTTTGCTGGCACAGCCGGAAAAACTGCTGCACTTTCTGTGACATAAGAAGCTGGGCACTGCCTACTGCGCTCCGGATCTTCTCTAGGACTAAGAAGGACAAAAAAAACATCAATTTTTCTTGAAAAAGATACCTCTAGCCCCAGTCTCAGGCATCTTCTCCCACCTATGATCTTCACCATCTCCAGAAGATCTGCTGTTTGTCTCTACTGCCTCATTAGTCACGGTTCACCACAAGCCTTTGATTCCCCACACACACCCATTTTTTTCAGTTCAAGGACCTTGTCTAGTTCATTAAGAAAATCGAGGCCATTGGGATGAGCTCTACTGTCTACCCTGATCCTCATTTTTACCTCTGCCTCTGTCTATCTTCTCCTTTCTCCCTTCTAGTCTCAGAAGATGAGATGACTTTCCTCTTTGCTAAGGCTAACCTTCTGCCTGCCGTTGTGGTCCCACCCCCTGCTGTCTTCTATAAGACCTTAATCCTTCTATCATCTCCTGCCTCCTGCACCCCCAATCTCCCTCTTTATTGTCTCCTTCTCTTGTTTTACAAACATTCACATGTTCTGCTTGTCTTGGAGAAGGGGTTGGGGGTGGGGAGAAGATCACTTATCTCAGCTGCTACTATACAGTTCTTTTCCATTTATGACCACACTTTTAAAAGTAGTATTCTAATCCTCCTCCCATACTCCAATCCCTGTTTCCACTTCTTCAACACCAATACCTCCTCATCTCCCTAAATCTGACTTCCATAGCCACCACTTTCTCTCCAACGTCAATAATGACCTCCTAACCACCAAAGCAATGACTTTTCTTAGTTCTCATCCTCTCTGACCTCTCTGCTACATGTAACACTATTTGAACACTCCCCTCTAAATGCACTTTCTTCCCTTGGCTTTGGTGACACTGCTCTTTCCTGTTCCTCCTTCTCCCTCTTTACAATGATTTTTCTCTTGCTTTCACTAGATTCTCTTTTCTTTCGTGGTCTCCCTGGCTTCCTTTAAGACTCCGTTCAAGTCCCACTTTCTGTAGGAAGCCTTTACTGGTCCCTCAGATGGTAGTGCCTGCCCCTCTCAGACTACCTTCCATCTACTCTGTATATATTACTTCTAACCTACTTATTTATATGTTGCCTTCCCCATTGGAATGTAAGCTCCTTGAGGCCAGGGATAATTTTTGCCTTTCTTTGTATACTTGGTGCTTAGCATTGTTCCTGGCACATAGTAAGTGCTTAATAAATGGTTTTTGACTGAATGACTCCTCCCATCCCCTAAATGGCATCATTCTTCACAGTTCAGTCCTCATCTGCTCATCTCTCAGAGAGAAAGTAGAACTCCCTCAGAGAGAAGGAGCACTTTCTGTACCTGCATCCACAGTGGCAGAAGAGATTTTGGGGAAAACTCCTGGATTGGAAGTCAGGAGACACAGTATTCTAGTGCCAGCCCTGCCACTAACTTAATGCGTGATTTCATATTAAGTCCCTTCCTCTCTCTGGGACTCAGCTTTCTCTTCAGTAAAATGAGGAGGTAATAGTAGATGATCTCTAAGAACTCTCTTAGTTCTAACATGGTATGATTTAAAAAAAAAATTCACATCTGAAAATCTTATCTCCCACCATTCCCCAATTGAGAAATGGCCAAAAGATATGAACAGGCAGTTTTCAGAGGAAGAAATTAAAGATATCTTTAGGCATGTGAAAAAATGCTCTAAATCACTATTGATTAGAGAAATGCAAATCAAAACAACTCTTAGGTACCACATCTCTCCTGTCAGATTGGCTAACATGACAAAACAGGAAAATGATAAATGCTGGAGAGGATGTGGGAAAATTGGAACATTAATACATTGTTGGTGGAGTTGTGAACAGATCCAGCCATTTTGAAGAGCAATTTGGAACTATGTCCAAAAGGCTATAAAAATGTGCATACCCTTTGACCCAGCAATACCACTCCTAGGGCTATATCCCAAAGAGATCACACAAGTGGGAAAGGGACCCAGATGTACAAAAATATTTATAGCAGCTCTTTTTGTGGTGGCAAAGAATTGGAAATCAAGGGGATTCCCATCAATTGGGGAATAGCTGAAGAAGTTGTGGTATATGAATGTAATGGAATACTATTGTGCTATAAGAAATGGGAAAGATAGATATGAACTTAATAATAACCTGGAAAAACCTACATGATATAATGCTGAATGAGAGGAGCAGAACCAGGAGAACATTATACACAACCACAGACGTATTGATTCTGTGATGACTAACTTTGATAGACTTGGCTCTTCTCAGCAATACAAGACTCAAAGATAGCTCCAAAGGACTCATGGGGGAAAAGCTAGCTGCATCCAGAAGAAGAACTGTGGAGCCTGAATGCAGATTGAGGCAAACTATTTGCTCTCTTTTTTTTCTCTTCTTTTTGGTTTTGTTTCTTCTCTCTCATGATTCATTCCATTGGTCGTAATTCTTCTTTGCAACTTAACTATTGTGTAAATAAGTTTAATGCAAAGGATTATGTAGCATCTATATTTGACTGCATGCCATCTTGGGGGGAAGGGGGAGAGGAGGGAAGGGAAGAAAATTTGAAACTCAAGAACATGTAGAACTAAGTGTTGTAAACTAAAAATAAAAAATCTAATAAAAAAAGAGGAAAAAAAAGAAAATCTTGTCTCCCAAATCGTAAGAGCCTTGAAGGCAGAGACCATATGGTCTTCCTTTGTGTCCACATGAGAACCTGCAGAAGACCAGGCAATGGGAATTATATAAACATTGGGAATGCTCTGTTTTATGCTTAGCTTGACTCTGTGAGGGTGGTTGCGTCATTTCATGTGCCTATGACCTGTATGTCCCCTAGAATAAAGAAAGCAGGTCTTAAGAACAGGAGCCTGTAAAGAAAGGAGCTTCTTTGGGGATCAAGTAGGTGTTAGGCTGATTTAGCCTTCCTCAGTGATGATTTTGAACAGGGTCTCCTTTCTCCTCTCCTTTTTCTCAAAGAGGAAGACCGTAATCAGGTAGCAAATGATTCTGTTGGAACATTTGGAAGCAACACTCAAAGCCTGCCATACCTGATCGGCTAAAAGTAATGCTGGGATTATGAAGCTGACAAATGAGTTTGGTCCAAAATAGCTGGTTAAAGTCTAGCATTCAATAAGCCACAAAATCCAAACTACTGGAAAAAGGACTTGGTATTCGTAAGAATATAGGTCCAGAGGTCATCTTGTCCTTTTCCTTTATTTTACAGAGGAAGAAACTGAAGCCCAGAGAGATTAAGTGACTTGCCCAAGGTCACATTACAAGTGGGATTTGAATCCAGGTCCTCTGACTCCAGAGCCAATATTCTTTAAGAATTGATGGGAGAACTAGAAAATGGTTTAGCATAAATTATATTTAGACAAGGATTTTTACCCATATACTATCATGATCTCCAGACGGATATTGACCCAAATATACAAGGGGACATCATAAAAAAATTAGAGGAGAATGGGAGGAGGTAATTTTTAGATCTGTGGTTAGGACAAGGATTCATAACCTAGCAAAGGCTAGAGATTATCACAAAAGATAAAATAGACAACTTTGCATAAAATTTTAAAGATTTTATATATAAGCAAAATCAATGCAGCTAGGATAAGAAGAAGAGCTATCACCAAATAAAAAGCTTTGCAATCTAATAATCAAGATACCTAGGGAATTTACACAAATATATGACTAAACTCACTGGCTTAGTCACCAATCAATCAATAAACAACTATTAAGCACCTACTATGTGCCACACTAAGTGCTAAGCTCTAGTCATGTCAAATCACTAGGAATAACCTATGGAAAGAAAGGGTATTTTCATTTGAGTCCATATTGAAGGAAACACATGGCCCTGAGCTCCAAGTCTTGGGAAATTCAGCTGGACTATTTGGCAGGACTATAGCTAAATAAGGTGGGAACTACTGAGTCACAGGTAAAGTCTTTTATTTGTATTTCTGATTACTTCACCTTCCTGAATTTATGTTCTCTTTTCTCTTTTTAAAATAAGCCCTTAAAAAGTGCACATTTGGCCTGGACTGTGCAGTAGCCAGGGGGAAAGAGCAGAGGTGGAGGAGAAGGACCCTTGAACCAGCACACCCAAAGGGAAAGTGGCAGTGACAGAAAAGGGGGAAATGTCATTAGAGATTAGACATAGCAGAAATTCAGGGATCAACCAGGTCAGGGGCTTGATGCCTGTGTTGCCACATGAAGTAAACCAGAGTAGTTGAGTCGTGAGGGTCAGAGGGCAGAGCCATGGCCAGCCTACATCACCCTCTCATGCTAGTATTGCCAACACAACAAATAAAGTAGGAAAAAGCAAAACTTCTGAGTTGATGTTATCAGCCAGATTATTTCAGAGGTAATTATTTTCACAATAAGGCAAAAGAAAAAGAAAGAGCCAGGTAATGACCCTATGGCAGAACAATGTGGCTCTAGGACTTCCCATAAGTCTCTTGTCCTTTGTATGGTATATGTATCTATGGAAGCCATGTGTGTCAGACTGTGATATGAATTGCCTGGGATTTTGGAGGGGCACAGGGAGCATGAAAAGGATTGACAATGATGACTGTATCACAAAGACAATGAGAGCCACATATGGGATGACACCTTCTAAGCCCTTCCTCCATTCTCTTAAGTGGAACTATGTCTGAGACAGTGGGACTGGAATAGCCAGAAATCACAGGATCCTACTACCCTCAAACCAGGTTTAGACATCTTAGAAGGCTTAGTTTACCAGATAGTAAACTTCTTGAGGGCAAAGGATGTGATTTGCTTCCTCATTGTTATCATCCCCCACGCCAAGCACCATTCCTATGCTTAATAAATGTTTGTGGAATTCAGAGAAGTTGGTTGAATTAAAAGGACTGTACCATAAAGGAATCTGTGAATGGAAGGCACAGTCCCTCTGAGTCAGGCCACAGATGTGATTTTTCTCAAAAGTTGAAGCCTCAGCTTCAGGGCTACAGCCCTGGACAATTCTTTACACCCCACCTCAGACCAAGGAAGGAATACAAAATGATGTTACCGTGATAGGAAGAAGGAAAACTCTCTTGTCAGAAATGGGAGTGATCCCTCCCCAAACGTGACTAATAGAACTGTGGCTAATCCACGAAGCCATATGTCCTCATTCAAAAGTTAACTGAAAGTTGGCTGTAACGTCATTAAAATAATAATAGTATTCACATAATGCTGTACAAATATTATCTCATTTGATCTTCACAACAACCCTGGGAGGTAGATGTTAGCATTATTCCTATTTTACAGGTGAGGAAACTGAGGCAGAAAGGAGTTAAGTGGCTTGTGTAGAGTCACACAGTTATTAAATGTCTGAGGTTGAATTTGAATTCGGGTCTTTGTGACTCCAAGTCCACCACTCTATCCACAGAGCCACCTCGATGCCTAGTGAGATGCAAATAAGACCCCTCCCACGCCACAGCAGGCAGCCTACTGACTGAGGTATCCCCTCGGCCCACTTACTCTCCTCAGGCAGGTCGTAGTCTTCTGCTTCCCGCTCCATCTGCTGGCACCAGTGCTCCATCTTCTCCACCTCAGCCTGCAACATCTTGATGAACCACTCACCATCCCTGGGGCAGGGGGAGGCACGGCCAGAGTCAGGGAGGCTGCGGGAGCCACGCTCCATCCACGAGTCTCGGCGACCATGCGTTGGGGCCGGAGTCGGGGCAGGGGCTGGGCCGGAGCCGGGAGGCCCATCTGGGGCAGGTGGCTCATAGGACAATGGGTAGCCCTCTCGGTAAGCCCACTGGCCCTGCGTGTGGACGGTGCGGAAGACAGAGTAGGCAGGACCTCGAGGCCCCGGCTGCGGTTCAGAAGCATGCCGCTGGAAGGAGCGGCCGAACTGCAGAGCCTTGTCCTCTGTAGCAACGGTCGCCAAGCCAGCCAGGCCTTCCAGCTCCAGGTCTGCCTGTACTCCGGCAGTCACGCTGTTGGAACGCTTGAACCGGGCTCGCCTGGCCAGGGAGATGCATGTCAGTCACCTCTCAGCTCTCTATCAGCTGAGTTCTCCCCCCCCCAAAGGCCCTGCAAACCTACCCCTCTCTCCCTGGCCACCTAGTCTAAGTCCCCCAGGCTCTGCCCCTTTCTTCCCTCCCACCGCTGTCTCTCTGTCTTATCTCATCTTCTCCTCCATCCCAGATCCTTTCCTCTTCATGCCCTTATGTTTACCTAGGCATGTCCTCTTCCCATATACCCCCACAGCCCTACCCCCTCATCTCCTCTCCTTTCTCATCCTCTCCTCCCAGTGTCTTTCAGGGCCTCCCATCTCCCTCTTCAGGCCTTGCCCTTTGCCCTTCTATAGCCTAAGCCCAATTCCACACATCCTGGAGATACTTCTCCCTCTCCCAGGACTCTCTCCAGCCAAAAGGAACAAAGAGAAGATTGGAAGGAAATGTGGACCTCCTATGGAAAGAAAGCCACATGGGCTCTGCCTGAAAAAGGTCTCGCTAGTCCTGTTATTTTAAAAAGAAGGATACTGAAGCCCAGAGCATTTCAATGACTTGCCCAGTCACATAAGCTGTAAATAGCAGAGTGGGCAATCAAACCCAGGTCTTTTGACTCTCAATCTAGGGCTCTTTCCACTACAACTCATGAATCTTAATTTCCCAACTCAAGCTTTCTTCTTATAGCACAATGGAAAGATCCCCAGGCTGGGAAGCTAGAGACCTGAGTTCGAGTCTAGACTCTGCTACCAACTCACCATAAGCATGAGCAAGTTACTGAAACTCTCTGGGCATCAATTTTCTTATGGGAGGGGGCACCGGGAAGGCCTCTTCTAGCTGTGATATTCTGTGGCTCACATTTCTCCCACAGCACCCAGCACTGGGTTTGGGTACACACTAAATGTTTATCATACTGAATTCAATTACTGGAAGGACTCAAAGAGGTCCTGGGAAGGATTTTCCCTAACAAACAACTCCCCCTGGGGGGATGCAAAGAAACTAAATTTGAATTCCATTTCTGCTACTTGCTAACAATGTTGTGACCTTGGGCAAGTCACGACTCTTCTGGGCCTCAGTTTCTGAATCTGTAAGATGAAGGCTTTGGGTTAGGTTATCTCTAAGGGCCTTTCCAGTAATAGATCCTAGGATCTTATGAGCTAGGCCCAAAGCCAAGGACCCAGGCAAGCGAGGAGCGGGGGACAGGCAGGGACAGAAGGGGGTGTCTGACTCCTTAGCCCCATCTGGACTGCCATATAGAAAAGAATGGTTTGGGAGCCAGACTCTGGGGCTCCCTTCTGCTCCCCACCCAGTTGTTCCCTCCCTCTCTCCTTTCCTCCCTTCCTCCCTTGCAGCTGCCTGGGAGCCTGTCACCATGGCGACCAGCCCTGGATAGAGGCCACAGAACCTAAGGAGAGATGTGCTGCTGGCATTCAGTCTCCTATCTCTGCCTCGTGGCATCCCAACTCTCCCCCACACCCCAAAGCCAAGAAGGGATGAGGGGAATCAGCCCCTGGATCCTGAAATGGAAATGGAGTTGGGGGGAAAGGGAGGACACGAGTTGAGAGTCCAGAGGGAAGGGGAGGGTCTAGGAAGACCATGGGAGGATGCACAAGTCAGCCTGTGAGTGGGACAGTAGCCGATATCGTGGCACTGCCGTCCTCCCAGTCGCCTCCGGATCATCGCTGACCCCTCCCTCTGCCTCACCCTATGTGCCCAAGCTGTTGCCAAGATTCTTCTTCTAAAAAAACTCTCCCGTTCATCTGATCCACCCCCACCTCTCCACTCACACAGCTACCATTCCAGTACAGGGCTTCATCGCTTTTTGCATGGACTAGGGTAACAGCCAGGTCCTAATTGGTCTTCCTGATTCAGTCTCTCTCCCTCTCCATTCCATCCTTCATGCAGTTGCCCAAATAATCTTGCTAAAGTACATGTCTGACTAGGTCCCTCCTCCACTCAAAGAAGCTCCCCATTCCTTACAGGATAGAATTCAAACTTCTTAGCCTGGCATTCAAGGCACTAGGGCAGGGGTGGGGAATCTGCAGCCACGAGGCCACATGTGGCCCTCTGGGTCCTCAAGTACAGCCCTTTGAACCCAAACTTCAAAGAACAAATAAGTTTGGATTCAGTCAAAGGACTGCACTTGAGGACTTAGAGGGCCACATGTGTCCTCGAGGCCACAAATTGTCCCCATCTTTATAGTTCTACCCTCTTCAACGCCCCCCCCCAAATCCAGGCTAGGTAGTACCCATACTATTCTCATAATGTACCATTGTCCTTCCATGGCAATGTGGTGTAATAGAAAGAACCCTGGACTGAGAGTCAGAAGACCTAGTTAGAAATCCTGGATGCTTATGACTAGATGTGATACTAGACAAGTCACGTCCTTATCCTACCCCCAGGAATCTCAGTTTCCTGATCTGCAAAATGGGGATAACATTTGAATTCATGCCCTTTCACCCACTCCCCTACACACATACACAAAGCCTAGTTCCAAGGTCACCCTCTCCTGGGAACCTTCCTTGACTACTCTTGCTCACAGTCATCTCTCTCTTCTCAGGAACCAAATGGCACTTGGGGTTGGAAGGACCGTTTATCACTTAGCTGTACTCTAGCACCTCTCCAGGTTTCAGCTTATTTTCTGCTGGTAGATTGTAAGCTCTGGACAGTTATCATATCTGTATTTTCTTTGTCTCCCAACATACTATTGGGCATACAGGAGACATTAATTAAAAAAAAATGTGTTGACTGGAGCTGTAAATAATGGAGTTAGTAGTGTCATCTACAATCATTTGATTTTGTTGATTGGTTACTAAGTTAAGAAATAAATAAAAATAAAATCTGTTGGTTTATTGAATGACCTGCCCACTGATGCCCTTGGCCATCACTCTGACTCCATACTGCCAAACAGGGCCTAATCTTCATTATAACAAGAGAGGAAGAAAAGTGAAACTGACTCATGTGACACTCAGGAGTCAACAATCTTTGCCCTAGCCTGACATATCTCCTGGGGATAGAAGTTGAAGAACGAGGAAATGGAAGGACAGTCGCACACTCATTTACCTCTTATCCTCCTCTACCTGGACCCCAATGGAGTGGAATTCTCTCCGGCTTCTTGTCTCTGTGTCAGAGTCTGAGATGGTCTCTACCTGAGAGGAAAAAGAGACACAGAGTAACAACTCTGCCCTGTATCCAACAGGCCCTTTGCTTGAGGGAGTAAGCAGTAAAAGCTTCCCAGGGAACAGTCAACCAGCTGAGTGCTGGTCCCCCAGAATCTCTCTGGCTAAACAGAATATTGGTTGAAGAGAAGAAGTATGTGACAAATTTCTCATGATAGCCTGGTGAATGAGACAGAGGGATGTGAGCTAAAGGAGCATACGGTATGGCAGATTTGGAATGGCTAGAATGACTGAATCCATTAAATGGTCATGTCTACCTGGAGGGAAGTTTCTAGTGGAGTGCCCCAGGTCTCTGATCTTGGCCCCGTTCTGTTTGTTTTTTATAAATTACTTGGCTAAAGACACAGATGATATACACTTATTAAATTTGAAGAGAGAAGACATGAAACTGGGAGGGGCAGCTAACAGGATCAGGACCCAAAAGGTCTAAGGGTAGAACTTTAGGGCAAATCTAAAAAAAGAAAAGAAAAGAAATTTAATAGAGATAAATGTAAAGTTTCACGAAGATTCAAAAAATCAACTTCATAGGTATAAGATGAGAAAGGTGTAAACAGATAGCAAGTCATCTGAAAAAGATTTAAGGATTTAATGAAATGTGAGCTAAATATAAATCAACAGCAAGATGTGTCAGCCAAAAAAGGGAAGAAAATGTGCAAAGAGGCAAAATGTAGAAAGCATGGATGGTGATAATCCCACTATACTTTGTCTTAGTCAGACCATACCTAGAATACTGTGTTGAGTTCTGAGCACTATATTTTGTGTGGTGGAGGGTTATATCCAAGAGTGTGCTGGAACCAAGTTCTAAACAGGTTGGGAGAGCCGATTATTAAATGTCCGACATGAGCATTCATGCCTCAGAAATTGACAATTGCTACAAATCAGGACTTGCTTTATTGTTTTACTATATGTATTTATATTTTTTATTTTATTTTATGTTTTAATTTTTAATTTAATTTTATATTTAGATATTATCTAGACTAGGAAAGTATTACTAATACAGATTAAACTTAAACATGTGGGTACCTGTGTTTTGTCTAAAGAGCCTGGTTGTTAAACATTTACCAGCACACTCCTATACTGCTCTATAAATATTGCTTGAGCCCAACAGGAGGGCAGTATAAGGCCCAGGGAATGAAGTCATCACCAAATCCAAGGCCTGGTGACTGTAGGCTAAAAATAATAGGGTTTGCGTAGGGCTTGATATCCATTATCTCATTTGAACCTCACTACACCACTGGTGCAGCACCTGCTACACTCGCTATAAAGCTATGCTCCAGCTGACTGGCTATCAACCACAAATAGCCAACTCTCTTCAATCATCTGAATGACTGTCACAAGTTAAAGGGAGCCAAACTTGAAGCAATAGCTGGAGGTTGCCAAGAGGTAGATTTTTGACTCAATGTGTAGAAAATCTTCCCAATAATTAGAGGAATCCCAACACGAAATCCCTTGTGACTGTTGTTGTTCGGTCGTTTTCAGTCACGTCCAACTCTCGGTGACCTCATTTGGGGTTTTCTTGGCAAATATACTGGAGTGGTTTGCCATTTTCTTCTCCAGCTTGTTTTACAGATGAGGAAACTGGGGCAAAGAGGGTCAAATGACTTGTCCACGGTCACACAACTAGTAGGTGTCTGAGGCTGGATTTGAACTCAGGAAGAAGTCTTCCTGCCTTCATGCCCAGGTGCTCTATCCACTGTGCCCCTCGATAACCCTTCCACTCTCTATCATGGCTCACCTTCCTTCAGAAGCTGGAAAACACTCACCAGGTGTGGTAGAGAGGAAATTTCTGCTCAGGTAAGGACTGGACTGCATGCCTTCCAAGGGCCTTTCCAGCTCTGACATCCTGTAAGTCATGAGGACCAAAAGTCCTGGTCATAGAATCCAGTGAGAGGGGAGAAGGCCAAGGTTCTGGCTTTGGAACCTATCTCAAGCTGAATAATACAAGGAAGATATTTTCAGGTTGGGGTAGGATCAGTCTTCTCCCAAGGCAAGATGGTGGAGTCATGGGTAAGTCAGGCTGAGACTGGAGCCACTCCCATCTCTATAGCATTTTAAATTTAGGTCATATAATAACCCCATTGGCTCAGCTAGATAGTGCAGTGAATAGAGCACCAGCCCTGGAGTCAGGAGGACCTGAGTTCAAATCCGGACTCAGACACTTGACACACTTACTAGCTGTGTGACCTTGGGCAAGTCACTTAACCCCAATTGCCCTGCCTTCCCCCTGCAAAAAAAAAATAATAATAACCCTATTTAACATATGAGGAAACAGGCTCACAAAGGTGAAGTGACTTGTCCAAGGTCACACATCTAGACCATTAAAGTCAGAATTTGAATGTAAGTTTTCTGACAACCAATCTAATACTCTTTCTTTACACCAGGTGAGAGGTAAACTGGGTAAGAGGGATATTAAGACTGGAAGTTGTGTTGGGCATTAATGGTCCAATTAGGGATATCCCGACATGCAATTCCTAGACTCTATGAATTTAATTAATTCAATTCAGCAAGAACATATTAAGGGCCTACTAGATGCAAGGAACTGAGTCAGGAGATGAGGTTATAAAACTGAAAAACAGCTCTCACATTCTGCTGGGAGTTAGAATATGTAAATAGATAAGAAAATACAAAAAATATGACACTATTTTTGAAGGCTATGAAAAATTGCTTCAGTCTGAGAATTATGTAACCAAGAGACGATCTTTAAAGTTGCTACATTTAAGGACTTATTAACAAGACACAAAGTGTTGGTGGCAGAATTCTTAGAACAAAATTAAGAAAATGCAAGAGAAATTGTTGAGAAGGAAATTTCTAACTAGAGAGATCAAGGAAGGCTTCCCATGGGTGTAATAACTAAGCTGAGCCTTGAGGGAAGCAAAGGATTCTGAGAAGCAGAGATGAAGAGGGAATGGATTCCAGATGTAAGGAACACCCTACGTAGACCCAGAGATAGGAGATGGAATGCCAACTTCCAAGAAGAGAAAGGTGGTTCATTTGGCGTTTTGCATAAAGAAAAATAATGTCAAGTCGTGGAAAGGGAGGCCAAAGCCATGTTAGAGAGGGCTTTAAACATCAGAGAACTCTTTGTATTCTATCTGGAAAGACAGAGAACCCAAAATAAAATTAATTCAGTTGGTCCTCCCCTCTTACATTCCTTCCCCCATACCTGTACCCCAATGGAAGGCCTCCATTTGCGCTGCCTGGCCAAGCTACGAAGCTCTTCCCTCCCAGGGATGGTCTTGATGATGAGGGTGGGGGGTTTGGGACTAGCCCGAGCTGGGACTGGTGCCAACTCAAGGGTCCGGGTCCCTGTGGGAGGGCCGTCCAAGCCATCAGCTGAGCTGCAGCGCCGGGTGGGTTCAGGAGCCCAGGCGGGGCCCTCCGGGGGTGGGTAGCTCTCATGAGCAGAATCGGTACTGCTTTGGGCTGTGATGGAAATGCGCGGAGGAGTCTGTCGTCCTGCAGGGATGGGCGGTGGGGCTTTTCTGAAGTTAAAGGCTGTGGCAAGAAAATTGACGGAAACATGAGAGTATGGACACAGTGCTACTTGACCTGAGGCACATGTGACCGCATGTTAAAACACTTGTGGCCTGTGGGGAAACACATGAGTAGAATATTCAGCAACATCAAGCCCCCAGGTAGCGTAGGGATAAATGTAGCTCCCATTTGTGAACAACCATTCTGTTGCGATGTGTTTTCCCACCCATTCTGTCATCCAATCTTCACAAGAGCTTTGTGGGACAGGGGGAGAGGGGGAGGGGCGGAGGGTGACAGGACAGGTATATTATCCCCATTTGACAGATAGGAAAACCAGGTCTCAGGGAAGGGAAGTACATTGCCCAAAGTCACATAGCTAGTAAGTAAAAGACATGGGACTGGAACCCAGTCCTGAGTCCAGCAGGTAGGGGTCCAAGAATGAGCTTCTCCTATGATCCCCACAGCCAGAGAACAAGACGCAGCCCAGCAGATGAGTAGCAAGCTATCCTGGTTAAACAACCTGTCCAAGACACAGATACACGCACATACCTAGCATTCTCCCCTCATGTTCCCCTGGCAGCCCTGGGATGATATTCTCTATTTTACACATGGAAAAACCAAGGCTTAGAAAGAAGTGGCTGGCCCATGATCACCCAGCAGATGAGGGATAGAGCTAAGTCTAGATCGGAGGTCTCCTGGCTCCCAGTCAAGGTTTGTTACTCATCCCCAAGGCCAGCTGAGAGGGGGAGGCAGGCATAGGTAGTACTCACAGGTGCTGGTCTTCAGGACGCTGCTTGGCCCTGCTCCCATGGGGGCAGTGAGGAGGGGCAGGCAGTCGTCATCCTGTGAGCAGCCGGCCTGGATGGCCCGGAGGTAGCTGTGGCTCCTCATACGGAAGCAGCCGGGTAGGTCCAGGGCGTCCACTGCCTGGGACTCAGGCTCCCCAAACACCGACCCACACACGGCTTCAAACTGTTGGCTTAGCTCCTCGCTGAGCTGGTGGAGGTACAGGAGAGGGGGGATGGGTCAGGGAGGAGCATCCTGAGTAGGGCGGCCCATACCCCAACACTCTTAAGGACTGCAGTTGGAGGTTGTTAACATATTCATGTTCACAGTCTGCATAAATTATATATCTAACTGTACTCTTCTCTTCCATTTAGGTTAAATGAAATCTTGGGGTTTTTTCCACAAAGAGAACAAGTTTCTGCCCATCCCTGGCTCCTCTGCAGCCAAGTCTCCAACCCCTCAGCATTCCCTTTGAGAGTGCCCCCACCTCAACCAAGCAATCAGAACCACCATGCCTCCCTCTACACACACCTCCCAGGCCCTCCCAGGATCCCAATGTCACATCTGAACGCCTGCCCTCTCAGAGCCCGGTTCTCGACTTGCTGACCAGTAGAACATAAATTCACAATGAATTTTGAATGACTGATGCCCTTTCTTTGACATAATAACCCTCCAAAGGGACTTTGACTTTTAAAAGGCACATCTTATTCTTAAACCCAAAGAAATGAATTTCTAATAGTAAAAAAATCAAGCCTAATTTGGCAGGGAGAAATAATAAGGGTGGATCTTAGCACTCCCTTCACAATGATAATTCTGGCATGATTTGACAGAGGACTAGAAGGTATATCCCAGAATGGGGTTTCATTACCCCTTATCCAGACTATCTTATCCTAATAAGTTTCCTCATCTCTATTGATCTTCCCTTCCAATCCATCCTTCACACCGATACCAAGACAGTCTTTCTTATGCGCTGATGATCTGACTGAAAAAGCTTTGGCTCACTTTCGCCTATTGGGTAAAGTGTTAACCACTTACTAACATGCAAGGCCCTCCAAAATCTGGCTCTGCCCTTCCTTTAGAGGCTTCCCCTCCATGTCCCAGCCAAAGTGAACTACTCTCTACCCCCAGTAAACAATAGGATCTCTCACCTCCATGCCCATGCTCCTGCTGTTCCCTAAGCCTGGACTGCCTTCCTTTACACTCCTCACCTATCAAATTCCTGCCAATCCTTGAAAATCCAGTTCACATGCCATTTCCTCCATGAAGCCTTCCTGATTTCCCCTCATTGAGGACCTTCCCATCCACTCCCCCATAGATCTTAGATAGCATTTTGTTTATACCTCCCTAATTATAGAGCAACATTATGTACTGGAGTGATGCCTGTGTGTCTTCTCCTCCTACCAGACTTTAAGTGGCCTGAGTGCAGGGTCCATATCCTGTTTAAACCACTAAATCTCCCCCAGCCACCCAGCATTATGACCTGGAAACAATAGACGCTTCATAAATGGCTTGTTGCTTTCCGCATCTAATCCTGTACTATCTGGGGAGGGAGAGGGAGGAAGGAACAGAAGAACTGTATCGAGTCGATGCCAGAAACAAGGGGGTAGCAGGTGGAACTGGACAAATGTGGCTGAATCCTGGCCTGGGGAGCTCAGCCTCAGATGGTGATGGGCCCAAAGCTTCTTCGGAGCAAAAAGAAGCATTTGTCATTTGGCCTGGGCACAGCTCCCAGATCGCAGATAACAGGTGTCGTTTGTATACTGGGGCCAGTCTGGCGGTCAGATGGGAGCAGGTCCCAATATTCAGTGACAGCCACTCAGTGGCAAGATTTGAAGAGGACATCTTTCGATCAGGTTCCAAAGACCCTTATAGCAAGGGAAATCTGTATCCCTCAAAAATTCCACAGCCCTCCATAGACGGCGCAGTTTGCCTTAATGGCCGCAGAATAATCTCAGATTTTTGTTTCTGGCAGAAAGGGATGAATCCAAAAAGGCCTGACTGGGGCGGGGGGAGGGGAGGGGTATGAAACTGGAGGGACCCCAGCAGGAGTTCAAAGGCCTGGTTTTCCCAGTTCCAACCTGACTCTTGCTGCTCATCAGGACGGAAGCTGATTCTCCCTCCCTCTCTTCAGGCTTCTATTGGGGAAGAGTCCCAGTAACTTACCTGTCCTGTGGTAAGGGAGCGGCCATAGCCAGGGGCCCCAGGCCGGGGGCGAATCCGGGGTTGCACACAGCAGCTGGAATGGGTATAGACACAAGAGTCAAGGTGGGGTTTGACGGAGGGTCCCCAAAAAGACCTTATAGAGGGAAACTTGATCGAGAGCAACTATAGAGGGAACGCCAGGGAAAGAGCCCACAGTAATGAGCCCAGAGAGAGCCCCTGCATACAGAGCACTGGACTAAGAAGGCCCACGAAGGGGCCTGGGTTACCTCCCTGCCAACCTCCAATCCCCTGCTGGCCATCTCCTTACTTGATCCGAGCCTGGTCCACACTGGATGAACGGCGATAGGCGTAGCGGCGGGCAGCTCCCTTTGGAGACATCTTGGGGCTGCCATCTGAGTCACCGCTGTCCTCATCCCCCATGGCCTTGATATAGCTACCACTTCGCATCCTTCGACACGGAATCTCCCCATCCTTGCCCCCAGTTGGATAACCCCCCCATTCATCATGGGGCACCTGCAAAGAACAAGGTAGTAGTCTCAGCTTCTTTAGGACAAAAGGACCTGTCCCTCCTCCCTTAAAAAAAACTCAAGGGAATTGTGACTATCTCTCTGTCTATACCTAAACCCCACTTCTACCCCCTCTGAGCTCTCCCTCGCTCTCTTCCCTACCTCACTTTCCTTGACCATTCTCCCAGACTGCTCTTATCCAAACAGACCCTTATCCTGGCCACTCCCTTTGTAAAGTTCCCTTATCCTCCCCAATCACTCCTCAGTGCCCCATCACCCTATTGATTCTCTCCTTACCCTGCCTTCACCCTTCTCAGTTCCCTTCTAACTCTAACTCCCCCCTCAATATCTTTTCACCCTGACCAGAACCTCTCCGGTGCTCACTGAAGTCAGGACCAAGTGCCTAACTTTGAATTTATTCTTCATCCCTCCTTCTCCATCACCTCCATTATATTTATATGACAAATCCTGTAAATTTTTCCTTTTAATTTTCCTAAGGCATAAGTCTGACCATGTCATTCCTCTGCTCCAAAAGCTTCTCTGGATTCCTATTGTTGCTAAGATAAAATTTTGTTATTGTTCGGTTCATTTCCAGCTCTTCATGACCCCATTTGGGGTTTTCTTGGCAAAGATACTGGAGTGGTTTGCCATTTCCTTCTCTGGCTCATTTTAAAGATGAGGAAACTGAGGCAAATAGGGTTAAGTGACTTGCCCAAGGTCACACAGCTACTAAGTGCCTGACAGCAGATCTGAACTCAGGAAAATGAGTCTTCCTGACTCCAGGCCCAGTGCTTTATCTACTTTGCCATTTAGCTACCCCTTTAAGATAAGATACAAACTCCTTATCCTGGCATTCTAGGCCTTCCTAGATAAGGTTCCAACCTTATTTCACCCTGTGCTCTGTGTCCCAGCCAAACTGAGTGACTCACCAACCCCTGGACACATCTGGTGCTTTTCTGCCTTAAATGTTGCTCATTATGTACCTCCCTCTATCCATTCATCCTCTAGAATTTCCAACATAATTCTCTACTATTATCCATAGCGTACCCATCCTTCCAGTCTCAACTCAAGCCTTTCCTAATCACATTAGCCTTCTGCTGTGTCTCTGTGCATAAACTCCTGTATTGTCTGTGTCTCATAAACAGGGACTTCACTTTTATTGGTCTTTGTTTGTCTCTTTCTAGTCCACTGCTGTGATTCTTGTCATCCCATCTGGCTTGAACTCCCTTAAGGTAGGACCTAGATTTTACCCTTCTCTGTTTCTCATAGCATAGCCCAGCATAGGATTGAGGACATTATAGGCTTTAATAAAGATTTCTTAAAAGGATGGTTGAATGGATAGATGGATGGATGGATGGATGGATGGATGGATGGATGAATGGATGGATGAATGGGAGGATGGAGGAGGGAGGGAGGGAATAAATATGTCAATAGCAGTAAAGTCTCCATAGCTAATGATTGCTGTTCAATTTTGGCCCAAAGAAGTCCCAACAGCTCCAAAGTGAAAACTCAGTCAACCATAAACAATCACCCATAGAACCCAGCTGTAGCTGTGGTTAGAGTTAGTTGTCACCCTCATCCAAGAACAGTAAGCCTGACACTATTACCCAGCACCAGGAATGGTGCTGGTGAGTGGACTGGCTGCTCCCCCAGCCTTGCTAGGAGAGTTAATGCAAAGTGGTGAATCTGCATGTACATAGATTAAAGAGATTTATATAGGACCCACACCACAAAACATCCTGGCTCTGCGGTATTTCGTGGTTGGCCCTGTTTCCCTCCTTTTTTATAAATATGTGTTTCTTTTTGGGTCAGTGACTCAGGCCTTTTTAGTCAAAGGAAGACAGAACTTGGTTTCCCTGACCCTAGGAGAATGGAGAATACTGTTGAGAGCTCCATTGATTTATATGTGTCTATGGGCAGCAGTAGGGAATTAGGCTTGGTCTAGGTCAATTAAAGGCAGCATGATGTAGTTGATAAGTGCTGACTTTGCAATCAGGAAGGTGAGTTCAAATCCCCATAGGACCATGGGTAATTCTTTGAGCTGGTTTGCCCATCTGCAAAATGGGGGTAGTGGTGCCTGCATTACCTACCTCACAGGGTTGTGTAAGGCTTAAATAAACTAATGGAAGCAATCTGCTTTGTCAACTTTGAAGCCCTATTCGAATGTCAGTAATTATAATTTGCATGTTTTCAAGGGTCCCAGTTCTGATGAGAACCAGCCCCAGAATGATCTGGTTGGACTTACATGTCATAATGTTTACTTCTAAGGACTCAGCTGTTCCCAATAGTGAGGGAGGGCTTTGAAGGAAAAGGAAGCTGCTTTACAGAATGAATAAATTGAGAGTCTTAGAGGAATTAGGTTGGGGGATGACCCTAAGGGTCCCCAGGGTACTCCCCAGGCCTTGTAAAGGGATGGACTGATCCAAAAGAAGAGAGAACAGGCAACTGGGAGAAGGGGGATGATATAACCCGTAATTATTCCAGGAGGCTGAAGCCAAAAATCACCAGCAGAAAGAGGGAATGATAACTTCATAGCGTGGAGTTCTCACAGAAATATCCAGAGCAAAAGAAGGAGGGTCCTAAGTCCCTTTGAGCCCCACCTCTACCCAGGACTGCATGGTTCCCTGCATCCTCTAAGAGGGAGTTTACCCGAGAAAGTCACTAAGGAAATACAGCACGTAAGCAGTGGGACTGAGCCCAGAGAGGGTGTCTCCAGCTCCCCTATCGCTCCCCACCAACTCACACCCATCTGGACTGTGGCTTAATATACAGGGATGATGGGCTCTTGGCCACAGATGGAGTACAGCTAATGAGGGTTGGGAGGGATATATTTGCCTGGTGATTTGCTGATCTAGTCAAGAAAGCTTTAAACTGAAAATTGAGGAGGTGGAGGAAAAAGAAACTGCCCACATTCAACTGCTAAGCCAGACACTATAGAGAAAGGAGGTATAATGCCAGAAGAATGGCAGTAGAGGTGCTCTTTAATTTAAGTGTAAATGATTCTTATGGCCTCAGATGGCTATACACCAATAACCGCTGAATTAGAGCTCTTCATGAAAGAAGGAAAATACAACCTAACACTAAGATCTGATAAATTACTAGAATGTGGCAATGGAAGAGTAAACCTTGTTCAAAAAGAAAAAAGGGAGAATTAATGGTAAAATAGCATATTTCAAATATTACTTCTATATGAAAATCCACAAACCAAAATCAAGAGACAGTGAAGAGCATTCAGGTCAGGCTCAAAGGAGGGAAAACAGAAGCAGTGTTGTGGGAGGAGTAAGTTATAGTTCACCCAGCCAGATAGAGGAAATGGATGATGTACAAATATATGGCAGATACATTGGGACAGGCTATAATGGTGATGGGAAGCTTCAAGTGGAAATCTACTGGAGCTCTCCACCATTATTAAAAGCAGAGTGGCCATTGCTCTTTTTGGCTCCTCTTCTCTACTGTATATAGAAGGTAAAGATCATACACAGTTCACCCAGAGCATGGACACTGTGAACTGAACTGGTGAGAGGAGAAGGATGTCCTTCCTCTGCTCTCCCTCTTTTGCCCCAGTTCAGAGAAATGAGTCTGGCGGTATGTTTCTGTTCTGTGTCATTCATTCTTCCTAGTTTCAGGTGCCAGAGGTGATCTCTGCCAGAACTGGAAGTTGGAGCCATAGTGACCTGGAAGCCAGGAATCCAAGAGGGATGATATAGTCAACCAGCCCAGGATGGAAGCCCTGAGAAGCCAGGGTATTTGGGACTCAAACCCTAGGTGGGTTTTGGACTAGAAATTGAGTATGTGCTCTCTAGGAAATAAGCTAAGCTATAAACCTAATGCCCTTCCCCTTCCCAGAGACCGAGGTGGTGCAAAGTGGGGGTGAGGGATATTATGCCTCCTACATGTTGGTAGGGGGCAAGTAAGTTTATACGTTAGTGATTATACCTTCTGAAGTAAATATATCTGTGTAAAAGCTAAGGAAAAAAGCAGAACAGCTGATAAATTATGATGTGTGATGATAATTTCATCCTTCAGAAGATAGAGAAGATGATGAGGGAAATGGCTGGAATGACTATTCTGTATCTGATTATGACCAAAAAGGACATACTAGTTACTGAAGAGAAAACAGAGCAATCCTGGGATGATGTGACCACCCCATCTTAGAGGTCATGATTGACATGGAGGACAAAGTCTAATGGCCACACTAGACTTTAGGTGAATAGATTTCTTAGAGTTCAGTCTCATCCTAAACGTGAGATTTTAAAAGGGAAAATGGATCATGAGGGAAAGGAGAATCTCAAGAACTGATGAAAACACAAGCCACACCAGACTAAGCTTATTTCCCTTTTTCGATAGGGTTGATAGGCTGTGTATTAGGTAAATGACATTTAACATAGTACAATTGGATTGCACCAAGACATCTGACAATATCTTTGTAGGTGAAATAAAGAAGTGTGGGCCAGATGATTGTGGAGTTGGATGAATTCAGAACTCATTGAATGACTAGGTCTAAAGCAGGGGCGGGGAATCTGCGGCCCTCTAGGTCCTCGAGTGTGGCCCTTTGACTGAATCCAAACTCCACAGAACAAAACCTTTTATTAACCCTTTTATTATTTAGACTCTAAAGAATATTGATTAGTGAACCTATTTTAACAACTGATAGGAGTGTCACAAGGCTTTATGCTTGGACTTATTCAATATGGAGGACATATTATACTTGCTATGTTTAGCTCTAGAAGGCACAACTAGGACCAGTGCTAAGAGAAAGACAAACTCTATAAGGAGTAACCTGCTTATATTCCATTGTATAGCAATGGTATAGACTGTCTTGGGAGGTAATGAGTTCCCCCAATCACTGGAGGTCTTCAAACAGAAGTTGGATGACCATTTTCCAAAGATGCATGAACTAGATAACCCCTCAGATCTCTTCTTGCTCTGGGATTCTATGATTCTCTTGATATCAATAATGAAATGAGAATTAACAACATTAAATGTAACAATGTCATAAACATACACCTGTCATATAGTCTCATGTGATAAATAATAATAATAGCATTTATACAGCACTTTAAGATTTGCAAAGCACCTTTACATCCATTATTTCATTTGATGCTCACAACAACCCTTTGAGATAAGTACTATTATTATCCCCATTTTACAGTTGAGGAAACTGAGGCTTAGAGGAGGTAAGTGACTTTCGCAGGGTCACACAGCCAGTAACTGTCTAAAGTAAGATTCAAACTCAGGTGTTCCTGACTCCAAGCCTAGCACTCTATCCACTGCACCACCTAACTGCCAATTTTAATGTACCCAAGGGATACATTTTATTCACTTAGTCAAATTCCTTTTTAAATCCAGTAAGTAAGGATCTATTTTCTACATCTTTCATTTAGTCATATAATCATAAAGATATGTTCTGTTTGAGAAAATAATTGATAAAAACATGCCTCTCACATTCCCATGTTTTAATCAAAAGTTATATCTTCATGTAGGCATAGATCAATCTCATAAAAACTGTGTAGACTTATGGGATCCATAAGATCACATCTGTAAGCATCTCGTGGCAATAAGGAAAGCACAATGTGGGGCAATAGCATCTGTCATCTCAGTTGTCTTTTTAAAAAATGGTACCTTTTGTGTCTTTTTCCATTCTTTTGGAATCCTCCCTTCATTGAGAAATCTTAAGAATAGCTCTCCAAGTGCCTTTTAAAAATGTTCCCTCAAGCATGGGTTTCTCCTAAGTACTTGTTCAGATCCACTCTTCTTGTCTTCAGAGAATTATACACTTTCAGAGTCTGAAGGGACCTTCAGGTCATCTTGTCCAACTCATCCCTTAACAGGAATATTATCTACAACATCCCAAACAAATGATCATCCAGCTTCTGCTTGATGCCCTCCCAGTGATAGGTAACTAACTACCTGCCAAGGTCCTTCAGATTGTTAGAAAGTTCTTCCCTTTATTGAACCAAAATCTACCTCCCATCCATTGGTCCTCATTATGCCCTCTAAGGAAAAGGAAAATAAGTCTATTTCCTCTTCCACGTAGCAACTCTTAAATGTTGAACGGTACAAACACCCCTTCAAGATGATATTGATCTTTCATACAATGATCAAAGACAATTCCAAAAGACTCATGATGAAAAAAATGCTATCTACCTCCAGAGAGAGAAGTGATGAAGTCTGAGGGCAAATTAAAGTATAATTTTGTCTCTTTATTTTTCTTGCTTTTTTTGAAATATGGCTAATATGGAAATTTGTTTTGCACGATTTCACATGTGTAGTTGATATCACATTGCTTGCCTTCCCAGTGGGGGTAGAGGGAAAGAATTTGGAACTCAAAATTTAAAAAGAAAAGAATGTTTAAAATAAATAAATACCAGTTTTTAAAATGGCTTTGATCTTTGTTTTATTCTAGTGACATTGCCAATCTCTCACCTCCTTTACTGAAGAGGGAGAGTCTAAAGGTGGTGGTTCCACTATGAAAATAGATGTCCATAAAATACCAACAGACCTGTGATACTTTGTGTCTTTCTGTTGTCCTCCTTCCAGTATCATCTATAAATGTACTCTAGATAATCTAGCTCAGCTCCCTCAAATGCTTTTCACTGTCTTATTAGGAATATTATTCATAACTTTCCATCTTCCTCCTCTGTAAAGATTTGAAAGAGTTTAAATTCTAAACGGGTACTTTTCTTGGCTGCCATGTCACTCTTCCTTGAAAGGAAACCAGGTACTTGTTGGCGGAGGCAGTTACCGAATTCTTCCAATCTTCTCATTGGCGGTCGTTTTTAATCAATTAAACTTCTCTTTAAAATGGCGATAGTCAATGTCTTTTCTTTTATCTATTTCCCATTTTTGAAATCAATAACTTGTTTAAACTGGTCTTTCAGGAGTCGAGCTCCCATAATCACTTTAAATGTCCTTTTGTCTTTATCTTTTTTTCTAATTTGGTGTTCACTTTAACCTTAGCTCTAACAGGCTGTCCACCTGCAGTTGACCATTTCTTATCTAGTAAGATTCAGTCATTTCCACTTTTCATATTATCTAGTGCTCAACATATACCCTCCAATTCTCCTCTTCAGAAAGTATGATGTGACTGCTATTCCTGCTCAAAGTATAGGTTGGTTTCCCTCCTGGAAAATTAAAGAGAAAATGAAGAGAGAATGACTATCCCTTTAAAAAGGAGGAATTCAAGGCAAAAAGTGAAAAAGAAAAGGTGCCTAAAGGAGCAGAAGGAAATCATTGTCTATATCAGGAGGTTGGAGGATGAAAGAATATGACACAGAGGGAAAAAGGAAAGGAGTAAAGATTACTGGATGCTTGGAGTTAATTAATAAGTAGATACTTCTTACATAGGAGAGATCTGGACCTTATGATAAAGGAGTAACGGCTTATACATGAAAGGATAATGACATATTTCCATAAGTACCATCAAGAAAGAACTCACCCAGTAAGGGTTAGGGGAAGAAGAGAATAGTGATTCCCAGATGAAGAAACATGTTGAACTGACACTAATAGTAATGTCTGCTGTCCTTTGGGGGCATATACTCAAGACACAACAAAGAACTTCCAAACATTGGTGAAGCCAAATGACTACTGTCTACTTCTGGTGACTGACGTGGACACAAACAATACTTACTCCCAGAAAGAACCTAGAAAGCATTTCTCAGGATTATGAAGTCCTGGGCAAAAAAAACTGGAAACCTTGGAGGCACAGGTGTGGCATTCCCATTACTGATGATGATCAAAGACAAGGACTTCAGAAGAAAAAGACAGATTTGGAAAATGAACAGTTGGTTAAGAAGACAGTGTCTGGAAAATGGATTTGGATTTCTGGACTCCAGCTTAAAATACAGGCTCTAGGCCAGGGATTTGGATTTCTGGATCCCAACTTTAAATTACAGGCTTTTGGCAGCTAACAATGACTGGTAAAAATGTATTTCCTTGGAGTCTTGCAAATATGATCAAAAGGGAAAGAGTGATGGGGGAGAAGGGAAAGTGATAGTGATGCCAAAAAAAAAGAGAAGGAAAAGAGCATCAATGAATCATTTTTAAAATACACTGAAGAGAACAGAAGGAAGTTCAGAAGGGGACGCAGACAAGCAGGGCAGTGTTGCAACTACCATGTTAAATGAAATGTATACTTTTAAAAAACAAACTCTACATGATGAAGATTTGTGGTTTCATATATAATCCTTTTTTGTTCCTTTTTGAACATAGAAATATTCCTATCTGTTGACGCTTGTTAAGCTCATAATAAAAAAGAAAATTTTTAAATAAAATCTCAGCAAAAGGCTTTAAATTTTCTTCCTGAAAAAGGAAAAAAAAACTGTCTATAAATATCTACCAAGCTAGATGCTATGGAGATTAGCTACAATGTAGGGAGAAAACTAACAATAGGGATGTTCCAACATTCACAAGAGACAAAATTCAAGAAAAGAACAAGTTATGAAACCCATAGTCTCATGTGGACAGATGGACAAAAGATGGGTAACAAATAAGATGCATTCAAAATTCTAAAGCAAGTGGGCAACTTTGACCTCATAGTTCTACCAACCTCCTTACAGAGAGGTGATGGACTAAGAGGACAGATTGAGTCACACTTTTTTTGGACATCATCAATGAGGGAAACTGTTTTCCTCGACTATACATGTAACGGGGTTTAGTTTTTCTTGAGTTCTTAATTGGGGTAGAGAGCAGAGTAGGAAGGAGAAACGTGATGGGATGGGCCCCATGACTATAATATGGTTCTGGAAGAGAACACTTCACTGTGGAGAGAGTAGAGTAGCATTATATATTAAGAAAAAATACTCGTGTGGGAAAATTGAGGAATCAAAGGGAACTGGTATGGGACAAAAAGCATTCAAAGCAAAATAAGTGATATTTTCATTAGAGTATACTATAGTCTACCTGGACAGAAAAAGAAAATAGATGCTAGAGGGCGTATGTTGAAGAAGACTGATGTCCATTAGAGATCCCAAGCCTCAAGAAACCAGAGATACTTGAGGACCTACCATGAGACATACCCAGTCTTAAGGTGCCAAAGACACTAGAGAGTCTCTGCTTCCAGAGACTTAGAAACTAGAAGCTGAGTATTTTTTCCATCTCCTGTGTACCTTCTGTATATGTCTCCTCCCTCCACCATTTTGGGATGAGGTTGCTTCCACCACCTTTCTCCACTCCACCTTGTATGTTGCTGAGTAATGATAGAGAAAGTCTGTGCTAACTGGATCCACTACAGATGTATCTTATAGAATCGTAATTGGGCCCACACTGATGCCTACTCATGTGCCCAGGTCTTCCTTGTCTTTGAAAAAACCCTTCCTTTCACCCTTAAGCCATCATCCTGTCTCTTCTCCCTTTTAGAACCAAACTCTATTTGCTCACCTCTTGACTTCTTTCAGTCTAGCTTCTAACCCCAGCATTCAACCAAAACTGTTCTCTCCAAGGTTACCAATATCCTCTTAAATTGCTAAATCTAAAGGCATTTTTCAATCCTTGTCCTACTTGACCCTTCATCTACCTTGTCCTACTTGAACCCTCCTCCACTTCCTCCTCTTGGATACTCTCTTCTCCCTTTGCTTCTGTGACATTGCTCCCTCCTAATTCTCCTCCTATCTATCTGACTAGTTCTTTACTGTATCATCATGGATATCCTTACCTCTAATTACAAGTGTCCCCCAATGCTCTGTACTCTCTCTACACTCTCTCGGTGATCTCTGCTAACATGGGACAATGATCATTTCCATATCCATGAGTCTTAATTCTAATATGCACAACATTAATCATTCTCCTGACTTCCAATCTTGCAGTTACCTGCTGAAAATCCCTACCTATCTCCCCCATTAGCATCTCAGATTCAATATTTCTAAAATAGAACTCATTACCTTCTCCTTAAATGCTTCCTTCCTCCAAACTTGCTTATTTCTGCCAAAGGCACCACCATTCTTCCTTATCACCCGGACTGGAATTCTCAGAGACATCCTGGACTCCTCCTTCTATTTCAGCTTCCATATCTAGCCAGTTGCCAAGTCTTATCTATCCTGCATCCATGGTATGTCTCACATCTACCCTCTTCTCCCCATTCAAATGGCTATTACCTAATTCATGCCTCATCACCTCCTACCTAGACTATTGCAATAGCCTCCTGAGGGGTCCTTCCCTCCCTTCAAATCTGCCAAATCCACATTCAGAGAACAAAGGTCTAGCCATTTCACTCCCCTGCTCAAAACCCTAATACCTCTAAACCAAAATATAAAGGCCTCAGCCTGACACCCAAAGCCCTCCTTGATCTGACTCCCATCTACCTTTGCAAATGTATTTCATATTACTCTTTTTCCCATACTCCATGTTTCAGACAAACTGGCCTACTAGGTGGAATCATAACTGGGAATGTTTGTGCCCAAGACAAGTACCATAAGCTAAACCCAGGGCAAGAAGCATGGAGCACACCTTCAGTTGAGATTATATAGGTTGAAGGGGAGTACAGGGCAAGACACTGCACTAGAGAAGGGAGAGAGAAGATGGGGGAAAAAAAGAATCACCCTAGTCTACCCATCTGGCTGATTCCTAGTTTAACTCTTATTACTAACTAGATTCTAAGTTCTGTTGTTTCAATGTTGCTAAAGCACTGCATATGCTGTCAGTGCCCTTTAAATTCAGCACCTTAGGGCAAAACCCTGATCACTCCACCCTAGTTGTGCTTCTGCAGCTAGCTGTTTTCTGAACTCAGCCTTCCATTTCCTGTATCTGTGGCTTCCAACAGTCCATCCTGGATTCCCAGGTATTCTCCCCTCACCTCCACATCTTAGAATAATCCCTGGATTCTTTTAAGGCTCATTTGAAGTGCCACCTCCCACAGAAGGCCCATTTCAATCCCCCCAGTACTTTATGCTCTTTCCCTTCTCAGATTATCTTATATTTACTTATCCATGTATATGGTATATCCCTCCAGAAGAATATAAGCTCCTTGAGAGCAGGGACTGTATTTTTTTTCATTACCTCCCCAGGATCCAGAAACATACTTTGCATATGTAAGGCATTTAATAAATGTTTATTGCATTGAATTATGAGTTTGGGGAACAATATCCCAAGCCTGACCCAAGAGCTAGTAGTAATAAAGAACTTCAATTATTCAGAGAGCTGCCAGAGCTCTCTATCTTTTCCCAAATCAGAGAAGCTAATAATAATTCTTTGACTTGCCTAATGACAATTCCATCTTACAGAAAGAGGAAGAATCACAAGATAACTTTAATTCTGGACCTAATTTTGGCCAATGAGGAGGAATCAGATACCGAAGTAAAAATGATAGAGACTTTGGGAGGGAGTATTCCAATTTAGAATTCCTAATGGAAAAATCAGACATGGTCTGACCCACACACTAGACTTGGAGAAAGCAGAGCTTTCAAAGAGTTCAGGTATAGAATAGGTAGGATCCCATAGCCAGCCTGGGAGAGATGGGAAGCTCTCAAGAATGAAATTCTGAGAACACAATAAGAAACAGTTCTGATTAAGGAGGAAAAATGCAGAGCTGTCTAAAGTGGCCAATGTGAATGCATAGACATGAATTTTATGTTATACAATGTATACATTGAATGTATTATGAATATATTATGAATGTATGAATACATATGAATATATTATGTATACAATGAATGAAATGGAATATTGACCTGCTAAACAATATGGAATATGGGGGACTTAGAGAATTGTGGATAGACTTGTATGAATGAATGTAGAGTGAAGCAAGCAGGACTACAATATAAACAGGAAACAATATAAACAATAATATACATGGTAAGAACCAAAAAAATAAGAAACTGAAAAGCATGTAATTATAATGACTAAGCTTGGCTTCAAAAAAGAGATAAGAAAATGCACCTCCCTCCCTTATTTGAAGAGGTAGAAAACTATAGGTATGGAATATTGAATATACTGTCAGACTTCCACGATGTGTTGGTTAATTTAGCTGACCTGCTTTTTTTCTTTTTTGTTGTTGTTTTTATTTGTTACAAGGAATGGACCACTGGGTATGGGAAAGGGAAAGGACATATTTGGGAATGAAGGCAATATAAAAATTAAAACATCAATAACAATTTAAAATGTAAGATAAAAGAATAAACACATATTATGCAGTCTTAAATAAAACAGGCACAAAAGATGGAAGCAAGTGCAGGAAACAGAGAATAAATAACAAAGCATGACGAAGTCTTGTAAAAATAGTGTCAGGAATCATAAAAAAAAAATCAGAGGAGCAAGGAATAAATTACTGGTCAGATCTATTGGTAGAGGAAAAATTCATGGCCAAAAAAGAGAAAGGGATCAAAGAAGGTTAAATGGACAATTTTGATTACATAAAATTGAGAAGTTTTTGAACAGACAAAAATAACATGGCTAAAATCAGGAGAGAAGCAAGTAAAGAGGGGAATCCCATAGCAAATATTTCTGATAAAAGTCTCATTTCTAAAGTATTCAAATTCATTATAAGAAGAGTCATTCCCCAATTGATAAATAGTCAAAGGCTATGAATAGGTAGTTTGCAGAGGAAAAAAGTCTAAGCTTTTGCATGCAAAAAAATGGTCTGAATCACTAGAATTTTAGGGAAATGAAAATTAAAATGATTCAGGTTCCACCTAACACCCATCATTTTGGCAGAGGTGACCAAAAAGAAAATGACAAATGCTAGAGGTGCCATGGGGAAACAGGCACATTAATGCTGATGGAGCTGGGAACCGGTCTGACCGTTCCAGAAAGTAATTTGGAACTATTCCCAAAAAGCTATTAAACCTATGCATACCCTTTGACCGGATGATATCACGATCAGATATATATCCCAAAGAGATCAAAGATAGAAAAAAAAAGAACTCATCTGAACAAAAATATTTATAGCAGCAATTTTTGTGGTGACAAAGAATTAGAAACTGTGGGGATGCCCTTCAATTGGAGAATGGCCGAACAAATTATTATATATAGAGATATGTGATGGGATTCTATTGTGCTGTAGGAAATGATGAAGGGGATGGTTTCAGAGAAACATGGGAAGATTTGTATGAGTTGATGCCAAGTGAAGTGAGCAGAACCAGCAGAACAATTTGTATAATAAATTTATACAATTTGTACAATAACAGCAACATTGTAAAGACAAACAACTCTGAAGGCCTTATGAATTCTGGTCAACACAATAACCAACCATAATCCCAGAGGACTGAAGCTGAAAAGGACTATTCACCTCTTAATCCCAGAGGACTGAAGCCAAACAAGGCTACTCACCTCCTTATAGCGAGGTGACAGATTCAGAAGGCAGATTGATACACATTTTTTTGGACAAGGTCAGTGAGGGAATCTAATTTTCCTTAACTATAGGGCTTTAGTTTTTCTTAATTTTTTTAATTGGGGCAGGGGAAATGGTGGGAAGGAGAGAATATAAATCTGAACATTTTAAAAATTTAATTTAAAAAAAGGAATAGTGTAATATATTTGAGCACTAAAGCTCAAAATTAAATGAAACTGGCAAGGAATAAAGATGCCAAAAAAAAGGTTTTAAGCTTTACTGGGGGAAAGAAGAGAATGAAGGAAGGGATAGGGACACTTCTTGGAGTGGATGGGATGATCATAATGAATGATGGAGAGAAGACAGACTCTTATTTTCCTTCTATTTTCTCTGCAAAAGACATTAATCTTTTGACTGGAAAAGACAGAATAAAAATGAATCATGAAGCATTAAAAACCCAAGTAGGGAAAACAGTAAGAGAGTACCTATATGCCTGTGAACTGAAGTCAACCTGGCCCAGATGAACTACATCTCAGCGTTCTAAAGAACTGACCTAGGTGACTGCACAAACTCTGCTAGTGATCTGTGAAAAGCTATAGAGAACAAGAGATGTGCTACATGATAAAAGACATAAAAATATGCTGACAAAATTTTTTTAAAAAGGAAGAAAATTAAGTCTGCAAACTATAGTCCAATGAACTTGACTTTGGCTCATGGCAAAATTCCAGGATATATCATTAAAGGAATGATTAATGAACTTTGAGAAAAGGAAGCAGTGATTACAAAAAGACAGCATGGCTTCATCACAAAGCCTTGGGTAGCTAGGTGGCATAATGGCTAGAGTGTCAGGACTGGAGTCAGAAAGACCTAAGTTTAAATCTGACCTCAAACATTTACTAGCTGTGTGACCCTGTCTGCTTCAGTTTCCTCAACTATAAAATGGGATAATAATAGTATTTTCCTCCTAAGGTTGCTGTGAGGATCAAATGAGATGATAATCATAAAATGCTTAATACAGTGCCTAGCACATAGTAGGTATTATATTAATATTAGTTATTATTATTATAAAGAGCAGGTCATGTCAGACTAACTTCATTCCCTTTTTTTTTACAAGCTCACTAGACTGGCAGACCAGAGAAATACTGTTGTTTACTGAGATTTTAGAAAGAGAGAAGGTAGGAAAGGAAAGGAAGGAAGGAAGGAAAGAAGGAAGAAAGGGAGGGAGGGAATTGAGGGAGGAAGGAAGGGAGAGAGGGAAGGAGGGAAAGGAGGGAGGGAAAGAAGAGAGGAAAAGGAAAGGAAGAGGGAGGGGGAAGAAAGAAAAGAAATGGGAAAGAAAGAAAAGGAGGAGGAAGGAAAGGAAAATGGAGGAGGAAGAGAAAGAGAAAGGGAAGAAGAGAGGAAGAGATGGAGAGAAGAAAATTATCTCATTTGATCCTGACCATAGCCCTGGAAAGAAGGCACTATTATCCCCATTCCGTAGTCAAAGAAACTAAGGCAAACAGAGGTTAAGTGGTTTCACAGGGTCACAGACCAAATTTGAATTCAGGTCTTCTACTGTAGGCTCAATGCTCTATCTACTACACCACCTTCCTAACTGAATAAAAGGAAAAGACTTGGACTCAATAAAAGGAAAAACTCCCAAAGGGTTTAAGTATTTTACACACACACACACACACACACACATATATATATGTGTGTGTGTGTATGACCTGGGCCACTTGAGGAGCAATTGATTCTCTCTCACTGGATGTCTTCGAGCAAAGACTGGATGACCACTCGTCAGGGATATATCATAAAAAGGCATTGCTGTCTGGCTAAAGGTTGGATTGGATGGCTTCTGAGGTCCCTTCCATTTCCAATATTCTGCACTAAGCCAGTGACTTCCTTCATTCCTTGATGCTGAAGTGTACTTTTCCATATGTTTTTCACCATCCATCCTCCCCCTCCCCTGCCCACGTCTGGACTGACATCACCAAATAGAAGGGTATATGTTGGAGGAGTTGGGAGCATTTGATCAAGTTTTTCACAGAACTTGTCCACCTTGTTTTCATCCTCTGCAACAGATGTTAGCATATAAGCCACAATTATCTTCAGGGAATTTATTTGCTTCCCCTCTTCAAGAGTACTGTCAATCAAGATGACCCAGTGTCCCATGAAGTAACATTGCCATTAGGGCAAATGATGAAGCCGATGTTGCCAGTTCTTTCAATGGACTCTCCAAGGAGAACCTGTGCTCCATCCTTCTTTTGAGCTGTAACTTCATTCTTCTAGTTTTGTTTGTAGAGATAATGCCAATATGGGTGGGTATGAGTCAGTCCCTCAAGCCAGTTGGTCATTGTAGAAAAATTACACATCAAGAATACCAACAGTTAAATTAATGTATGTAGGTAGTCTGGAGGACTTAACCTTTCATGTCTGGAGCCCTGATGCCCAACGTGAGAAGTCTCACATTGACTCACTATATCTGAATGTCGGCTTCAGCCACGGTTTGATTCCCCAGGCAGCTTCTCCCTGCCACAACAAGCACATGTAGCCCTCCAGCTCCCCTTTTATAGCTCTGGAACACCAATCAAATCAATATTGCCATTGCCTTTCCAAAGGATGTGTTAATTCCCTAAGGCTCCTCCACTCACCATTCCTGTAACTTTCCAAACCACTGCCTTATTTGTATCCCCAGCTCTCAGCAGTGCTTGGTATAAAGTGTTTAATAAATGGCTTTTTATTCATTCATCTCACCACTATCACTGGAGAAGCAGAAGAGGGACACCCAGGACTAGGGGCCAGTTTAAATTTGTGTCTGCTTTGTAGGTGACCATGCCCAAAGAATTCATTTCTAGGTGAACAAATTTCCAATAATGAGTCCCTCTGTACTTGTCCTCAAGTAGCAGACCCACAATCCCATCACTGGAACTGTGCTTAAAACCTTTCCAGCTTGGTAGGACCACCAAAGTTTGGAACCCAGGATCATCTCCACTTTATGATAAGGCATCAGTGGATCTTAGTTTTCTGACCATATGCTTCTATTATTTCATGACACCCAAGAGAGACTACCCTAGAATCTCTCTTTCCTTCTTCCTTCTCTCCTTTCGGACACTGGTTCTTTTGGGTTGTATTATCCAGAAAGGTGACACCTTGACCTTGCCATTCTTTGACAAGCAGATAATAGGCAGGCCTGAGGCTGGGCAGCTGGGCACAGGGCTGGGAATGAATATGAAGAACATTTTTCAAATCTTTGGATTCCCACACAATCACCTCCTCAATTACCTGCTAATCTAATGAGGGAGAGAAAACAGGAGAAGAGGAAAAAAAGAGTGGGGAGGAAGGTAGAAATGGAATGGGAAAGGAAGAGAAAAAAAGGATAAAGATGAAGAGAAAGGAAGGAAAAGAGGAAGATAAGAATGGGAAGGGAGAAAGGAAAAGGAAAGGAAAAGAGGATGAAGAGGAAGAGGATTGGAAAAGAGGAGGAAGAAAATGGGAAGAGAAGGACAATGTGGGAGAAGAAAGAGGAGAGGATGAGAAGTAAGGTAGGAGAGGATAAGGAGGGAGAAGAGGGAGAAGGCAATCAGAATATGGAGGAAGAGAGAAGACATAAAGGGGAGAAGGAGGAAGAGAATGGAGATGGGAGGAAGAGGAAAAAGTCAAAAGAGAGGAAGAAAAGAGAAAGAACAGAGAAAAGACAGAGGAGGGAAGAGGCTCTTGTTTCCTGCTCTCTCTCCCTATTCAAGTTGTCCAGGCATTTTGCCTTCCCCCTCATCCCCCTTGCCCAGCCCCCACATGTGCGTGTCCTTCTCTCTTCCTTCCCTAGAATCCAGTGTCTCCATCCCTGTGACTTTCTTCCCACTATCCTGAACTGTCTTCTATCAAATACGTAACAATGGTAGATGGAGTTGGATTGCAAGGAGGATTAAGGTTAGAGATGAGGAAGAGCAGGAAAGGGGACCAAAGAAACCTGGTAACACCTCTTCCCCAGAGATCTTTGGCAGCAAGAACCAGCCTGGGAGGAGGGGGGATGGAGGAAGGGAAGATAGCTTCAAAGGTCTTTCTCTGCCTGGGGACTGGGCATGTGCATCAGACCCAGGCCAGGGAGCAGGAGGAAGGCTGACAAGGTCATTAGGTAGGCTGAACATTTGCATATTTCCAATTTGTGTGAACTGGTTTGAGACAAATAGGGGGGTGGGGGATGGGGATAATTCACAGCCCTAGTAAGGCAAAGGGCCAAGACAGCTCAGTGAAGGAATGGGCTCTGAGCAAGGAGATGTGGGCTAAGGAATGAGATGTGGGGCTCAGGAAGGGCTGGCGTCTCAGCAAGGAGATGGGGGCATCGGGAAGGGGGGCGGGGGGGTCAGCAAGCAGAAGCCTAGTAAGGAGACGAGGACTTAGTGAAGGGAATGGAAGAGGATGAGGATAGGGAGACAAGGGGTACAGCAAGGAGAGAAACTGGGACTTAACCAAAGGGACTGGGGGCTCAGTAAAGAGAAAAGGGCCCAGTCAGATGGAGGGGGGCTTAGCATGGGGATGGAGGTTCAGTGAGAAAAATGGAAGCTCAGTGAGGGGGTGGAGGCTCAGAGTTCCAGCTGCACCACAGGCTCAGTGTTGCCTTCCTCTCTTTGGGGCAGGGAGGTTGCGAGGACCTCAGGAATGGAGGACAGTCTAGAATCCCCAAGGAATATAGAAAGCCCCACCCTAGTGACCCCGCAATACAGCCCAGAGCCAATTTGGGTGTCTGGATCAAAAGGAGCCCCACTCCATAAAGGCCCTACCTCCTGCCCCATCCTTTTCCAAATAGGAAGACCGTATGGTGAGGGTGGGAGGGAGGGGGAGGAAAAGAGGGGGAGCAGAGACAGGCCAGACTGAGAGAGAGGGAGTGAAATCCAGGAAGAGAGCCGGAGCAGCAAATCTGTCCCCACTCCTCCCCGCTGCTCGGATGGCTGGCAGCTGCATCCCTCGCTCCCCTCTGCAGAATCCTGTGAGGTGCATGTTAAGGAGGAGGGCCCAGGGGAGGCCAGGAGTCCATCGTGCCACCCCCCCCCCTCCATCTGCAGAAGGCTCTAGAGAAAATCAGGAAGAGACCCCTCTCCCCTTTCCATCTCCCTCCCCTCTTCCCCATTCCTGGTTCTAGGGAATTTCCCACACAGCCCAGATTGTGCTTCTAGCTGAAGGGTAAGGAAATAATTGGGGGGGGGGCAGGGACACTACGTGTGAGGAGGGGGAGAGGAAAAAAGGAGGACCGATCAAGGAGGCAGCCCCAAAACACACCCAGAAGTCCTAATCCCAGCCCATAATGTGGTCTCGGAGGATTAAGAGATGTTTCTGGTTTCATATCTAGGACCTCCCTGCCCCACCCCATCCCACCTGCCCACCCCATCCTCAGTGACCACCAAAGTTCTTGCTAACCCAAGGACAAGCATAGCACAACCCAAAATACTTACACACCCATCCTTCCATTCACACGCGCCTTTCATTAAATCCTCAACATTGGCCCTACCCTTTACTGAGGGAGGTGGGGAAGGTGTCCCCTGCCCTAGGTTCCGTCCAACACCCCTCTCTCTATGGTTCTCTCCTACCTTCTTGGGCCCCTCTTCTCAAAGAGCTCAGTACCCTCCCTCTGGCCTTTCTGATGACATATCAGCAGCAAGGTGGAAAGTGGGATTTGTTCTATGAAGTTCAGATTCAGTCAAAGGGTAGCACTTGAGGATCTAGAGGGCCACACGTGGCCTTGAGGCTGCAGGTTCTGGCCCCTGCATTAAACCCCAGTCCACTCGGTATTTAGTCTGCTAATCTCTCAGCAAGGCTACCAGGACAGGCTTTAAAAGGCAATGTAGGTGAAGCAAGGCAGAGGAAGACAGCAAAAGAGACCTCAGAAGCTCCTCTGGCCTGACACCACCTGCTTAAATGATAGGAACAGTGGAGGAGGTAAGTCCTTGTGATGGAAAGCACCAGTTCCATACTGTCAGTGGACTTCCATCCTTGCTCCAGCTGGCTCGCTGCCACATTTGTGAATTAGAAGAGGAGAAAGTGCCAGGTTTGGGAATCAAAAGACCTGATTTCAAATTCTGGCCCTGCTACTCCCTCCCCATATGACCTCAGGCCAGTCCCTCCACCTGGCTAGCAGGTAAATGAGAAGGTGTCCACAGGCTTCACCAGTCTTCCAAAATGGTCCATGATAGCAAAGAAGGTTAAGAACCCTCAGACTAGATAGCTCTCTGAGATCCTTTCAAGTTCTAAACAAGTGTACTGAAGCTGGCTTAAAACAGAGAGAGCCAATTGTTAAATTTTCATTTATACCTGAGAAATTGGCAAATGGTACAAATCAGGATTAAGAGATAGGTGATAGAGGGCAAGACACTGCATCATGGAAGGGAGACAGGATAGGGCAAAGAAGAGCTCACCCTACTCTACCCATCTGGCTGATTCCCAGTTTAACTCTTATTACTACTAGGATCTACATTCTGTTATTTCTATGCTGCTGAAGCACTGCATATGCTGTCAGTGTCCTTTAAATTCAGCATCTTGGGGCAAAACCCTAGTCACTTCACCCTAGTTGTGCTTCTGCTACTGGCTATTTCCTGAACTCAGCACTCCATTTTCCTTACCTGTGGCTTCAAACAGCCTGTCTCGGACTCTCAGGTGTTCCCTCCGCACCTCCACATTAAAATCCTACAGTGTTTCCCTAAAACCTCTAAATTAAAATACAAAGGCCTCAGCCTGACATGTAAAGCCCACCATAATCTGACTCACAACTACCTTCCTAGATATATTTCATATTACTTTTTTTCCCATACTCTATTTTTCAAACAAACTGGCCTACTAAGTGGAATCATAACTGGAAATGTTGGTACCCAAGACAAGAGCCATAAACTATGCCCAGGGCGAGGAACATGGAGCACACCTTCAATTGAGGTTAGGTTGAATTGAGAGCTGGTTGTTAAACATACTGCAGGCTCTAAATCATATGAAATTATGATCCTTTGATTCTAGGGTTCCCACCACTCACCTGTGGAAAAACTGGCTCGTTGTCAGATAGGACCATGGGGTGTGTGTGTGTGTGTGTGTGTGTGTGTGTGTATACTGAGCCAAATCCTGAAACTAGGGAGGGACAGGGTAGGAGACAGATGTCCTCTCCAAAGCAAGAAAGAGCTGGGAGTGAAGTCAGAGATTCAATCAAGACAAGGGCATGCTACATCTTCTGGCCAAAGCTGTCTGTTGGTGGTGGACCTGTGAGAGGGAAGGTCCATCAAGGTTCAAAGGGTGGAGGGCTGATGACCCAGGGAATCTATATTGAGCTGTGGAATGAAACCAAGGCCATCTGAGAAGATGATACAAGGCTGTGTAACTTAAGCCTTCGGGGTCTCTAGGCTTTTCTAGTTCAATTCCTTTCCTCCATAAGGAAGGCCAGGTAGGAGATCAAAAAGTGTTGAATTTGAAGTCAAAGGGCCTGGGTTCAAATACCAGCACTGCCCCTTCTAGGTCTGTGACCTCAACAAATCCCTTCTTCTCTCTAGATCTCCGTTTCCTTATCTAGGGTTAGACTAGGGGACCTCTAAGGCCCCTTCCAGCTCCGGATACTCTGACCCTTTAGAAACTAGTAAAACTCCATCTGTGTGTGCCCTGGGTGGCTAAGATGAAGGAAAGGAATTTCCCCACTAGTCCTGGCGGCCTGGGACTGATGGGACTGAAGCCAGAACTGGGGTGTGAAAGCTCACTCCAAAAGATATGGTAAAGGGGAAGGAGTTCTGGATTTGCAACAGGACCTGGGTTCAAATCCCAGCCCTGCCTCCTACTACCTAGAATGAGCTTGGTGGGCCTCAGTTTCCCCATCTGTAAAACTTGGAAGTTAGACTAAACAACATCTAAGACTCCTCCTCAGACTCCAAGTCTGTGATCCTATGCTCCTTTCTGCCTTAGGTTTCTTTAGGGTGGGCTATGGCCTGTGATGTCCAGACTTGGAATGACAGAGCCCAGCCTAGCTTAGCCCTAGGCTTCTCCGCAGCCCAGCCAAGGATGAACAGAACAGGGACACAAAGTCAGGCGCTTTCCTGGTTCCCAATGGAGCTAGATTGGCCTTCCCCTCAGGAAAGGCACAGGGGGTAGACTGGCCATAGGCTAATCCAGATTACAGCACCCCCTTCCTCGACTGGAGCCCCACTAGCAACAGGCAGCAAGTGGCGCTGGAGGTAGGTGTAGACTGCAGGAAAAGGGAGAAATAGTGTTATCTCTGTCTAAGGACTTCCTTACTCCCAGCTCCTCCGCAATGAGAAGCCAGAAGGCCGAGGAAGCCACATCTGGAATCAGCTAGACAGCGATCCAGCCTAGATCTCCCTGTATTTTTTTTCCTACCCTTGCCCTACCCCTTCCCAAATTCCTCAGCCAAAGAGGCCTTTCCTCCTTCCGGCCACACACACACACACACACACACACACACACACACACACACGTTCTCCCAATCCACATTCCCTCCATATCACACATAGTCCAGAAAATGCAAAGAGCTGCTATTTTCATGGGAGGGGTAAATGAGCCCAAATCGGTGGATTTTTAAATTTTGCCAAGTGGATAACGGAGAGATGGCTGTATTGGGAGCAAATTCAATACCCCCCTTCCAAGGGCAGGAAGGGTGAGACATAGTGGGGTGTAGGGAGAGAAGGTAAAGGGGTGAGTATGTCCAACACCAGCACACCTCCCCAACACAGGCCACCCTCCACCCCACTAGAACCTCACCTGAAGGTAGTGGTAACTCCTATCCTTGGCCTTGGTCTCAGGCCCCAGGAGCCCCTTGCCTGGCCCGGACCCCTGGAACCCATCCCGGCCCTGGCTGACCATCATGGTGTGCCAGGCACTGCGCTTCACCGTCTGCCCATCCAGTGACATGGACATGCCAGTACAGGCCAGGCACCGGCCCTCAGGCCCGCCTGGGAGCCCCTTGAAGCTCAGGTCCCGGAAGGTCCCATCAGGTGCCTCTAAGCAGAAGGGGGCACCAGCCTCTCCTGGGGGCCTCCCACCTGCCAAGAAGCCACTGTCGCTGTCCAGGTTGTCATCTGAGCTCCACCAGCCCATGGACTTGGGTGTGTGCCGCCCATTGGTCTTGCGGTCCTTGCTCTTGCTCCTCTTGCCGTGGCGGGACTGGTGGTGGTGGTGGTGGTGATGGTGGTGGTGGTGGTGGTGGTGTGGGGGCCCATGTGGGGAATGGTGACCAGCATACCCCTCGCTTCCCGACCCGGTTCCAGACCGGCTCTCTGCCTTGGGCCCATTGTAGTCTCGCTTCCCTGGAGCTTCCAGAGAATGGGACTTGGCAAAGAGCTTTTGGACAGAGTGGACCAGGTGGCGGATGCGGCTGGGGCTCTCACTTCGGGGCTCAGGGGCACCCCCACCAGTGCCAGAGCCAGCCCCAGTGCCACCACTGCCACCCGCCACCCCTCGTGGGTATGGCAAGGTGTGGAAACCGTCCTGCTGCAGAGGCAGCTGCTTCTCAAACTGGTCCAGGAGTGTCGGGGGCAGGCGGGCAGCAACCTTCCCTGGAGGGTGACCCACACAGTCTTCACAGCCATCAAAGGGGGCCTGCCCAGGGAACATCCTGGGGAAGGTGCTGCTGCCTGCCCCACCAGGCCCTGGCCCAGGTCCCAGCCCCCCGTCAGGACCTGCAGAAGGTGGCTCGCTCAGACTCAGGGGGCCGTCAGGGGAGAGGTGGCCTGGACCAGCCCGTGAAGGGCAGTATCGGGGGTCCGTGGGGTAAGGTTCACCAGGGCCCAGGAGGTATGGGGGTCGGGAGCCCGGGGCCGTGGGGCCGTAGTCCATGGGCGAGTCAGGCAGGCGGGCAGGGCGGGGCTGGCTGCCTCGGTCGCCATGATAGCCCCTCATGGCCTCAGCAAAGATGATTCAGACTCTCCATGGTGTTGCAGGCCAGGCCCTGGGGGCCACCTGAGCATGTGGGAAGAGAATAGTGGTTAGTGGAGCCTGAAAATCCATCTCCCCACTAACCCTCCTGTATCTAGCACCATACCCAAGATCCCCTCACCACACACACACACTCAGCTCCCAGTTATCCATCCAGGGCCAAGGACAGAAGCCATAATGATATGAATTAGAACAGCTCACAGGAATGTAACCCAGGTGCACACCTGGAGCATTTGCATAAAACATCCTCATTGGTAGAGAGAATGATGACTCCATGCTTATATACCACCAAGGAGGAAGGCTACGTAAATCAGGCTTGAACCTGGGTTACATTCCTAGAGCATGTGAAGGTTCACAAAGTTCTTTCTTTAAAGCAAACCTATGACCAAAAGTGAGTCTATTTTTATCTGAATCTTACAGATTCTAAAGCTCAGGCCTCCTGACTCTACTGCACTGTTGCAGTTCAGACGTTTCAATTGTGTCTGATTCTTCATGACCCTACTTGCGGTTTTTTGGCAAAGATACTGGGGTGATTTGCCATTTTCTTCTCCAGTTCATTTTACAGATAAGGAAACTGAGGCAAACAGGGTAAAGTGACTTGCCCAAGATCACACAGCTAGGAAGTATCTAAGGCCAAATTTGAACTCAGGTCTTCCTGTGCTCCAGCCACTGCACCACCTACCTGCCATATCAACTCATAGCACACAGTGCCCAGAATAAGTGAAGTGATATCACTGGTCCTCTTTAAGAACGAAGGATGAACAACAAGGGAAATCACATTTAAAGCCTTGGCCCCATACAAACCTTTCCAAGAGCAAAAGAATAATGAATTGGAACAAATGCTCCTACTTAGGTCCTCACTCTGCCATGACTAGACAGTGATTCAGGGAGAGGACCGTGAAGGAGGAGGCCATGCCCACCAGCTAATGCTAAGACCAACTGCTCATTTTCATCCCATTAGGTGCCCTCTGTACCCTTCCCCAGAACCATTACAAAAGGAATAATCAGGGAGCTTGCCATGCCTTGTCACTAGGCTACCCTCTGTGCCCAAAGTCACAAAGCTAGTGTCTGAGGCTGGATTTGAACTCTGGTCTTCCTAAACCTATGCCCAGCACTCAATCTATCATACCACCCAACAACCCAGGTGGTGTTCATCTTTTCTACCTGCTTTTCCTCTTCATTGTGCCCCTAAGACAGCTCGGAATCATGGCCCTCCAACTTCTCACAGCCTAAGGATCTCATGAAAGGTCTATAGGTGCCTGAGATCTGTACAGATCAGTGTAAGGACATGCTGGAGCTAGTTCTAACTGGGTTGAGAAAGCCGATTGTTAAATTTCCAGTGCGAGCTTTTTATATCTCAGAAATCAGCAATCACTACAAGCCAGGGCTTGATTTATTGTTTTGTTGATTGTCTAGACTTAAGAAAATGTTATTAATTCAGAATAAACTTAAAAGAATATGTGCATGCTTTTTTTAACCCGGTTGTTAAATAGCCACAAGCACACCCCTGTACTACTCCATAAAAATTGCTTGAATTTAGCAAGAGTGCGGTAGAAGTCTCAAGGAATGAAGTCATCACCAGGTTAGAGGCCTAGTGACTGGAGACTCATAACAAGAATAACTGGCACTTATGTAGTGCTTTATGTTTGCAAAGCGCATAGTATCCATAACACCTTTTGAGCCTCACAGCACCCCTGGGTCAGGGGATCTCTCTCTTTCAAGACTAGGGGTCCTGAAACTCTGAGACACCCTCCCATGCACAGGCATGCACAAACTGTGAGGAAGAGGAAATGCTAACAGAAATGCTACCCTAGGGTGTGCAAGCACACACAGGCCTATGTTCTCACTGCATGTCTGAGATTCTTCACCAAAAACTCCCTTACCTTGCCCCCTATTAGAATGCAAGGTCTCTGAGGGCAGGCACTGCTCTGGTTTCGGATTTCTATGGGTCCCCAGAGCCAAGCATAGTGCCTGGAGCATAGAAGGCACTGAATAAATGCTTATTCATTCATTTATTCTTCCCCAAACAACCCTCAGTCTCATTCCCTCTTGCTCCCAGGATAGAGATGAGTGTAAGGAATGATAAAGTCCTAGACTCCCAAATCAGAAAGACCTGGGTTCAAATCCTGCTTCCAGCTCTCACTAGCTGTGATCCGGTGCAAGCTGCTTCAACTCTGAGTTTCCTCATGCACAAAATGCGGATAACAAGACCTATAGAAGCTATTTCACAGGGATCTTGTGGGACTCTAATGAGACTGTAAAACAGTTTGCAGACTTTAAAACACTTTAAAAGTTTTAAAGGCTATGTAAATGTCAGCTATCAAGATTATCCTCAAGATCATGGGGCCTCTAAACCCTCCACATGACTCTTCCCCTCTCCTCCCACCATCCCTGGGAGACGTGATTCCCCACTCTACGGAGGAGTGTGCAGATTCCCATGGAGCAGGTGAGCAGCTGAGCACGTTTCCAGGAAGCCCCAGAGCAACTCGGCAGGGAAACTGGAATGGGAGCCAGGCACCCTAGCCCCCGGGCTGTCACTCAGAGAATCCTACAGTTCCAGGACCAGAAGAAAGAATCAAGCCTAATCTGTGACTCTGTGATTGGGGAAAAGGAGTCTTAAAGAAGGGAAGTGACTTCTCCAAGGTCACACAGAAAGTTAGTAACAGTCAGGACTCGAACCCAGGTCTCCTGACTCCCAGGTCAGTCCTTTTTTCCAAAATGCTAGAAATCTTCAATCTCACCCCCTTAACCACTTTCTACCTTCCAACATGGTCAAGTCTCCTCTATCTCGAAAAAAAAATTCCAAAATAAAAAACTTTTATTCTGTTACATAGTTCTCATCTACTCTTACCTTCCTTTCATAGCTAAACTCTTCATCAAGCCCCACACATCTACTTCCTGCCCATTTGTTCCCCCTTTTGTTACTGTCGTTGTTCAGTAGGCTCAGTCCTGTCTGACTCTCCGTGACCCCGTTTGGGGTTTCCTTGGCAAAGGTACTGGAGCGGTTTACCATTTCCTTCTACAGCTGATTTTACAGATGAGGAAACTGAGGCAAGCAGGGTAAGTGACTTGTCCAGGGTCACACAGTTAGTGAGCATTTGAATTGAGATTTGAACTCGGGTTTTCCTGAAGTCAAGCACTCTAACCAATACACCACCTAGATTTTTATAATATACGTTATCTTGGCTGAACTTCCAAATCCTGTGAAATCAGTACAAAAGTCTCCATTTTACAGATGAGGAAAGTGAGAGAAGGAGATGCCCTTCCCGTAGTCATACAGCTCCTGAGTTTATGACCCCATGAGTCCTTGACTCCAAGGCCAGCAGCACTCTGTAGACTATGCCATGCTAATTCAATGACATCAGCACCTTGATGCTCTCTCAAGGTCCTTTCCATCTCTAAATTCCATGATCCTATGCAGTGACTTGCCCAAGGTCACTAGGGTCAAAAGTACGAACATAAGATCAAAGGCTTAGACCTTAAAGTTCAATTTATCCAACGTCCTCATCTTGCAGATCAGGAAACTGAGGTCCAATGTTTCAGTGACTTCGCCAAGGTCACACAGATCATACCCCATGTCTCCAACCACACTGCCTCCAAATAATAGATCTGAGACTCCATCTCAAACCTTCTGACTCCAAGTCCAGAGCTCTCCCAGTGTCATACTGTCCTCCTCACGTTACCCTAGTAAATGACTTTGGGCAGGTCAATGCCTCTCTTTGGCCTCAGTTTCCCTATCTGTAAAGTAAAAGGGAAAGACTAAATTCTTTAATGTCCCTTCTGGCTTTAATATTGTAGGATTTTGGCAATCAACTCCCCTCTGATCTGTTTCCCACTTTGGGGTGATGGTATTGTCTTCCTAATCTTCCAGATTCAACACCTCTGAGTTATCTTTGGTTCTGCCAAGTCTTGTCCATTCTGCCCCTCTGTGGCATCTCTCAAAATGATCTCTCCATTGGCAAGATGCCCCTTAGTGTGGGAAAGCTGTCCATTCTCTTCTCCTAGACTATGGAAGTAGTCTTCCAACTGATTTATCTCTAGCCTCCTAACTGGTCTGTCTCCAGCCTCCTGAGTCTCACCCCTCCCTGCACTCAAAACCCAAAGAACCTCCCTAAATACTGTTTTCTTTGAGTTACCCCTCCCTACTATATCAAGTCTCAACTCTTCAGCTTCGCCTTCAAGGCCTCACCCAACCTGACCCCGCCAATCAGAGGATCATGGGATAACATTTAGAGCTGGTTTTAGAGGTCATCTGGTGTGAGTAAAGCCCAGAGAGGCTAGCCAAAGTCACGCAGGTAGTGAATGGTAGAAGAGATATTCAAACACAGGACTTTCTACTGCAAGCCCATCATCCTTTCTACTCTTCGGTGCTGCCTTATCTCCCATTCTTTCTCCCACCCTACCTCTGACTCAGTTTCCATCTTCCAGAACCAAACAGTACAGACTGAGGCTAGCAGTTTGGGTGCAGGAGGAAGAGGGGTAGTAATCAAGCCCTTCTCTGGGCCCCTGATGTCCCTATTCTTTTTGGGGGGGAGAGAAAGGCAATGGGGGTGAAAGGACTTGCCCAGGATCACATAGGTAGTAAGTCTCTAGGACTGGATTTGAACTCAGCTCCTCCTGACTCCAGGGCTGGCGCTCTACCCACTGTGCCACCTAGCTGACCTCATGATGTCCCTATTCTGCCAAGACCTGAAGGGCAAAAGGGGACAGCTGGTTCCAAGGTTCCATTGGAAAGAATCACAGTAACAGGGTTCTAGGCCCAGGAGATTTGTCGGGGATGGGGAGAGTGCCCTTTGGGGTACGGGGTGGAGGGGCTGAGGAAATGGCATAATTGTTTCCCCTCATTAAGATGAGTATGAGGCCTGGTTTAGAAGCAATTTCATTATTCTCTCATGAAGCTTGGTTAATTAACAGACTCATTAGCATACCCAAAGAGGGCCCAGGACAGCTCAGCTAGAGCTATTCCCCAGTGGGATGAGGTTTCTGTGATCATCAGGGATGAGGGAAGAAGCTTCAGACTCTCCCTACCCCCACAGCCCAATAGGAGCTGCCTCTCCCTTTCCCGGCCCTGACCCCCATCCCAGCACAGGGGCAGCTCACTTATCCTCAACCCCAAGCTCTACCGTATCCTTCACCCTTTCCCCAGGCTCTTCTCCCCTTCACGAAACCTTTTCTGATTAACCCTTCACACTTCACCGCTGTGTTCCCTTGTCTCCTGTGATATACTAGAAAGGACACTTCCTGGCACACATATTTAGAACCACCTCCGCCCACACTCCACCCAACCCGGGCCCCACCTGTCTCAGCTCTCTCCCTTTGCTCCTGAGCCTGGTAAGTTTCCCCAAAAGGTCCTTCCTTGGAGCTCCATGATATCAGAGCCTCTGCACCTGCCCTGACCTCCTCCTACTCCTCTCTTTGCCTCACCTGCTGTCCAGCTGACTAGCTACCTCCAGCTGCTTAACCAGTTGCAGGCAAGGGGACCCAGGTCTCACAGCTAGGAAGGGGCAGGGCCCGCTAAATCCAACTCCAGCAATCTTTCCACTGCACCACTTCCTCCCAAATTCAGACTCAGAAATGACCGATGATAAGGTGACTGATTCCATATGTTTGCCAATCACATCACTTTCTGTTCACAACTCATCCATTTACACATACACACATACACACACACACATGCATGCACATATTGCACCAAGACAGAACATTTTCACCTGCAGCACCCCAATCTCATTCTATCCCAAAAAGAATTCATCATCTCCACCCACCTACCCTAAAACTGATCCATCCTCCTGACTTCCCCATCTGGCCACAGCAACACTACCTCCCAGTCAACCAGACAGGAACCCTCACAGTCCTCCACTCCCCATCCCATAAACACATCATCCACATTTCCATCTTGTGCCTTTTACTCAGGCAATTCCTCCTGCCTGAAACACCCTCACTTCCCATTTCCAAATCCTCCCTTTCCATCAGGGTCCAGATCCACTCCTTCCTCCAGAGAGACCCATCCTCTTCTCTGAGATTGTGAAACCCGGACTGGATCATGTATTTGGACCCTAAAACCCTGATCTTGTGCTGTTCTCTTCCTCTTCCATGGATGAGGCAGGTCTCTGCAATTGTCCACCTAAGCTCAGAGACCATGTTTTCCCTTTTTCCCATCTACCCCTCAGCAGAGACCACACAGGTCTTGGCAATGAGTTAGGATTTATGGAATTACCTCTTATCCTTTTCCTCTCTTCCCTCTTCCCTCCCATCAGGTCCCTCTCCTTGCTTCCTGCCAACCTCTAGACTTCCAAACACCTGGAAGTGACCTTAGGGGTCTTCTGGTCCAATCCCTCATCTTACAAATCATAGATTGTAGAACTGGAACGGGCCTCAGAAGCCACTTAATCCAACACTCCCAATTCACAGATGAGAAAGCTCGAGTCTCAGGGAAATTAAGTGACTTGCCCAAGGCCACACAGGTAGAATGTATCTAAGAGTAAGAGTTAAACCCAGGTACCCTGACTCCAGAGACAGGTGTTTTTTCCATTGTAACATGCTGTCCCTTCGCTTCTGCCTCAGCCCCCTTAAGTCCACTCTGTTCCTTCCCCCTGCACCACCCACAGCCCCTTACCATTCAGGGTGTCCCATCCTTTTCCACAGGGTCCCCACAGCTTGGTCACGAAGAAGTCTTCCTTTGTAGCCCCTGGTTCCTGAGGAGCTGAAAACATAGGGGTGGGAGAGACAAGGGTTATGAGGTTAAGATGTCATATTCCCAGTCAGTACCCTCTAGACCCCGCAGGCCCTGCCCCCTGGCAAGGGCAAGATTACCCAAACAACTCTGCTCCATGCCCCAAACCAGACTGTTCAGCACCAGAACACCCAGCACAAAGTCAGAACAGATAGCACATCTGCCCTCAGCTCATTCATGTACCCATCCTACCTACCTGTGCTCCTGACACTCAGCATCTCCGGCCTCCAACATCTGGATTAGGGATAGCAAAAGCCTCCATCTCAGCACTTCCACAGCTGTCCTCCAATTTGAGCCTCATACACATACATCCCCTCCCACGGAAGTCTAAAGGATCTACCCTGAGCCGTTGGCCCAGCTAACTACTAGGGTCACAAGACCCTGAACCCAAGCCTCCCAATGCCAAGTTTAGTGTTCTTCCCTCTGTATCGTGTAAGTCAGACTTCAGGAGGAACTTCCTGGCCCTTGAGAATAACCTTATGAAAGGAAGGCAGAACTCCCAACTCTTACTATGTTTCTCATATCCTCTATCAAGAGTGATGATATTCCCACTAGAAGTACAGAACAGAAATGGTTAACAAATGAGCTGAACCCCAAGATATGAGATGAGAAAATGGTTAGGACATTTTTTTTAAGCATCTGGGTGCCCTCAATGAGTTTAAGTCACCAGGTTCAGACAAACTATATCCCAGAGTGCTGAAGATGTGTAGACGTGACTGCCTGATCAGCTATGTGCCACAAGGAAGGAAATTGGGGCATCTACTTGGAGAAGTAGATGAGAAAGACCCCCCCCAAACCCAACTGCCTGGATTAAGGAAAGGAGTTAGAAATTATCTTGCCTGGAGGCAAAAGGCAGGACCTAATAGTACATAATCCTAGCCGTCTAACCATCAGATTGTGAGCTCCTTAAGAGAAGGGACTGTCTCTTATTTTTTTTTGTATCCGCAACACTTAGCACAATAATATTTCATAATACATAGTAGGTTCATAGCACATAGTAGGTTTAAAATAAATGTTTACTGATTGATTAACTGACTGATTCTGAGCCCTCAAGGTTAGACCCTCCAATTCCCTCCTCAAATTTTGCCAAGGCCTGGGACTTCCTATCTCGCCCAGACTGGAAGTGTGGCTGCCATTCACATGCCTGATCTCACTTCCCACCCCACAGAAGCTTTGATCTACTGATCCATTTCCAATCTGGGACAATAGACCAGTTCCTTAAACAGCCTGGTCCCCATTCTCCACTACCCCCACCCCCTCTCCCATTTCCAGGCGCTTATCATTGATTCTGGACCTAGACTGTACATCTCATCAGTGTTAGCCCTACTGTGGCTCAGAACTCCCAAGCACAAGCAATCCATCAACCTCGGTCTTCCCTAGTAAGAGGGTTTAGAGGAATGTATCACCACACCTGGACACAGTGGCTTTTTTAGCTGCTGCGGCTTACCTTTGACTCATATTGAGCTTGGAGTCCATTGACAACCCAGGTCTTTTTCACATGAACTAAAACTATGTATTAGACTGACTTCTTGAACCCAAGTTTAAACTTTGCATTTATTCCTATTAAATATCACCGTATTTAATCTGACTAGATTAGATTATTAAGATCTTTTAGGATCCTGATTCTCTCATCTAAAATATTAACTAGCCCTCCCAATTTCATGTAATCTGTAAGTCTAATAAGCATACTATCTACTCCATCATCCAAGTCATTGATAAGAATATTGAACAGAACAAGACCAAAAGCATAGAGCAAAACTGAGAGGCACCCCACCAGTGACATCCATCCATACTAACAGTACTATCACTCTTTGGTCTGATCACGTAACCAGTTCATCCATCCCAAAAGGGTGTCCTGAGGGACTCGGACAAATCTCATGCTGAAATCAACTAGGCATGTTATGTCTATAGCATTTCCCTAGTCTACTAGTCTAATCAATCCATCAGAAAAAAACATGATCTTAATCTTGAATGATTTGTTCTTGATTAACTGATCCCAATTTGTAATGATGTTTTTCTTTCTAAATGCTCAAAACCCATCCCTTTAATAATATGTTCTAGAATTTTGCCAAGAATCCAACTAAAGCTAATTGTCCTATAGTTTATAGAATCTACTTTCTCCCACCCCTTCTCACCACTTTGAAAATCTGGACAACTACCTGTTTCCTATTCTGTGGTACTGCCTTCATTCTCCACGACTTTTCAGAGATCTCTACCAGCAACTCAGCAAGGATATCAGCAAATTTTCAATACCTTGAGATGTAGGAGATCTGAACAAGACAGCTTAAGCTCGGTGAATGCAACCAGCTGCTCTCTTACCATTTTCTCACATAAAATGGTTTTCAACTCTCTGCTAACCATTTTTTATTCTCTACTAGATGGGAAAGATCTTCAAATCTAAATTGTCATTACAACTTCCCAAATGAAATATAATTATCTTTGAGAGAAAACAAGAAACATAATGGAGCTGAGTAGTTTTGCCTTCGTTCCATCATCCAATATCATCATAGGTTCTATCCATCCCAAGAAGTAGACTAATCTCTTCTTTGATCTTCTTCTTGCTCCAACATAAGTTTGTTTGTTTAAGTTAAGGAATATTGATAAGAATATTGAACAGAACAAGACCAAAAGCATAGAGCTTCCCGAGGGAGTGAAAGCTATTTTAACCTGAATTTTGAAGAGGGAAGGAAACTGAAGGAAACAGAAGGTGGTTGGGGGAAGGGGGATGCTTAAGGAGAACAAGAGGCTGGGGGGAAAGATGATTCAGAGGGACAGGGAGAGGTTGGAGGAAAGGACAATCCTGAGGACAAGACAGCAGGCCATGTGGATAGACTCTTCTGACTAGAACTGTAACCAGTACAGGCTAAAAGGACAGAGAAGGGGAGGGAAAGGGGAGCCAGTCTGAAGAGTTTGAATCAAGCACAACAGACTATAGAAAACTTGCACAGGAGATGATGTGATGAAAAAAAGATATTTGAGGATGATTTCTCAGGCCAGGGCAGGGCCATGAGCCCAGCAGGGCTGCCATTCTTTAGTCTCAACAGCTAGGCCAGGTAGCTCAAAATAGAACGGCTTTGATATGGCAACCACTGAGAGGAGAATCAGCTGAAGAAGCACAGAGCCTGAGCGACCCTCTCCTCCCTTCCCTCCCTGCCTCCTTCCAGGAAGGCCCAGGCTATGAGAGCCTCCTTTCTGCCAGGGGATGGGATTCCCTCTCGTACCCCACCCTATATCCCTTTTAGGTGGTTTACTGAAGATTCAACCCCATCAAATCAGAGGCAGTCCCTCTGCTTCTCTAACCTAAATTCCTTCTATCTGTGGATTCAGACCACAAAGCCAGAGGACTGAAGAGAAAGCACTCCCGACAGAGAGGGATGGACTTAAAATGCTGAATGAGACAAACAATGTTAGACATGGCCAGTCAAGGAATTCATTTTTCTCCACTATGCATATCTGTAATGAGAGTCTTATTTTTGCTTTTTTTTCACATATTCAGGTAGGAAAGGGAGATTAATTTATGTTTTATAAATACACAGATCATAGATCTGGAAAAACCCTTAGGGACCAGCTACTCCAATTCCCTCATTTTGCAGATGAAGAAAATGAAACCTCCAAATGTAAAGAAATTTGCCCAGTGGCAGAGTCAGGATTCAAACCCAGCTCCTAACTCCCAGACAGTCCAAGTCACCTTCCTACTGAACCACGATGTCAATTCCCCCAAGCTCCAGCCCTGGGATACTCAGAGAGTAGTCTCTGATTCCCATACTGGAAACGCAAAAGCAGCCCTCTGCCTTCCCTTCACCACCACCATCCACCTTCTGCATCTATCAGGTCTTCTGTGGACCCTCAGCCAAGTCAGAACATAATATCCTCAACCAGGGGTAGAGAACCTGCGGCCTCGAGGCCACATGTGCAACCTTCAATCATCTACCTGTTAGTTATTCCACCTTTAGGGAATGGATTATCTATAAAGAATCACTGACCATCAGAGATCCTAAGAACTGCAGAAGGCATGGACTTCATCCTCTGCCTTAGCAGGAAATGAAGCAGTAACAAGAATACTGGATGTGGAGAGGGAAGACCTGGGTTCAAATCCCAGCTCTGCCCCTTGTTATCTGTATGACCTTGGGTTGGTATCTGTCTGTGTCTCAGTTTCCTCATCCATAGAATGTTGGACTGGCTGCCCTCTAAGTCTCCCTCCAAGTAGGATTCTGAGATTTTGATACATTAGCATCCTCAGCAAGGAGTCATCCACCCTCTGCCCAAAGACCTCCCTCAACTCGCTGCCTTACAAAGTAGGCCATTCTACTTCTAAACAGCTGTGACTGTTTTTTTTTCCTTTTACTGAGCCAAAATCTCCCAGATTCCCCTACTCTGACCCCCGCGCCCCACCCATTGCTCCTAGTTCTGCCTTTGGGCCAAGTAACATAGGTCTAATATTTCTTTCAGGGGAAAGATTTTCAGCTACTTAAAGACAGCTTCATGGCTAGTGGATAGAGCTCTGGACCTGAAGATTTCAATTCAAATCTAGCTTCTGACACTGTAACTGTGTGACTCTGGACAAATCACTTGTCCTCTCTATGCTTCAGTTCCTCTGCATGTACAATGGGGACAGTAATAGGACCTACCTACCAGGATAAAATGAGGCATTTGCAAAGCACTTTGCAGGTCTTAACACACTACACAGATGTCATCAGGGGTGGGGAACCTATAGCCTCAAGGCCACATGTGGCCTTCTAGGTCCCTGGGTGTAGCCTTTTGACTGAGTCCAAGTTTTACAGAACAAATCTTTTTATTAAGAGGATTTGTTTCATGAAGTTCGGTTAAAGGGCCACACTTGAGGACCTGGAGGCTACATGTAATCTCTAGGCCAAAGGTATGGGGAGCCCTGTAACTAGTTATTAAAACAGGTACTATTTTCCCTCTAAGACTTTTCTTCAGGCTTAATACCCTGGGTTCTTTCAGCTTATCCCCATATGATGTAGTCCTCAAACCACTCACTGTCCCGGCCACTGTCCTCTGGTCCAACTTACTCTTCCCTAGAATGTGGCACCTAGAACTGAACACAGTATTCCAGACGTGTTCTGACCAGAACAGAGTGAGGTAGGACCATCACATCCCTCTTTAAACACTATACCTCAACTACTGTCAAACTAACGTCAACTAATGACACCCAAAACCATGTCTTTCATGGCTGCATCATACACTCCTGACTGCAACTGAATCAGGTCTTATTCACTTGAACTGATATCTAGCCCTACATCTTACACTCAATGAGTTGATTTTTTTAACCCAAGTGCAAAACTTTACATTTATTTTAAAGCTAAAACTTTCCAAGGAGCCATGATTTAATTCATGTGAGCCTTCTCTAATTCTACCATCACAGATCATTGCCTTGATAGATGGTTTCATGAATTGTTATGGCCAAAAGGACTTGACATTTATCCCTGACAATCTGGGATTCTCTGACACACTTCAGCTGTGTGACCCTGGATAAATCACCTAACTTCTCAGTGCCACAATATCAGTAGAAGTCTTCCCACTGTAAGTTTTCTAATGGATGAAAAACCACAGATCTGGTACAAATATTTTTTTCATCTTATTAGATTCAACTCTATCTCTCTAGCTCAGGGCTTCTTAACCAGGGGTGAGGTAAGGAGGAGCCCACAAATGCTCAAAGGGTCTTCTGATAAATTTCAAAGAGTCCATAAACTTGCATGGGAAAAAATTACATCTTTTATTTCAACATAATTGGTTTCCTTTGGAATCCTATGTATTTTGGTTTATGCATTTAAAAACAGTATACTGGATAGAAAGGAGTCTAAAGGCTACACCAGACTACCCAAGGGATCCACGACACAAAAAAGGTTAAAGATCCCCTGCTCTTGCCTGTCAAGATCTTTTTGTATCATGACTCAATTTTCTGACATATTAGCAATTCCCCCCAGCTTTGTCACCCACAAATTTGGTAAGTATGTCATCACCTATGCCTTCAGCCAAGTCATCGAGAAAAATGATGACCATCACAGAGACAAGGACAGATCCTGGAGGCTCTCGAGTGGAGAACTCTCTCCAGATTGATAGTGGTCATTCAACAAGCTCCCAATCTGCCTACCCATAGCATCATCCAGCCCTCAGCTTTCCATCTTGTCTACAAGAACAGGATAGAGACTGCCGTTAGAGACCACACCAAACACCTTGCTGCAATCTCAATATGTTCTGCCTAGGACATTTGAGGAGCTCACCGACCATTATTTTAATACTCTAATCCAGGGGCTCTTCACCTGGGATCCATGAACTTGACAATTTGTTTTGGGTTTTTTTTTAATATTTGGATAACTAGTTTGATCTAATTGTCTTCCTTTGTAATCTTATTGATACATTTGATAACATTCTGAGGAGTGCATAGGCTTCCCCAGATTGCCAAAAGGACAAAGGAAGGAAGGGAAGGGGGGAGAAAGGAAGGAAGGAAAAAGGAGAGACAAAAGGAAGGAAGGAAGGAAAAAGGAGAGAGAAAAGGAAGGAAGGAAGGAAGGAAGGTAAGAAGGAAGGTAAGAAAGAAGGAAGGAAGCATTTTAAGGGCATACTATTGCCAGACATGGTACTAAGAACTTTAGAAATACTATCTCATTTAATAAGTCCATGGTCCTTATTTAAAGAAGTCCATGACATTAAAACAGCTAAGAACCTCAATCTATTCTACAGAATTATTTAACACCACCCTGCCCCCCAGGCCCTACATTCATTCTCCAGAACCACACCCCCACCTTCTCGATAGGTGCTCAGAAAATAGAAAGTCAGTGAAAAACAGTCTGAGACAAGCACTAGGTATGGAGCCAGAGATCTGGAGCTGGAAGGGGCATCAGAGGCCATCTAACTAACCCCACTCACTAGACCAATAAAGAAGCTAGGGAGGTACCCAAGGTTATAGAGGGAATAAATGACAAAGGCTGGATTTGAACCCAAGTCCTCTGACTCAAAATACTAAGGTCTTTTCCCATTGCACTATACTACTTTTCTAATAGGAAGGGGGCTCTCCATCACTGAGGATCTTTAAGTAAAGACTGATCCCTCAGTTCAAGGATTCTTGACCTGAGGTCTGTGACTTTATTTTTTAAAAAATATTTTAATAATTGTATTTCAATAGAATTTGTTTCCTTTGTCATCTTATGTATTTCATTTATACATTCCATAACATGATTCTGAGAAGGGGTTCGAGACACAAAAAAAGGTTAGTTGTTATTGATCCATCCCTCCACAAATTATCTTATATTTCCTTACATGTTTTATTTCCCACTCCATTTCCCAGAAGGATGCCAGTTCAGCCAGATGGCCCAGTGGGTAGAGCACTGGGCCTGGAATCAAGAAGACCTAAATTCAAATCAATCTTCAGGCCCTTACTAGCAGTGTGACCCTGGGCAAGTCACTTGACCACTGCCTCAGTTTCCTCATCTCTAAAATGGTGGTTATAATATAACCTCCCTTCCAGGGCTGTTGGAGCATAAAGTGAGATAATATTTGTAAAGCGCTTTACAAACCATAAAGTGCTATGTAAGTGATAGCTGTTAATGTTATTGGTGTTGTTCGTTTTATCTTAAGATCCCCAGCAACCAGCACCATGCCTTTGCTCCCAGCATACGCTTAATGAAAGCTTGTTGGATTGTACTGGCTAGGATGTTGACTCTTGAGGAGGGTCACAGACTAGATTCATACTTCAGAGGGGTTAGATGAGATGCCCACTGAAGTATCCTCTAGTTCCGAGACTCTTTGACTCTTTGACACAAAAGAGGGCTCATCTGGTGCAAAGAACATCCACCATATGCATTCCAAAGGCAGATAGGCATTGCCTGGATTATCTCCTGTTTAAGGTTCCTTGTCCCATGCAGGGTTCTACTGTCATGAATAATTGAAAGGTGACTGTGTTATTACTACCCAGGCCTGGAGATAGCAGAAGAAAGAAGATGATGGGGCTTGAGACAGTTTGGGTGTGGACAGTCTGTGCCCAATTACTGGGTATTTTGTTCTGATGTATTAATCAAATCGACTGAGGAATGGGTGGGGAAGGAGGGGAAAGAAATGCTTACTCAGGAATTACCTGATTTAGGACACACTGCAGGATCCAGCCATGGTTTTCTCATAGCTCCAGCTTGCTTAAAGCCTGGCCAGCCGCCCTTTCTGCTAATTGCACTGGGCAAAATGGCCGCATCGTTAGCCAGGAATCTGTCATCACCCTGAGCAATAACTCTCATAGGAAAGAAGACAAAATGGCTCAGGGTGCAGATAGGGAGGTGAGGGGTTCAGGAAGGAGAAATCTGGGCGATTTCCCCAGCTCCTCCTGAAATCTTAGGCCCTCCTTCCCACCCCACTGCCCACCAACACTCAGTGTCCTGAGCCTTCCTCCCTTAGTCTCAAGTGACTCAGAAACTTCCCAGATTCTGATTCTAATTCTTTTTCATGCATGACCCTGATGAGGTGACAGACTCTCTTGACCTATGTGTCCCCACAATTGTAAACTGGAGAACATTCAGCAGCCCCAGGCTCTGAGCTGGGGGAAAAAAACTGAATACATAGATCTCACCTGAGATGGTCCAGCCTTAACACCTGCCACATCCACATCTGAGCCCAAGGTCCCTGCTGTGCCCAGCTGTGTTTGGTCAGATAAGTCATCCTCGGCTAACTAGCTTATGAGACAAGAACCGAGATTGCTTGAGGTAGATCACCCCTCCCCCATGAAGCAGCCGGAGCTTGCTTGAGCATGGGGGTACTGACAGCGGCAAGTTTATCCTGTACTGTTGCCAAGGAAACCCATCCTGCAGGATACTTGATTCCCAATCTGAGGATCTTTCCCTTGTACCATGGCTCATATAACCTCACAGCTGGAAGGGGCCTTCCAGGTAATCAAGTTTCGAGTTATTCATTGTGGGGGATGGGGGAGAAGAGAGAAAGGTGGGGCATAGAAGGGACAATAATAGCTAGCATTTACATAGCGTTTTAAAGTTTGCAAAAACAATTTACACATGTTAACCCATTTGATCTTCACAGCAATCTCTTGGGGTAGGCATTGTTATTAATCCTAGTATTTTTTTACAGATGAGGCTGACACAGGTTAAGTGACTTGCCCAGGGTCAATAGCTAGCAAGTATCTGCAATAGGATTTGTATACAGGTCTTCCTGATTCCAAGTATAGCACTCTATCCACTTTATCACCCAGCTCCCATTTGTCTAAGCGGGAAAGCGAAGCAATAAGAGGGTAAAAACTTAAGTCCAGAAGACATGTTAGAAGCAAGAACAGCAACCCAGGAGCCCTGAGCCCCAGCCTGATATCTATCTCTACCCCCAACTCCCCCTCCCTCCTCCCTGGAGAGCTCCTGGCCCTACAAGACCAGGTAAGAAGTACTTACTGCCGACCCTTCACTAGAGAGGGAAAGCCTCTTATCCCATATCTCATGGTGGCTGTGAGAAGTTTTCCAAGAGTAAACAGAAAATGATCATATCCCCCCTGCTGAGCCCTAAGTCCAAAGGCCCAACCAGCCCATGTCCTTGGGGACAGGGAAAGAGGGGGAGGCATAAAAAAATACTGAAGCTGGCTTCAGAAGACCCGAGCTCAAATTCTAGTCCTGCTTAGTACCTGTGTGACCTTGGACTAGTCACTTTTCCTTTGGGGGCCTGAATTACCTCGTCCACAGAATGAGATTGGACTAGATGATGGTCTCTGATGACGATTCAGGCGCTAGACCTCCAATCTTGCAAGGGAAAGGATTACAATTCAAGAACTGAGAAAGAGGGCTTTCAAGTTCAATTAATCTGCCTGTTTTTATATTTGTGTGGGCTTTTGTTTGCACTTACAGAAAGAAAGGGAAAACTTCCTAACAATCACAGCTGTCTGAAAATTGAATAGGCTATCTCAGAAAGAAGTGAGCCTCCTATCACTGCAGGTGTTCAAGCAGAGGTTGGATATTACTTGTCAGGGATGTTGCAGAAAGAATCCCTACTTAAAGTAGTTCTTTTTATGGTGGCAAAGAATTGGCAATCGAGGGGATGCTCACCAGTTGGTGAATGACTGAACAGGTTGTAGCATATGATTGTGATGGAATACTATTGTGCTATAAGAAATGATGAACAGGATGGTTTCAGAAAAACATGGGAAGACTTACATGAACTGATGCAAAGTGAAGTGAGCAGAACCAGGAGAACATTGTACACAGTAACAACAATATTGTAACAATGATCAAGTGTGAAAGACTTAGCTACTCTCATCAAGACAATGATCCAAGACATCTTCAAAGGACCCATGATGAAAAATGCTATCCACCTCCAGAGAGAGAACTGATGAACTCTGAGGGCAGACTAAACCATATTTTTTCACTTACTTTACTTTTCTTGCTTTTGTGTGTGTGTGTGTGTGTGTGTGTGTGTGTGGTTTGCAACATGGCTAATATGGAATGTTTTACATTACTTCACATGTACAATTAATATTGCTTGCCTTCTCAATGGGTGGGGGAGGGGTGAGAGTCAGGGAGAGAATTTGGAACTCAAAATTTTTTAAATGAATATTAAATTGTAAATGCAATTGGTAAATGTTTAATAAAATAAATAAAAATATAATTTAAAATTAGAAAAGATTCCTGCTCAAGCAGTCATTGGACTTAATGACTTATGATGTCCAGTTCTATATTCAGAATAAAGTTCCCTAGCCTGGGAATCAGGAAAGAAGTTCTAACTCTGATACTGAATTGTCATGTGACCTTGGGCAAGTCTCCTCTTCTCAGCCACAGTCTCTTCCTCGGCAAAGTGAGGGGGATGGATTTCATACTATCCCTCCCAGCTGTGGCATCCAACATTCTGTGCTCTAATATTCCATGTTTTCTTCATTTTTTAATAAAAATTCCTTTGGCAAAACTCTACCCTGATCCTGAATGACACTAAGAGGAATAGGTGTTTTTTCATTCTTGGATCAGAATGCGGTGGAGGGACAGGAGATGCCCTTCTCACCCACCCAGATAGTGACAGCAAAAAACATCTGCATTCAGGTCACAGAGGGTCAGGTTAAGTAGAAATGGAAACATGGGGATCTCACACCACCAACCATGGGCCCCAGAACCCAACTTCCTGCAAAGGAGAAGCAGAGAAGATTACTGGTGGGTGCAGGAGAGGTTGCCTTCCCACACCAATCCTAATTTGCCCTGCTCCCAGCCCCCATCTTCTCAACTGTCTCTCCTTCCTCCTTCCCACCACAAAGACTTCCTTGAATCTGTGCAACCTCATTGGGGCCTTGGGAGAACAAGGGACACAGATCTCCTGAAGGGAGCATCCAGACAGGACCCTGCAAGGCAGATATAGGACTTACCAGAGAAGGTCCTTACAGTTGTGTGAGAAAGGGAGAGGAGGTTAGGAAGAGGGGAGGGAGGCTAAAGTGCTGGAAATGGGGAAACCAACCAGTCAAGCACCTAGATGACTCAGAGACCAGGAACATTTCTCAGGAGAGGTTGGCACAAATGGGGCAGATGAGTGAAGAGCGAACAGCTGTCTTCGTTCCATTCCTTGGATGAAGAAAGCTCCCCCCAACTTCCTACACCCAGACTTCTGAGTCTGCTTAGGAGAGAGAAGAAGTAATGGAGGACAGTAGCTTCTGGGATGAAGGCTCAAGGGAAAGCCCTCCCTTTCAAAGACACCCCCTGTCTTCCCCCCACTGACATCAATAAAAAGGGAACCCAGTCATTTTTCTTCATTGGACTCACCCTGACCCAGCAGGACCTGGAAGGGGGAGAAGGTTTGAAACAAGCAAAAGCTGAAAGGTGCGGGGGAGGGGATGGGGGAGTCTGTGTATTTTTACATCAAATGAGATGCAAATGAGATGCAAATAACATTCAGATCACCTTTTTAAAATGTCAACAGCTCAGGCACTTTTGTAATGGGGCAGCCACACTGGGAAATGACTCTTTCCAAGCCCCAACTTGATGTCACTGGCCTTGACAGCCTCCTGTCCCTCAACTCAGAAACTAGGGGGCCAAATGCCCCTTTTGACCTGACTCCCCCTTATAGGCATATGAAGAACCAGAGAGGCCTTTGACTCTAGTGATGGAGGGGTTTGGTGATAGGTCTGAGGATGGAAATATCTAATTCTGGTATAATCCTCTGGCCTTGCTTCCTTCTATATTCTTCCCTCCACAAAGGAGGAACAGGAGAGTAGGCCAAGGAACAAAACACCAAAGTCCCACAGAAGTTAATAGCTTCCCTCTAGACTAGCTTAGAGGTAGGGGAAAGAGGAGATAGTGTCCACAAATTGTCAACTGTCAGGAAGAAAAACCCAGAGAAATGGGAGTCCAGGAGAACCAACCACAAGCCATAAGGCTGTTGGGAATGGGACTATCATCCATTCCAAGGACTCACAGAATCAAAGAACATGGAAACCAGAAGAGAATTCCCTAATCAATTAGCCCAGAGAAGGGAAGGGACCTGCCCAAGGAAACCTGTGTTAAGTAGCAGAACCAGAATTAAATCCAAGTCATCCGAGCCCAAATCCAGTATTCTTTCCAGTATATGAAGATTTGAGTGGCTCCTGAATTTTCTCTTTATACTCCATAAATGAAGAGGCAGCATGGCAAAGGTGAAGAGACCCAGCCTCAGATTCAGGACAACCTGGGTTCCAATGGGGCTTCTGACACACAGTAGGTGTGAGCCAGAGCAAGGGACCTAGCCTCTCAGTGCACCCAAGGTAACCCTCATGGCAGAGCCACTGCTAATCTACATTGTTGGAGGGAGTTTACTTACGGGGATTCCTCTATACCACTGAAAACACAGGTCCACTCCCCTTCTTCGCTCCTCCCCAAAAAAGTCCTTATAAATATATTCTTAAATAACAATGAAAGCTTCTCTACATGGGCAAGTGCTGTCTATTCACAACCTCCTCACCAACCCACAGAGTCCATCTTACCATGGAGTTCCCTTCCCCTCTGGGTTTCCTCCAGACTACTGTAAGAGCCCCCATTCTTGCCTCTTCCTGATCCTGTACAGGCCACTGAATCACCCTTTCTAATGCACAGATCTGATCATGCCATGACTCTTCTCAAAAATTCTCAGTGGTTTCTTTTTACATACATAACCTCCTCTGCCTGACATTCAAGGCTTTCTACAGTCTGGCACCCACATCTCCAACATTCTTTTCCATAAACAAACCCTCCAGGCCAGTAAATCCTCTCTTTGTTTATTCATGGGACCATAGATATAGATCAAGACAGGCCCTTAGTGGCCATTTGGTCTACCCATCTCATTTTACAGATAAGGAAACTGAGGCCCACAGAGAATAATTAACTTGCTTTAGATCTCCTCAGAGATGGGATTTGAACCCAGGTCCTCCGACTCCAGAGGTAGCCCTCTCTCCAATATACTGCAGTGCTTCAAACCACCATGATAGCTGTGCATATCCTACCCATCCTTCAAGGCCCAAGTCAGGTACCTCCAAGGGAGGTTTCCCCAACTACTCCAGCCCACACTGATTTCTTCTGTCTCTGAAATTCTACAGTGTTTACCTAGAATTTGTAACACACACACACACACACACACCATCTAGCAATTAGATTCCGTCCTGTTTTCTCCTTAATTGTTTCCTGTGTGTGAATCTCATCTCCCCAACCAGAGTGGGAACTCCCAGAAGGCAGAAGAGGGAGAGAGAGAAAAGGAAAAGGAGAGAAGAGGAAAGGGAAGAAGAGAGAAAGAAAAGATGGAGGGGGGAGAGAGAGACAGAAAGAGAGGAAGGAGAGAGAGAGAGAAAGAGAGAGAGGAGAGAGAGAAAGAGAGAGGAGAGAGAGAGAAAGAGAGAGAGAATAGGAAGAGTGAGGGAAAGGGAAAAGAGGAAAGAGTGAAGAGGAGAAGGAAAGAAAGGGAAGATTCGGAAAAGAAGAAAGGGCTGGGGCCAGGCCATGTTTTGGCTGGTCTCCCTCATAGCACCTAACATAAGGCTGGGCACCTGGTTGAGAGCAAGGTGACTTACTGGCTGCCAGATTAACTTATTCCTCACCATCCTTATTCCTGATCCCAGCTGGGAAAAAGCAATAGCCTACACCTCTGAAGTCAAAGTCAGAGTCAGCCCCACATTCTCTCCCCACCCCACCCCCAGCTTCTGCTCCCACCTGCTGAGGCTTTAGCAACCACTGTACAGGGAGCAATAATTGGTGAGATAGAGGAGGAAACCACTCAGCAGGGCCAGAGTCAGATTGAGCTCTGGGGAAAAGAGCCCAGCAAACCAGCCAACAACAGAGAGCTCTCTGATCAGAGGCAAAGAGAAGAGGCAGGCCAGCCTAAACCACAGAAGAGGGGGAGAGTGGGGGGGGAAGGAGAAGAGGAAGAGAAGAGAGAAAGGAGGAAAGGAGATGAAGGGAGAGGGAAGGTGGAGAGAAAAGGAGGAAAGAACAGGAAAGAAAAGAGAATGAAGGGGAGAAAGGGCTAAGAAGAGAAGAGAGAAGGGAGAAAAGAGAAGAAAGGGGCAGAGAGGAGGAAAAGGGAGGAAAAAAGGGAAGAGGGGAGAATGAAGAAAGAAGATGGGGAAGGGGACAAGGGGTGGGGAAATTAGAAAAGGTAAAGAAGGGAGTAGGAGATGAGGAAGGGGAGGATGAAGAAAGCAGAAGACAAGGAGGTTGCATTAGAGGGGCACTGGCGAGTAGCACTCACTTCAGAAACAGAGAAGGTTAGAAGAGGACAAGGGGTGGGGGGATACAAAAAGAGGCAGGGAAATGTATTAAGAAAGAAGGAAGAGCAGTAGATAGCAAAGCAAGGAAGAAAGGCTACAGAGAGAATAAGAAAAGATAAGGAAAGCATCCAGATGAGATGGAAGAAGTGGAAAGGGGAAAAAGAACATGTAGAGAGGGAAGTGGTACTGGGAAGGAAGAGGAAGATTCCTGAGTTCCCTCCAAGTCCCTCAGTCCTGTCCCACTCTGCTCTCCACAGAAGGTCTGAGAACCTGAGCTCTAGTCAGGGGTCAAGGAGTCCGTATGACAGAGACAGGACCCTACAGAGGTCCTCACATCCATCCCTCTACGTATGAGCAGGCCTGAGCTCAGCTCTGCCTCGTGTCCCACATCCTCACCCCCACCCATCATACCCTACACCTAGCCCCAGAACAAGAAAGGAGTTGATAGAACTAGGGAGACATCCCCAACCCCCCAGGAGGTGGAACACCTCCCCATGCTTGTCCCCTGCAAGCCAGCAGAACCTAAAGCTCAATGAGATGCTAGAACCCTGTCCATGGAGAGAGGGGTTAGGGAGGCAGGAGAGAGGGGACTCTGTTCAGACAGAGGCTAGAAATCAATTCTGGCAGCAGGAATATCTGAGAGCCCACAGACCCCTCAAGGGAATAGGGTAGAGAGAGGATAGAAACTCACCTTCTTAACCACTTAGCTTCACTAGCTACCCCTAAATTAATAACATTTAAATGATATGTAGAAAGGAATGTGCGCATCTGCAGTTCCTGATTCCATCTTGGGAGAGCCAGGGGACAGGCCAAAACCAAATCCTGGCCTCCAGATTACAGCAGTTTCTCATGGAAAAGTCACAAAGAGGGTCACAGGAAAGCCAAACATCCCTCTTCCTGCCCCATCCTCCCTCTTCCCTTTGTCTCCTCAACCCTTACATCCTTCTCTCATTCACCTACTGCCTTGCCCCAAGGTCACTAGGGTCAGGCCACACCTCCCTGGTCCAGTTCCTAGCCCACCCCCTCCCACAACATGCTGATTAGAGACAGCTGGAGATTCTGGCCACTAGAGACAGGGCCAAAGGAAGAGAGGGTTGTGCTCCCCAGGGCTTCCCTCACCATAAGTGCCAGGCAGAGACAGGCAGAAATGCTGCATGCATACATGTATATGCTTAATCACAAACAGAGCAAGATATGATGAGGCCTAAAGCAAAAAGACAGCTGGTTCCTACATGAAATCATTCAAGTACTTGAGAGCCACACCTCACATGTATATACTCATACACACATAGACAGACACATGTCCAGGTGTACACTATGGCCACCCACACATGTGGCCCCCACACACAACAAAGCCACCCCAAACCAGAACTGAGGCCTGAGTTCTGCCCCCTTCCTTCCCCTCCCCTGCACCCCCACCTTTCTTGCTAGCCCAGAATGAGGCCCAGGTGAGGGTAGTCAGGTCCCTGAGGCTATCCCAAGAAGGCTCTGCCTGTCACTGGTCTGTGATGGATGGAATTAATCTGGAGCTGAGGAGAAGAGAAATAATTAAATTTTGCCAGGCCCACGCTAATGGGGGGGGGGGTGGGAGACAGAAAGGGAGCCCCGAGGCTCAGACCAATATCCCAGAGACAAATGGGGAGAGCCCAGAACCTCAGCCCTCCTGAGAGGGAGGAAAATGAGAAAGGAAAGGAGGAAGCAAAGAGAGCATGCAAAGGTTTTGCCCGGGGAGAAAGGATTGAGGATTTGAGGGATTGAGGAACGTGGGTCTTTGATCTCCCCCAAAATCTTCAAATATCCACTTCAATGGGCAGGGAAGGGGTGGGGCCCCGTTCCTCTGGGCTCTACATCCTAGGGATGAAGGGCTGAGGAGGCAGGGTCGGGGGAGTCAGTGGGGACCAGGCCGCTGGCAGATTGGCTGGAAAGTGGGTCACTTTCCTTTTGGAAAAAGAAAGAAAAGGAAGAAGTAGGTCGCTCTTGGGCCCCCTCAGCCCTGGCACCACCCAAAAGCTTAGCGGCTCGCGCGCTCTCTCTCTCTCTCTCTCTCTCTCTCTCTGACACAGGGTGGGGCAGGGTGGAGTGAGAAGCTACCAGAGACCCCTGCCTCTGCTTCTAATGCCCTCCAGGGGTGTCTGTAAGCCCCATGGGAGGAGGCAGGAAACAGAGGACTGCTTGGTTCCCTGAGCATAGGTTGACAGGAGAGGGGTATCCCTCCCCCCGACAGGTGTTCTCAGGAGGCCAGCCTCAACCAGTGTCACAACTCAGGAATCCGCTAATCCCTAGGTGAGAAAGGGACCACTAGGAAGGCTTCCCTCTCTAACCCCAGGCCAGAGAAACTAGGGCACAAAAGAAGCAGGACCACACACACACAGAGATACCCTCCTCCCCTCACCTCCTAAAAGGCCTGATGTGTTACTCTTTAGTCCCCTCATCTACACTACTTACTGCCCAGCCCCCTCACCCGCTCTTCTGCCACCCAGGCCCCTCGCCCACACTACCCACCCACCCTCAGTGCTGACTCCTCTCTCTTCCCCATCTCAGTTGGCAGAGGCGTTGTTGCTATGTTACCGTGGATAGGATGGACAGACAGCAGCTCCAGCTGCTTCTTCCCCTGAGCTCCTCATGCTCTGAGTCCAGGGGGTGTAAGTAGCAAAAAACAAAAAGGGCTCCCCCCAAATAGCCACTGAGTGAGGGAAAGGAGGATGAACTCTCTTGGTCATTGCACAAAGAAGACATTAGAGGCTCCCCAGGGGCACTTTCCTGGGGAGATATAAAGGAGACAGCCTTCTGGGCCAGAGTCCCTGGATGCTAGGTGCCATAGTTCAGCTGCCAGGGAAAGCCCAGTAGGTTCTGAGGTGTCCAATAAGCCCCCGTAAAGGAGGAGTGATGTCTAATGACTCTACCATGATGGTCCCCTCCCACTTCATGCCAAGAACAAGATGTCTAATCTCTCCCAGGATTGAGCAGGAAGGTCTAGGAATACAGGCTACGTCTTGGCTCCCAACTCTCTGTCCTTTTTATCTCTCTCACCCTTACTAAAGAACCTGCTTTTCCACTTCTATGACTGGCAGGGCAGGTTTACGGGGAGGGCAAGGGAGGGGGGAAGGAGACAGAAAAACTGACAGAGATGAGTGAGAGAGAGAGAGAGAGACTGAGAACTCACTAGGCCTAGTGGGATGATTTGAGCCAGGTAGGAAGGAGCATATATGGGCATGTCTTTGTTTATGAGTGGACACAGATGGATATGAATCTGCATGCAGACTTATTTGAATATACATTGTTGTAACACTCAACTGTTTGTTGTGTCACAACGTGCACATGCCTATAACATGTATATGTGTTACCATATGCATGAATGTTGGTATGTATACATATTTATTACAGTGTATGCAAACTAGCATATCTGTGATGGCATTGCATGGGTATTCCCACATGGCATCAATGGGCACATTCAAGTTAGATGTGTAGTATTGTTATGTATGTACAAGTTGTATATGTGAAGGAACACTGGCATGTCTAACGCCTCCACCCACTCCAAAGGGCTTTAGAACCCTTGGTGTCCATAATATGTCAAAATCCCAACCTCATCACCACCATTCACCCTTCCCAGTCACCTCTACTCAAACCACACTCCTATGACTCCTCTCTTTTCCCTCAGCTTTTTCTTTGCAGTCTGCCCACAGGAGAGACTTGGGCCTCCAATGGCATTGAAAGGTTAATGGAAATAAAAGGACCCAGGAATCCTGCCTCCTATAGCTGATGAAGACAGTAAACATGCATATATCACAAATGCACATACATTCCCAGACACATGGATATGCCTACTGGAATTATGAGACCTTTCAGGAGTCATTTAATCCACTTTCTGTTTAGAGTTCTACTTGGATACCTGGGGGTCTCTTCTGCCCTCAGAAAAGAAGCAGAGACTGCCTCTGTTATTCCTATTCCTATTTCTCCCACACCTCTCTTCAGGAAGTGCTTTCTAACCTTAACTAATCCTGCCTGAGCACACACCCAACCATATAGTCTCCTTTAGTACCACCCAAATCCCAGGAAAGGGGAATGACCAAAGCTAAGGCCTGGTTGGGGAGCCTTGACACTTGAGCAGACTGTGCCCTGATGATGACACTGGCTCTACCCCCCACATCTTTTTTTTTAATTAGCTACTAAAGGGGAAACTGAAATATAGGAGCAAAGTCTAAGGTTAGGCTCTCCTGTTAGCCTCTCTGCTACTCAGGAACCATAATGGGAGTGAAGGATAATGATTTGGCTTTCCTCCCATCTTTTGCCCATTTTAAGATCCCCCTAACCACCTTCCCACCAACTCTCGTAGGCTGTTGAAAAAGGAATGGAGGCCTTTCCCACTCTCCACAAAGCTGTGCAAGGAAACCAAGCCAGATGCTCAGGGGTTGTAGGCTCGAAGGTCAGAAACAAGGGAGTAGAATCATTAGGGCCTGGGTCCTGCACAGACAGGAATAGAGACAGGGAATCAGATACAGGCAAAGGCCATTATCCAGCCCTAGAGGACTCAGTCAGGGGTCAAGCTGAGGCCAGCAGAGCAGGAGGAGCAGTCAATGAGGACCAGTTCAGTTTGAAGGTGGGGACAGTTGAGCACAAGGGCAGCTGGGGGAGGTGGAGAATAATGAAGAAGATCAAAGATCAGCAAATAAAAGGCCTGAAAAACACAAGGAAGAGAAGGGAGGGAAGGGGAGCAGGAAGCAGGACCCTTGAGCCTGGGCTTGTGAAGGTCTTTTCCAGGCAGGGGTAGCTCTAACCTGAAGGCTCATCAAAGCCATTATATAACCAAGAGATAGAGGAGCAAAGCTGTGCTGTGCACACATTTCCTGCTCCATACCACACCACACACACACACACACACACACACACACACACACACACACACACACGAGTTACAAATATGTACATGTACATACCACCTCCCTAGTACCCACAGGACTGCAAACACTCAGTCCCTTGCAAAAGCACATTATAAGGAGAGTCATTTTGGTGGGGCATACCAAAATAGGGTGGGCGAAGAAGAGTCCCTTTAGCTGGAAGCCCAGGACCTTAGCCCTCAAAATTCAGATATTCTGTCTAGAGAAGGATGGGGCATGGATAATAGTATAGAACTGAGGAAGTCTGGAAACCACATACCCATCAGAGGAGTGGGGAACACAGGGATTAAGTTCATCATTTGCCCTCTTAGACAGGCATGGGCACCTATCCATCTAGGGGTAAGCCCCTACCCTGTCCCTGAGATTACCCCTCACCTAATTTAACAAACCGGAGCTCAGAGCTCAACCCAGCCCAGAATCAATAATCCAGAAACTAGGACCCAGAGTCCAGCCTAGCCCAAAGTCCCAGAGCCTTCCAGCCCTACTGAGAGAAGGATTCATTTGAATATTTGATTGCTCTCTTGGGGAAGGGGGCTGAGCTTGCAATCACTGCTCCTACCAACTGTTCCCCCACAGACTATTTTACATGTCCTGAACTCATATCACCCAAGGACAAAAACAAGACACAAAAAAAAGCTCCAGGGACAATGGGGATACAGAAACCAGAGGGGGCCCTCCTAGGGGTCTGTTTCCTAGGTCAGTAGAAGAGGCTAGAGAGGAATATGCAGAGGAGCTAAGGGCTTAAGAGATGGGCCCAGGCATCCCCCTTTCCCATGCCCCCAGAAACTACTCCCTAGGGGCCTCTATCCAGAACTGATCCCCATCCTTTCCATGTCTCCAGTCCTCCCCTTATTCCTTACCTATGACTTTGAACCTCCCCTATCCATTCTAATCCCCTGGCCCCTCCCTGTCTCCAGTTTCCCCCAACTCCCTCCTCCCTGACTCTGAACAACTTCCCACCCTCAAACTCTCTGCCTAGAAATCCTACCTCACTCTCCCTCCATAAGCCCACTTCCGTCTAGGAAGCCACCCCTCCAAGTACACAGACTTGGCTGAACTCTCCTGGATGCCTGAGTCTCAACCAACCCAAACCTAACTTCTGAATTACTATCTCAGAGCTCCAAAGATGACCTGATCTGCCCACCACTGCCAGAAGTCACTAGATGGGAACACCTTGGGTTCAGTGGTACCTGTTACTGCACTCCCCAACATCCTCGGGGCATGAAGCAAGGGCATGGAGCTGGGGGAGTAGTTCCTACCCCATCCATGATCCCAGGGATTTTCCCTGGGATAAAGGTGAAGACTAAAGGATCAAGTAGTAAGTCACTTCCCTAGGGTCCTTCAGGGCATGATGGAGACCTGAGTCAGAGAAGAGACCTCCTTCTCCCACCCCAATCCTCCCCACCCAGTGTCAGAGAAGGGTCCCTGACTTGCTGTCATAGCAAGTGGGTCAGACCGCAGCAACACCTCCGGGACCCTGCTCCAGCTTTCAATCAGTACAGGGGACAGCAGCCCTTTCAGCACCGTGGACAGCTTCCAGTCTGAACCGAGGGGCTTCTTTCAGAGCTGCTCAGGCCTGGAGAACTAACTAGAGGAAAGAGGGCACGGTTCCCTCCACCATTCAGCTCAGGAATCCTTCTTTGTCAGGGCCCTTTCCACAACCACTGGCCCCTTCCTGCCCTGTCCCCTCCCAGTTAACCACATTCCTTCAACAGCCCAGCCCAGCCAGCAATTAATCCACAGGAGGCCAAAAGATATAAATGGAGGGGCTGGAAACCCGGATGCCTGGGGGCCCCTGCATGCACTCCCCACTGCCTTCAGGAACAACTCACCCCCGCTCTTCACTCCTCAGTCCCAAGGGAAGGACAGAAATACTCAGCCGGTGACAGGTGTGGGCCTGGGGTATCCTGCTTCTGCTGCCCACACCCAGCTCGGTGGCCCCCTTCGGGAGGGAGCCTTCTCCAGTCTGGGGTGGGGCAGGCAGGGCGGGGCAGGATGGGGTGGGGCGGGGTAGGGGGGCGAGCCATGTGGCAGAGCCGAGAGAGCTCATGGAGCCTACTGAGCCTAGAGGAGCAGCGGCAGGCGGGCAGGCGGAAGGGAGAGAGAGGGAGGAGAGAAACTGGGAGCCTGACTGGGAGGTGGGGGTGACAAGCAGGGGTGAGGGAATCCTCTCTCATTTCACTCCATCCTACAGCCAAGGTTCCTTCATGTTTGAGTACTGCAGAGAGTTAGAGGGGGACATCAAGACCCCCAGCCAGAGGCTCTGCCTTAAGGTCCCTTAAGGAGAGTAGCCTAGGATCAGCTCCCACTACCACCACCAACATTTTTGCCCCTTTGTTGACCAAGCAGATTAACAGTGATTCCAGAAAGACACTCATATAAGGCACCCTGTGACACAAACACATGCATAGTCTTGTATATAGTTGCAGCACACGAGGCACATTCTCTGACATACATGTGCTACCTCATATATGCACACTGACAGATATACATTCATATGGTTATGCAAACTCACAGGCATATGCCCACTCTCTGGCATACATACATTAATGTAAACCCTCACATACACACTGGGATACACATATGAACACCTCCACAAACCCAGACTTCTTGGGTGCCCCAATTGCAGAGGGTGTGGGCATCTGCAAGCATGTTCTGAGGCGTATGAAACATGTTCTGGTATGGACCAGCATGTAAGAACCTATGTGCATGTGCACCACACACATATGTTCTGAACAATAACATGTTGTATATGTGTGTCCACACAGAGCCTTCTCCACCAGCTTTCAAGCTAAGTCCCCAAGGGTAAGGTCTCCACATAAGAATGGGGAGAAGCCAAGCACCTCAGCCATGATACCCCTCCACATCATTTATTGTCCCTGCCTGAAACCTGGGCTAGGGTGAGGGGCCCCACCAGGTTATTACAACAGATGAGCAAGCGCCTATGCCCACCCAGAAGCTAGCAGCCTGTTACCATAACGATGGAGCGGCTGCCTCGCCTGCTCAGAATCACCAGCCACAGCCCAGGCTCTCCAGGAAGCAAAGCTGCCTCCCTCCTAACAGAGAAGGGGGAGGGGGAGAGGGAGGGAGAAGAAAAGGCAGGGTGGGGACAGCCAAAGGCTGATCAGCTGTTCTCCACTCCCATAGAGACATTTAGCCCCTCCAGCTGCAGCATGAGGGATTGAGGTTAGACTTCAGAGTGGATCATAGGATTCAGAGCTGGGAGAGACCCTTTTATGGAGGAAACACTGAAGCACCAAAAGGGAAAAGATTTTGCCCAAGGTCACAGAGGAAGTCAGTGGCAGATCCAAGACTAGAACCTAACCCTTCTGATTCAAATCCAGGGCCCCTTTCCCTACAATAAAACTGACTTTTAATTCTGTATGGAACAGTGAGACTGAGCAGAGATGCCTGGGGTAGCTATGTCTGTCCGTGATAGGGAGATTACTCTTCCAGGGAACCAGGGGACCAGAGAGCACTGGAATACTTAGCCCAGCCAGGCCTGAGGACAGACTTGACCCCTTCTGGGTACAGTTCTTCCTCAACCCTCTACACTACACACACACACACACACACACACACATACACACCAGCCACACCCAAGACTGAGGATTGTTACCTAAATCCCTAGAAGGCAAGGCAGTGATGGACATGAGGCTTCTGGCTGGGCAGCTGCAATTTGCCCACTTTTGGAAACCAGGATGGAGATTAGAGACAGGTTGGATCCCTGACTTCCAATCTGCTCTGAAGCCATGCCCTTCCTCCCACCATCTATCTTTCCTTCCCTGGGCTCCTGACCTTGCCCTTCCCCACTAGCCCCAGATCTTCCAAGTGCTCCTCCCTGGGGGTACTTGATGTTAGAAGGGCCTGGGCTGGTTTAGCTCCTTTATCCTTGATCCAATCCCATTTCTATTGGATTTTGCCAGAAGCTGGGCTGCCCGTTCAGTGTCTCATTAGGCTTAGGCTGAAGGGAGAGACTGCTGCTCTGTTTGGGCCTGGGCCAGGCTGGACTTGGAGGAAGGGTGGTACAGGGAGAGAGGGATTATTGGTACCATTGTGATCATAATCACAAAGACCTTGTGCTTACTCCAAGCCCATTCTAACAGATCCTCCCCGTAGCCACAGATGCCAAGGTGATATCCCGAAAGCACAGGTCTGACAACATTGCTACCCTCCTCAATAAACTCCATCAGCTCCCTATTACCTCTAGCATCAAATACAAACTCATCTATTTGACATTTAAAGCCTATAACAACTTGGATCCAGTCTTTCCACCATTATTATAGCTCATTCCCCTTCAAGAACTCTACAGTTCAGCCATTCAACCTGGCTTTCTCACTGTTGCTCACACAAATCATTCCATCTGCCATAGACTGTACCCCAATGACTGGAATGTACTCCCTCGTGATCATCACATCTTAGGATCTCTGGTTCCCTTCAAAACTCAGTTAAATCACTACCTCCTACGGGACACTTTCCTGATTCCCCCCAGTTGTTCGTTCCTCCACTCCAAAATAATTTGTATTCATTTTTATATATTCATATTGTATATTCTCATCTGTGTACACATTGTCTCTCCCTACAGAACGTAAGCTCCTTGAGAGCAAGAACTGTTTCATTTTTTGTCTTTATATTCCCAGGGCTGGCACATAGTAAGCACTTCATAGAAATGTTTACCAATCAATTGATTTGATAGCCTGGGAAGGGCTAAACATTGTACAAACAGAGAGGTAAGGCCTGAGTAAGGGACTCTCGGTTGATCAGTTACACTCTCCATCTCAGATTTGATTTTACCATTTGCTCCAACAGATACTGGGAGGTTAGTTTAAAGGAAGCTGTTTTCAGAGAATGTAGATCTGATTCCTCCCTCTGCCACTTACTAGCTGTATGACTGTGGACAAGTCATTTACCTTCTCTGGTCCTCATTTTCCTCATCTGTAAAATGAGAGGTTTTGACTTGATAACCTCTCAGGTCCCCTCTGATCCTAAATCTAAGATTCCATAAGTCAGAAAGGGCCCCTGGCATGTGGGTTTGTTCAAGAGGGCCCCAAAATCACCTCTTCCAGTATCTCAAAAACCTTTGTGATCAGGAAGTTCTTCCTAAAGAAGCAGTTCCTTCCACTGGAAGAAATATGGGATTTGGGGTCAGATGACCTGAGTTCAAATTCTTACTCCATCATTATTGTGAGCAAATCTGTTGTTCCCTCTCTAGGCTTCATCTACCTCAAGCCTAAAACCAAGCAGTTGGATAAGATGACTTCTAAGCTCCCTTCCGTCTCTACATTCTATGGTCTGCTATGATGTCTAACTTCACTCCCTCATGCTGCAGGCAGCATCTCAATGGGAGTGGAGAACAGCTGTTCAGCTTTTGGCTATCTCTGCCTTCCCTTCCTTCCCTTTCCCTCCCTGTCTGAAGGCATCCTTGACTGCTAAGGCCCCTTCCTAACATTCTCTGACTATATGTGTCAGCCCCAAGGGAGGTATGGCAGGTACTGAGCATCAGCAAGCATGTGTGTTTGTGTGTGTGTGTGTGTGTGTGTGTGTGTGTGTGTAGGTAAGAGGGAGCACAAGTATGTATGTGAAAATGTGAGAAAAAAAGATGACAGGTCTGTTTCTGGGAATATGAAAAACCTGAGCATGTGTGCTACATTCGTATGTGTACATGTATGATTGTATATGTGCATATGTGGTGAATATGTGTGTGACCTAGGCAGGGGCTTTGTCTGTGTCTCCCCCACCTGTGCCGATGTTCCTTTTAGAAACACCTGCCCAAGCAGCCCCTCCCTGTTCCCATTTTTAACATTGATTCACAGCCAACTCACGAGCCTTCCCCTTCTCCTCTCCCTTCCTCTTCTCTCCTCCCTTTTCCCCTCCGCTTTCTTAAGGCTCACTATGGACCCTTTCCTAGGGTCTCCTGGCCTTAACTAAGTATGGGGGGGATAAGAAGGACCCCCCCAGCCACGGGGATTGACTTGTCAAAACACAGGATGGAACCCAGATGCTTTCTTCCATTCCCGGTCTATCCAGAGGCAGTGGGAGCCTCAGGTCCTAACCTTCTAAGAGTATCAGAACACAGTACCATACCCCCTGCCTTTTCATTGCCTGCCCTAGTCCCAATTATGGTCAAGAAATCACAGACTGCCAGAACTAGAAAGGATAATCTAGTGACTAGTCCAACCTCTCATTTTGCAAAGAAGGAAATCGAAGATCAGAGAGAGGAAAGGACTTGCCCACCATCACACAGTGAGTCAGTGGACAGAACCAGAGTCCCATCTGAGGAACCTTCTTGAGATTCTCTTTATTGGGCATAGGAAAGACCCTGCAGTGTTGAGAAAGAACAATCTAACTCCTTTTAGTTATTCAGAGGGTGTAGATCTGCCTATCGGAGACAGGGGACTGTACAAAATGACTACCTATGCCTGAAGAGGGGAAATTGAAGAGGGTAGGTAAGAAGACTCAGATTTGCCAGACTAAACAGGGCAGAGTAACCTCAGTGAAACCACTGATATCAAAGAGACTCTGACCCACTGCGCCGAAGATTCCATCACCATCCACCGAAGGCTGGTGCCACCTGCTCTGATATAGCCCCTTTAGTCCTGTCCTGCCAACCTGCCCCCCCCAACAACAACCTCATCAGGGTTCTGCAGATGGCCAGGGCCCCCAGTTCCTGGTCTTACACTCATTGCTCAAGGCCAGAAAACCAGAGAGAAGAGATAATTCGATGCCTCATCCTGGCCCCCATCTTCATTATCCAGAGAGGAAACCCAGGCCTAGAACCTAAGAGGGGAAGGGCCAAGGTGAGCTTTCACCAACCTCTTGACAAGTAAGAGAGACCCTAAAGTGACTAGGATCCCGGGGAGAAAAGGTCCCACCTCCAAATGGCTCCGAGGGTGTTGAAGAGGCTGCAGAAATGACCTGAAAAGTCTAAGGCTCCCTTCTTCTCTCCCTCTTTCTGCCCCTCGCCCTTAGGAAATGCCCCTGGGAAAACATTTCAGAGTGAATCTCGTTCACATTCACAAGCACATAGGATCACATTCACACAGACACAGCCTCCCAGATACACTCACACGATCACACACAGATCGAGAAAACTTCTCTCCAGGGGCCCCTCCCCCGCTGCCCCTTCGTCCTCTCTGCAGGGGAGGGGGATCCCCCAGACTGGCCCCTGCAGCCAGGGCTCCCTCCGCCCCCGAAGCGCTGAGATCCAAGTCCCCCTCCTTTCCTCCCTCCCTCCCTTGTGCGGAGGCGGGAGGAGGCGGGAGCTTAGTCTCCCCTGGAAACCGGGTCTCCGCCTGGCCCCTGGCGCCGCCGCCACGGCCACTGTCACCACGCCGCCCGCTGCCCTCCCGGGGCTTCGGAACAAGTGGTGATTTCGGAACCCAGAGCTGGGACAGCCAGCATCCTCCTCCCGGCCTGGGCCTGGGGTCCCCTCCCTCGCCCCCAACCCCAGCCCCAGCCAAGGCTGCAGGGCAGCAACCCCGGGCGAAGGGAGAGAACGGAAATAGAGGACCCTCCCCTTTCCCCCTCCCCAGGCAAGGGAGGCCGCTGGCGGGGAGGGAGGACGGGGAGGGGACGGGGGCTGCAGCCGCAGCTGTCCGAGCCGGACGGCGGAGGGCACTGCGGAGGGGGTGGCAGGCGCGGCTCTGGGACCCCCCTCCCCCAGCGCCGCCTTACCTGGCCCCGGTCGGGCTGAGGTTGCAGTCCGTCAGTCTGTCCGGTCACACGGCGGCCCGGAGGCTGCCCGGAGGCGGAGGGCTGGAAGGGTTGGGGGGGGGAGGGACGGCAGGCCGGGCCAGGGGGTTCAATTCCGTGACACTGAGGCCCGGAAGCTGCCCCGAAGGCAGTAGGCTGGGATGGTTGAGGGGGCCACCAGGCCGAGGACGCGGGGAGAAAGGGTGGGGGGGTTCCGGGCACTGCGGAGCCCCCAGCAAAGGGGCCGCGCCGGCTGCGGAGCCGGAGCCTCAGAGACTGGGAGGGAGCCCGGCAAGCTGCGGAGGGTGGATTTCCCGGGAACCCGGACGGGAGGCGGGGGGGATCCCGCCCGCTCCGCCCCCGCGCAGGACGAGCCGGAGAAGGGGGGGGAGGGCGGGGCCGGAGCAGCCAGGGTAGGGGCGGGAGCTGGAACCCAGGAGGGCTCGGGCCCCCGCTACCGCTCCGGCCGCTTGTCTGGCGGGGGTGGGTGGAGATCTCTTCCCGATCAGAGTGAGCTACCCAATGTCCAAGGCTCGGGGGGTACTGAGACCACCCTGGGGAGCGCCCCCCAGTGCCCAGGGCTGAGCTAGGCGGAGGCGGGGGATTTCCCTGGGTAGCCTTCAGGGATGCGAATGAGACTTCGCTCCACCTCCTACCAGCGGGGAGGGGGAAATAGGTGGGGAAGAGGGACCTCATCCTTGCATCCAGATACATAGTCACAGGCATACATAGAGAGACAGTCACAACCACACACAGGGCTGGTACAAGCTCCTGGTATGTTGTACAAGCTCCTGGTCTCCCAAGCAGACAGTGAGTGACAGAGTCCAGTCTCATGGTTACAGTCCTCAACACATAGAGTTTCTTTCTGTCTCTGTCTCGGTCTCTCTCTGACTCTGTCTCTCTCTCTCTGTCTCTGTCTCTCTGTCTCTCTCTCTCTCACACATACACACACACACACACACACACACACACACACACACACACACACCCCACAACCTGAATAGTTTCAGAGATACAGTTTCTCACAATCCCACTTCATCAGTCACTCACACACATATGCCAAACAGCTGCAGAGACCGTGACACAGGACACAAGCAGCCTGCTACAGTTTCTCACAAAAGTCACACACCAAACCCCCACATAGAGCCAATCACATGTAGGAACACATAGACACTGGGACATATTCACAAACATTCCTCTATTGTCACACATCTTCACATCCATAACAGATTTACAGACACACCCTCTGTTCTCCAAACCTGTCCAGATTTTCCCCTAACTTCTGTAGCTGCCCCTCCTAAAACTCTAAATATCCATCCCCTGGAAGCCCTGATCCTTCTCTCCCTCCCTTTTGTCCCAGAAGTTACCATGACTAGAGCCCAGTACAGTGAGCCCTCCCACACCTTATCCTACCCCCTCCCACCCTTGCCCCAGCTCCTCTGCAGTGAAAGAAATTAAAGCTATCTCTAATTGGAGTCCACAATCAGCCTACAAAGAGAGAAACCTCACCCCATCCCTATCCAGACCTACACCCTACGTTCAGGGGCAGGGTATGAGGAAGAGGCACACTAGTCCCATGATAGCTAGGGAAGCTGCAGAGCTTAGAATGAGGGAATGGATGGGACTGGCAGGAGGCAGGAGGCAGGCAGGCTGCAGGAGAGCCAACTGCAGTAGCCCCTTGGAACAGCTCCTTCCTGGCCCAGAGTGATCCTGGGAGGGGGGAGGGAGCAAGTGGGAGAACACACATAGGCCCAACAGGCTGAGGGCAGTGGGAGAGAGGAGCTACACAAGCCTGCTGCCTGGCAGCCTCCTCACCCTGCTGAGAATGGAGCTGGGAGTAAGGGAGATCTAAAGCAACCTTCCCACTACTAAAGCCCTTTTCTCCACCCCTCACTCTGGGCACAGAAAATATGGGATCCCACAGCCTGACTGAGACCTGACCTTTCCCCAACACACACACACACACACACACACACACACACACATCTCCCTGGGTCAGGGAAAAGTTGCTCATTTCCCTTTTATGAAGGAAGAAACTAAGGCCTAGAGAGATGAAACAATGGGCCCAGGCAGCCCCTGACACCTTCCCTATCTCCCTTCCTATACCCCACCCACCCTAGATTGGTTCCAGAGCAGTACAGTGGGAAAAGCATTGGATTTTAGAGTTACTGGACCAGGATTCTTGTCCCAGTTCTGCTATTTACTGTTTGTATGATCTTTAGGCAAGCCACTCAAACTTTCTGGGCCTCAGTTTCTTCATCTGTAAAATAAGGGATTTGACAAAAGAGGATTCACTGCTCCGAATCCTGTGCTCTCTATGAAGCAATCTCAATAGCCTGGCCAGGTAAGTCTCAGGCTTCTAAACAAGACCTCCTATGTGTATGATCTTTGGGAGGGTTCTTCCCCTCTTTGGGCCATATGTATCTTCATCATTAAAATGAAGAGAAATGACCAGCACCCCCAGACAGAGAATACCTAGACAGGAAATGGACCTTGGAAGTGGACCTGGAAGAGTGGGAAGGAGAGTCAGCCCTCTGGTGCGAGATAGGCTGACAGCAGGGCACAGAGCCTCACCATTGACCTAGAGCAAGACGCAAGAAAGCCCCAGCTTCTCAAAGAAGTAAAACCAGATGTAAGAACTGCTAAGTGAGCATGAATTAGCCAGACACTCCCCCTCCTCCAGGTCAGGATGACAGTGAGGCAGAAGAGAGGGTCCTGGGCTTGTGCTCAGGCCAGGAAGGACTCCCAGTGATTCGAGATGGTGCTCCTTGGAAGGACCAGGAACCTGAGAACATTCCAACAATGAGAAAAGGAGGTGACTCAAAGGACAGGATGGGATTTGGGACGAAGACTTGAAATCATCTTTTCCTCCCAGGAACCAGGAATCAGGATGGATAGCGAAGTGGAGGAGTAAACAGGATTAGAAAACAGGTCCTTTAACTCTTAGAGTTAAAGTTAAAAGTTAAAGTCCAGCGATCTTTCCATCACCTAAAAGCTATGGTCGGGGAGGAACAGAGGTTAAGATCAGGACAGGACCTCACTGAAAAGGGAAGGAGATGAATAAGAGCCAGTTCAGTCTAGGCCATAACAGGCCATTGGCAGAGATTAGACCAAACTGAAAACCCAACTTAGGCACGTCAAAAAAAAGCACTAGACTTGTAGTCAGATGACCTGGGTTTGACTTTTAGCCCTGTTACTTATGAGCCCTTCCACTCTCCATCTCTTGATCTTAGTTCTCCCATCTGTAAAATGAAACAGCTAGGGGATGTAGTGGGTAGAGTGATGGAGCTGGTTCAGAGGATGCTAATTCAAATTCTGCCTCGGACACCTGATAGGTGTGTGGACCTGGGTGAGTTACAAAACCTCCCTAAATCTCGGGCCCCTCATCTGTAAAATGAGGATGATAGTAGCACTTACCTCACAGGATTGCTGAAAAGACCAAATAAGATTATTATATGTAAATCACTTTGCAAACCTTAAAAGTGCAAACCTATGTTAGCTAATATTATTATTATTAAAATTACTTACTTCATAGGGTTGTTATGAGGAAGGTGCTTTGTAAACCTTAAAATGCTACAGAGATGGGAAGAATTATTAATGAAATGTGAATTATTAAGATTGCCGGGGGGCTGGGGGTGAACAGTAGAGATAGGTTCCCCCATACACACAGCAGACATGGCTTTGCATTGGTTTCCACTCATCTTCATGAAGTTGCTTGGCAGCACAACAGTTTGAGGGTGGGACACAGTTCAGGGATGAAATCAGGATAGAAGGTCACTCTGACAACTGGTGCCAGCCCCTTTTGGTCTCCCATGTTACCATCACCATCACCATTCCCCCACCTTACTCCATTCCCACCATCGTACACCTGTGCATAGTAAGTCGATGTCACCTATATAAAAGCGCTGAGAGATTTGGGTGGGAGTTGTAGGTCTAGGCATGTGGTGGTGGTGGCATGGTGGGTAAAGTGCTGGACCTGGATTAGACAATCTGAGTTCAAATCTATCCTTAGATACTTCCTAGCCGTGTGATCCTGGGTATGTCACTTAACCTCTATTTACCTCAGTTTCCTCAACTACAAAATGGAGATAGTACCTACCTCTCAGAGCTGTTATGAAGATCAAATGCAATATTTGTAAAAAAGAGAAAAAAAGACATTTAGCATAGTGCCTAGCACAGAGTAGGCACTCTATAAGTGCTTATTTCCTTCCTACCTACTCACCCCTAGACACCTGAAGTGTTTGGCTTACTACATCTTTAGAAGTGGTCCTGGCCTACCCACATGATACAAACCTTACTAAACACTCCAAAACCTCCATTAATCCCAGCCACAGCCCTTCTTCCCCTACCCCCATCATTGAAATAAAGACATCCACACTTTGGGCTACAATGTTTACTTCTCAGAATGCCAAATCACAGGCACTGTCTTCTTGGACTCCATCTTGTGCTGGCATCCAAATCAGGGACCCTCATATTGGAGTGGGAAAAAAGAAGAAAATGCTGCCAAATTCCTCTTCCTTGTGAACCCTGGGTACAACCCTGGTAACATCTCATCGCCCCTATCTTCACCCTATTCACTAGCCCTAGAAAAAAAGATCTGGCCTGAGTGAGGCTGGGCATCCCCTATGAGGAGGAACAAGAGGAAGCCGGGACCCCAGTTCCTCTGGACCCTGGGCAGCAGCTTAGCCCCCGGCAGTCCTGGCGGAAACGACGTAATGAAAAGCAGTAGACAAGAGGGTCCAGGCAACTGTTGAGACTGAGCAAGGCCAGACTGAGGGTGTGCAGGACATCCAGGGTAGAAGGCACCGGACACTCACCATCTCCGTTGTCACCATCATTCCCCTCCTGTCTGGCCACCCAAGGTGCTAGGATGAGGTGATAGGGAGCCAGGCAAATAGCAAACACCAATAACAGCCCCAGTACCATGGTCCGTGCCATGCGTCGATGGGAACCAGTAGCTAAAGGGCCTAGAGATGCCCCTCTCGATGTAGGGGGCACCACCAGCACCCGAGCCAAGGATACGTAGGCCCCAAGTACCAACAGGAAGGCAGCAATGAAGAAGCCCACAGTGACATAAGCCATGTCTTGCCGGGCCCAGCCGTGTTCGAAGCAGCGGGTAGTGCCTCCCGGGCCAGGGCGAAGAGCCTGGGCAGAGACTAGAGACGGAGCAGCACAGGCCAAGCACAGCATCCAGGTAGCAGTACAGGCAGCCTGGGCCACTCGAAGCTGGTTGAGGGGCAGGCGGGTGCCAAACCCAGGCTTGGGCCCCTGCACCATGCAGTAACGACTAACACTGATGAGGACCATGAAGGAGATGGCGGCGTAAGTGGCAGCGTAGTATGTGGCCCCAGTGACATGGCAGACGGAGGCAGGGAAGGGCCAGTGGGCCCGGCCCAAGTAGTAGGTGAGCCAGAAGGGCAGTGTGAGGGTAAAGAGGATATCCGCCACAGCCAAGTTAAGCAGGTAGAGACGCAAAGCTTGACCCAGCCTTCCCCCACCCCTCCCAAAGACAGCCAAGGCAGCCAGGTTGGCAGGCAGGCCCAGACTCAGGGCCACTGCGTAGGCTGCTGGCACCACGATGAAGCGGGCAGGATCATCCCAAGGGCCACATCCTCGAACGCCTGCACCTGCTTCTGTGTTGTTCATTGGATCCCAGGAAGAGGTGGGTGGACTGTGGGAAGAAGAAAGAATGAACTATAGGGAGGGAGGGCCATGAAGGGTGGAGCAAGAGAAAGCAAACAAAGGCAAAGGGAGGGGTTATCTCCTCTGTCCCTTCCTCCCACCCCCTCCCAAGGAAACCAGCCTTTCTTACCACTCGGCCACCACTTTTGCTCCCCCAAAACTCCCAGTCTTTTCTCTAAGCCCTTCCCCCCAACACCCCTTGTCTCGCCTCCACAGATAGCTCTTCACTATTCCTGAAGAATACCTGTGAATCTGAGGCCAAAAAGGAGATATATATGCAGGGGCATCTGCCCTGAGTCCCACCCTAATTTCCAGTCAGTGCCCACAGGACAAGGAAACTAGAGACTGGAATACTGAGGGTCCACATACAAGGATGAACAGTGAGTCAGTCCCTCCCTAAGCCAGCTCCGTTGGTCAAGGGAGTTCATTCCTCAGATCCAACCTATTGTGGCTTCTTGACTTTCAAGTTGGGCAAACCCAGAGGTGATGGGCCCTCCCCAGCCCACTGTTCCTCACCCCAAGGCAGAGCTTACTCCTAATTCTAGTCTGTACCCTCCACACCATACACCCATACAGAGCCATCCCAGCAACATAGGTACACACACTGAGATGTGTTCATGATATAGGAACCTAAATACATATTGACAGGCACAGGTATACATAGATATACATGTAAATGCATATTGCTACACACAGAGAGATCTGGAATGATGTTAACCATATGCATGGACGCAACTAGGAGGCAATACAGAAGTATACAGACATCCATTCTGAAATACACATACATGGGATAATGCTCACATGAATACACATACATACATATACACAAATTAAGTAAGATGTATGAAGAAGAGTTAGCAAGCATGGAAATAAAGTCTTCTTCAGAGATAAGTCAGAGAAGTCCCATAAATGGACTTTCTGGTCTCAGAAAAGAGGGTGGTGTCTAAGAGGGTGCTAGGGTCAAAATGGAGGCCCTCTCTACCAACAGGATTCATTTCAACTCAGTTCAATTCAACAAGCATATATTAAGCACCTACTACGTGCTCAGCACAAGGGATACAAAGACAAAGGTGAACAACCCTGAGCTTCAGCTCATAGGCTTGAGCTAGAAAAGGACCTCAGAGATCTCTCATTTCACACGTGAGGAAACAGAAGCTTGGGGAAGCCAAGTGATCTGCCCAAGGTAACACAGCCAGTAAATGGAAGAAGCAGACTTGGAAGCCCCTAATTCTGAATCTGTTCTTCCGCCTGCTCAGTGACACCTCCTCAAGTACCTTACATTCCACTAGACCTCACAAGCTTCCTGAAGAAGCCAGCAAGCATCTATTAAGCTCTTACTATTTGCCAGGCACAGTGCCAAGCACTGTGGATCCTTTCCCTCCTTATCTCCACCTCCTGGCTTCCCTGGCTTCCTTCAAGTCACAGTTAAAATCCCACTTTCTTTTCCAATCCCCATTCATGCTAATGCCTTCCCTTCCGTCAATTATTTCCAATTTATCCCCTATCTAACTTGTTTCCATGGAGTCATTCGCATGTGGTCTTCCCCACTAGACTGTGAGCTTCTCAAGGGCAGGGATCTGTCTTTTTCCTTTCTTTGTATACCCTCCAGTGCTTAGCACAATGCCTAGCACACAGTAGGCACTTAATAATGATAATAATAGCTAACATTTATATAACACTTACTATGTGTCAGGCACCGTGCTAAGCACTTTACAATTAAGAATAACAATAACCATAATAACTAACATATATATAGCACCTACTATGGGCCAACCACTTTACAATTAAGAATTAATAATAACTAACATTTACATAGCACCTACTATGGGCCAACCACTTTACAATTAAGAATTAATAATAACTAACATTTACATAGCACCTACTATGGGTCAAGCACTTTACAATTAAGAATTAATAATAACTAACATTTACAAAGCACCTACTATGGGCCAACCACTTCACAATTAAGAATTAATAATAACTAACATTTACAAAGCACCTACTATGGGCCAACCACTTTACAATTAAGAATTAATAATAAGTAACATTTACATAGCACCTACTATGGGTCAAGCACTTTACAATTAAGAATTAATAATAACTAACATTTACAAAGCACCTACTATGGGCCAACCACTTCACAATTAAGAATTAATAATAACTAACATTTACAAAGCACCTACTATGGGCCAACCACTTTACAATTAAGAATTAATAATAACTAACATTTAGATAGTACCTACTATGGGCCAACCACTTTACAATTAAGAATTAATAATAACTAAAATTTACGTAGCACCTACTATGGGCCAAGTACTTTACAGTTATTATCTCATTTGATCCTCACGACACCCTGGGAGGTAGATGCTATTACTATCCCCATTTTATACATGAGGAAACTGAGGTAAACAACGGTTAAGTGACTTGCCCAGGTTTACACAGCTAGTAAGTGTGAGGCATGATTTGAACTCATGTCTTCCCCACCCCAAGCCATCCACTGCACCACCTGTTTATTGGAGATACAAAGAAAGGGAAAAACACAGATCCTACCCTTAAGAAGCTCACATTCTTATGGGAGAAACATGTAAATAACCACGTACAGACATGCCATATACAAAGTACATGTACCATGATGTCAGAGGGAAGACACTAGCATCTGGGGGGACAGAAAAGGCCTCTGCAGAAAGTAGGAGCTGATCTGAGTCTTAAAGCAAGCCAGAGGGGTTCAAAGGCAGAAGTGGGGAGGCAGAGCATTCCAGGCATCGGGGTCAGTCAGAAGATGGGGAGTGCCAGGTGGGAGGCACAGGATGTCAGGTGGGGTGGCCAGATCATGGGAGTGGGGAGGAGAATGCTATATAAGATCATTGGAAAGGTAGGAGGCTGCCAAGCAGCTGGTATGCAAGGGTATGCATTGTGTGGATTTGTGAATGTGTTGTGCCTTTGACTATAACGTGCATACACATTTGTGCCCAGGGCTTTTAGACTCAAACTCTCTCCCATATCAGTTTTTGGCAAAAAAAAATTGATACTATTTTTTTTAATGATGTGCACATGTGAGTGAAACCCATGGGTTTTATGTACATATATGTGAAGGCATCAACTCATATAAATCCACTGGGGAACGCACATGGGAAAGTCACAGAGATACTTTCAGATATGTCCACAAACACAATCATAAAAGACAGCACACGGCACATCTTTGCTCAGAGGCCTTGACCAAAAGACCTATTTAACTCTCTCTGGCCCTTGGTCCAAAGTTGAGGGGCTGGGAAGGGCATGAGAAGCAGGAAGGAGAGAGGAGGGCAGGAAAAAGAGGGGGAAGTTCTCAGCCCTTCTCCTGCCCTTCTAGACAAGGGAAGAAATGAATATTCAAGGTGCCAGGGTCTCTCCCACTCCACCTCTCATGCCACCCCACACCCAACCCAGGCCCCTATCTGGATCACACTTTAGGAGGAGAGAGAGGCACACAGCTAGAGGACCATAGCCTTAATTCCAAGTTACAGCTTGGGGGGAAGGACCTTGGCTATGGGGTCACAGCAAGAAATGAGAGTACTGTTATCTGATGGGAAAAGAGTCTTTTCTCCTACAACTTTGTCCAGAGGTCCAGCAGACAGAAGCCAAACTATTTGGAGTAAGGTGGTGAAACTTTACCAAACTGTAAGTGGGGAGAAGGTTGTTTTAGGGAACTGCCAAGACTGAAATGACCCTCCCCACCACCAAGACCTCCTCTTCCCCTTGCCATCCGATCCCCTCCCTTACCTGGCGCTGGATCTGCTGCTCCAAGGTATCGTGTGTGGGCCTAGGAGGTTTTAAGGGGCCTGAGTCCGTGTCCGGGTAGGACAGTCCACCTTCTCTACTTCGGACGAGGGCTAATCTGTCGGCGTAGTCCGGAAATGGGTACAACAGCTGGAGGGGGGAAGGGGTACACCTGTGGCCCTGGGGAGAAGGGGCTATAGAGGAATGTCCAATCGTTCAACCCAGGGGAAAGATCTGGAGGCGGAGGTCATAACGAGGGGGCGAAAGAAAGGGAGGAGAAGGGGAGAGTAGTGGGGTAAAGAGAGTGAGCTGTCACACTAGTGAGGGAGGGGGACTAGGGGAAAACACCTCAGGGGAAGAGAATGTAAGGTAGGAGTTCTCCCACTTGGTTGGAGGGAGACAAGGAGCCTGGTGGTAGGAAACTCCCAGATCATCAGTCCCCCTTCCTCTCCCCCACGAAACTTGGGAAGACTATGCCCCTCCCTGCTCTGCAGGAGCCCCCTGACCCACTCCGCCCGTCTGGCGCCCCCACATGTGACAATCCCAGACAACTGCTCCCCCGGCACCAGCTGGCCCTGGCGCCCCCTCCTCCCTTTCGGTTTACCGCCCTCCTCCCCACCGCCCACCGCCCACTGCATCTCCCGCGGCCTCCGCAGCAGCTGAGACAGCTCTGACCACCAGGCTGGGGAGGTGGAAACAGCCAACCCCCTCCTTTACACACACACACACACACACACACAACAGCCAACCCCCTCCTTTACACACACACACACACACACACACACACACACACACACACACAAGCTCTAATCCCTGGCAGGCCCAGGGGTTTTATTTTAAGGTCTGGGGAAGGAGACAGGCTGGCTGCAGCCTCCTGGGGGGGCCCTAGGAATTGCCCCTCAAGAGTCCCTAGGGCTACTCCCTTCTGCCTCTGTACCTGCCTCACACCGCCCCCCCCAACCCATCCACGGTGGGAAAGACAAAAAGAATAACAAACATTGTAAGAACAAACAAGATTTTTATTGAACTCTGAACAGGTCCTTATAAGCTAGCACTCCACCTGCAATGCCCCCCCTCACAAAAAAAAAACAAAACCCTGAGGAACATAGCCAGTACTGCCATACCCAAACCAGTGTGTAGGGAGCAAAGGGTTAAAAAATAATGGGCCAGTACTTAAGGAAGGCCTCAGCCTTCCCCCTCAAAAACAACAGAGTAGAGGCAAGATAGAGATCGGCACTGATGTCTAATGCTTTGGCTGAAAAACCATTTCATCAATGAATTTTACACCTTAAGGCACTTAACAAAGATTAGAGTTATTTGTGTACGGTAACTGACATCCCACATGCTAGGCAGAACTGAACCTGAGATCAGGAAGGTCCAGCCAACTTCTGAGTCTCTCACCACCGAAGGACTAGCTCATACAAAGGTTGAATACATTTGGGGTATTATGTTCAGTTCTGGAGGGGAGTGGGGAAAGTGTGACATTTTAGTGAAATCTAGTTACATTTAGTAAAATCTGGAGAGTGTCCAAAAGAGGGTGAGCAAGATGCTGAGGGGCCTTCAAGTTCAGACCATTTGAGGATGGGCTGAAGAAACTGGAGATGTTTGACCTGGACAAGAAAAGTGTCAAGGAGGACATGACAACTGTCTTCAAGATTTGAAACATATCACATGGCAGAGGGAACAACCGGTAAAAGTTGTACAGGGGCAAATTTAGCCTGAAAAACTTCCCAATGATGAAGCCTGTCCCAAAGTGGAAGTAGCGATGTCTGTCAGCAGGTAGTAGGTTTCCCTTCACTTGTGCCTGTCTTTCCTGCAAGGGGAGGCTAAATGACCACCTGTCAGGGATGCTGAGGATTCCTTTTCAAGAATGGGTTGGATCAGATGGCCACCGAAGTGTGTTGTGACTCTAAAATTCAGTGAAGGTTAAGACCACCTACTAAAACCTATGGGAATCCAAATCTGCATTGGTAGAGAAAAGACCCCATTATGTGTGCTAAGGCTGGGATATAATTCCCCTTTATTATTCACCTTTCCAATTTGAGAATCTCCCTGCTTCTGTCTTGCACTCTGTCCCCCCCTTCCTCTTTCTGGATGCCCATTTCTCCTTCTGAGCCCAATGATGGTTTTAATTCTCCATCTTGAGGCTCCTTGATTTTTCTCCTTTCTGACTGGAAATTTAAGAGTTTTTAGTAGGGTTTTGCCATAATAAAGCACTTTGCCATTAAATGCCCCTTCTTGTCATATGGGAAGGAAGCTTAAGAATTCCTTAAGTGGGAGGCTTTCAGTTCTTTAGAGTGAGTCAGTGCCCTGCTTTGCCAATGCTGAATTTCTTCACATTGAGTAGATTCAGAATGAGGGAGACTAATATGTATATGCAAGCACTTACCCTTAAAAACAGAAGTGGATGGGGAGGAAGGAGTAGAGGGCAACCCAAGAAGCCTGAGCTAGAGAAGGCAGAGAAGCCTCTCCCACAGACTGATGGGAGAATGCATTGGGGACTGGTCCCCAGGGCAGTGAAAGAATAAAGCAAACCCAGAATCAGCTAGTTCAGGGCCCAATGTTGGACTCTTACGTAGTTGCACGTTCCAAACATGTCCTTGCCATCAAATCTACATGAGGCGGAGGCCAGACTGCCAGGCCAGATGATGCTTCCATCCCTACCCCTCCATGATCCTCCAGCTCCCAATGATGACCCTGTACCTCTCTCTCTCCCCACACCCCCATTTCCTCGCCAACTCTTCCCTCAGCCTTGGCCTTGACTCAGGATCTCTGGCAGATACGGGTAAAGAGCAGAAACAGGAGTCCCAGGCAAAGGGTTGGGGGTGCACATGTAGACACAGACTCCCTCAGTACCACCAAGGTGTAAACTGTAACTGGAGAAGGAAGAAATAATAAGGCAGAACTCAATAAGCCAGCATTTGAAAACCTAGAAAACATAAATTACTTAGGAAAAAACTGCTGAGAAACTGGAAAGCAGCCTGGAAGAAATTAGGCTTAGATCAACACCCTATGCCATATTCTACAATACATTCTAAATGTATATGCGATCTTAATATTTAAAATCATACTATTAAAAAATTATAAGAGAAGCAGGTCATATACTTCTCACAGTTACGGGTAGAGATATTCTTTTTAAATTATGTTTTTAGTTATTTCATTAAATATTTCCCAATTACCTTTTTAAAAAAAATTTAACATTCATTTTTTAAAATTCTGAGTTCCAAATTCTCTCTCCTACCTGCCCCTCCCCCACTCATTGAGAGAGCAAGCAATATGATACCAATTATACATGTGAAGTCATGCAAAACGTAATTCTATACTAGCCATGTTGCCAAAAAAGCCACACACACAAAAAAAACAAGGAAAATAAAGTAAGTGAAAAAAAATATGTTTTAGTCTGCACTCAGAGTTCATCAGTTCTCTCTCTGGAGGTAGATAGCATTTTTCATCATGGGTCCTTTGAAACTGTCTTGGATCATTGTTTGGATCAGAGCAGCTAAGTTTTTCACAGTTGATCATCATTAAAATGCTGTTGTTATTATTCACTTCACTTTGCATCAGTTCATGTAAATCTTTCCAAGTTTTTCCAAAACCATTCTGCTTATCGTTGTTAGAGCACAATAGCATTCCATCACAATCATATACCACAACCTGTTCGGCCATTCCCCAAATGATGGACATCCTCTCAATTTCCAATTCTTTGCCACCACAAAAAGAGCTGCTATAAATATTTTTGTATAATTAGGTCCTATTCCTTTTTCTCTGATCTCTTTGGGATACAGACCTAGTAGTGGTGTTGCTGGATCAAAGGGTATACACAGTTTTATAGCCCTCTGGGCATAGTTCCAAATTGTTCTCCAGAGTAGTTATACCATTTCACAGCTAGGAGATGTATTAACTAAAGAAGAGATAGAAGCAATTACAAAAGATAAAATAGGTGACTTTGATTACTTGAAACTGAAAAGCTTCTGCACAGATAACATCAATACATTTAGAATAAGAAAGGAAGTGGTAGAATGGAGAAAAAAATCTTTGTATCAAATTTCTCTGATAAGGTTTGGCATCCAAGACATAGAAACACTTAATATATACTGTATGCAAGACCAAAAGCCATTCCCAAATAGATAAACAATCAAAGGATATGAACAAATGGTTCTCAAAAGAATTATAAACTATTAATAATGATATGAAAGAATTCTCCAAATCACCGATAATAGGAGAACTGAAAATCAAAACAAACCTAAAATTTCACCTCATACCCCACAAATTGGCAAAGTTGACAAAAGATGGAAATAGTGGATGTTGGAGGGGTTGTAGGGAGAAAGGCCCACTAGTGTGAGGTTGATGGCGCTGTGAATAAATATATCTAATTTGTAAACTAATTTGAAATAAGCCAATTAAAGTAATTAAAATATTCTGACCCTTTGCCCCAAAAATTTCCACTACTACACTTTGTCCAAGGGGGCCACTGATAAGAAGAAAGCCCTTGTATCTAATTGTATCTCTACAGAAGTCCAAAATCTCTTAAAGCAGCACTTTTTTGCGATAGCAAAGCATTGTAAATAAAGTAGATGTCCATCGTTTGGGGAATAGCTAAACAAACTCTGGCACATAATTGTAATGGAATGTTACTGTGCCATAAGAAATGACAAATATGATGAATACAGAGAAGCACAGGAAGAGCTATGTGAACAGATACATAAAGAAGTAAACAGAACCAATCATTACAAGTAAGTGAAAAGAACCAAAAAAAAAAAAACAACCAAAAGAGAATGATGCAGATTCACTTTTTTGCATCAGTGATGCAAAATTATAAAGAACAAGCATGGCTCCAAAGAAGATATATGAGAAGACATTCCTACTCCACTCCTCTGCGGAGGTAGGATGACCACAGGTGTGGTACATTGCAAATATTTCCAGATTTGTTCAACGTATCAATCAATTTTGCTGATTTTTTTCTCTTCTTTTTCTTTTTTTTTGTCTTTAAAAATATTGTTATACATGGAGTGGCTCTCTGGGAGGGAAAAAGGGAGAAATGCTGAAGGAATTTTGGTGAGTAAAAGTCAGTCAACGAGCCCTGTGTCAAGCATTTTAATAAGCAATGCGGAGTACAAAGAAAGGCCAAAATAAGAGTCTCTGCCCTCAGGTGCAGAGACAATAGCTCACATTTATAAGTCATAGCCACAATCTACCTAGAGTCTCATAACAGCTCAAGGAAGGAAGTGGTGAGACTATTGTCCCCATTTTATACATAATGAACCTGAGGAGAGTGGGAGAGATTCCAGAGACACAGCTAGGTCTTCTGACTTCCTGTCCAGTGATCTTTACCCTCCACCAGATCTGCCTTCAAGAACAACACCAAGGAAGAGCACAGTTAAGTGTCTGAGGTGGAAAAAGAGAGTCACGAAAAGTCCCTGGTCCTTCTCCCTCCTCAGCCAGGAGACAGGTAGAGGAGTAAAGTGGGAGGGACAGAGGAGGAACTGGGAGTGCCAGGAGACCTGGTCTCTGTCAGAGAGGCTGGTTTCCAACCTAATTGATATAACATTACTACTTGCCTTCTCGAAGGGTGAATGAGAGGCAGGAGGGAGGGAGAGATTTTGAAACTCAAAACAAAATTGTAAATGAATGTTAAAAATAAATAAATAAATGATGGTGGGGGAGGGACAAAAAGAAAAGATAAATATAGCCATAGCTGTAAATTATAGGAAGCCCAGGAGCCTCAGCCTACATCTGGGATTCTTAAACATTTTTTGTTTCCTTGACTCCTTGGACATTCTGGTGAAGCTTATGGAACCCTTCTCAGAATAATATTTTTCAATGCATAAAATACATAGGATTATAAAGGAAACTAATTATACCGAAGTGCAGTTAACAGTATAGTTTAAAAAGTTCATAAACTCCAAGTTAAGAATTCCTGACCTAAACTTGAGGACTTAAGAGTTGGGGAGACAGGAAGGGTTACTTCAAAGGCTAAAAAGGACAGGTTCCTGAGCCTGGGGAGAAGAACAAAGTGGGAAGGATGAAAAAGGGCCCAGTGCCCACCACCCAGCCCTGGGCTTGGGCCACAGCCCCAACCAAACTTCAGCCCTCACCCCAGCTTACCCATCATAAGCATGGAGAGTAAAATGCTGCTGAGCTCCTGTAGCAAGGGGGGTCCCACGGCCAATAGGAGACCGGACACAAGTTCCACCCAGCCTACTACAATCAGAAGGTATTCGGGATCTGGATTGTAGCCCAGGGCCTCCAATGGTAACACCTCAGCAAACTTCACCATCTGGGCTTTCTAGAAGAGACAAAGAATGACCATCCATAGTCAGTGAGGATGTATTGAGTCCTGGCTGTTGAAAGAATTCTGGGAGTTCATCCACGCTGTCTGCCATGGATAGGATACTGAGAGGTGATGAGAGGAAAAAATCCTCCACATCTCTGTGTTCTGAGTGCCTTTCCCAGCTGTGGAAATGGGTGTTATAGGGAAGAATAAATGAATAAATGAAGGAATGAATGAATGAAAAATGAAGGAATGAATGACAAAGCCCTGTGCTAAGCACTGGGGATATAAATAGGAAAACAAGACAGTCCCTGGCCTCAAGGAGCTCACTTTCTAACTTGGGGTCAAAGGGAACAACACAGAGGAGGTTTCACTTACAAGTCAGATGGCTTTCAAAGTCTTGTAGACCTTAGGCAAACAGCAAAGCATATGGTAATTCACCTTCTTTAAAATCATTTCCACTGATAAAACCCCACCCACTTCTGACAGTGACACATTTGACAGTGCCAACAATACTACTACTGCCCTTTCTCACATTTACTTAGCACTTTAAGGTTTACAATATGTATTCCTATTGGGTTCTGCATTGATCATCTGCTTCTGTTTAGAATCAGAATGGGAGAGGACCTCAGAGGACCTGTAGTTTAACTCATACCTGAGTAGAATCCCCCTTACCAAGTGTCTCTAATACAATATCCGGCATCTGCTCGAACGAGTTCAGGGACGCCGGAGGAACGCACTGCTCCGAAGGCAGCCTGTTCCACTGTTGGGCGTTTCTGATGGTTTAAAAGTGCCACCTTATCTGAAACTGAAATCTCCTTTCCTCTCAAACGTGGCCCCTTTTCTTCTAGTTTTGCCTTAGGGAGCCGAGCATAGCAATCAATCAGTCAACAAATACTTACCATGTACACCGAAGCTAGAAAACTCCTCCCCCCAAAAAAGGAACAATCTCTGCCTTCAAAAGGCTTCCATTCTATCAGGGAAGACAAGTCGAATCTCACTCCCACCATGGTCCTCCTAATACCTGAAGACAGCTAGCATGTCCCCCTTCCCTAAGCTAGAACCCACGATTTTTCCCTCTTGTTCCCCTCTCATTCTTCTCTTCTCCAGAATGAACACCCCAGTTCATTCAATTGATTCTCATAGGACACCTTCACAGGCCTCTCCAGGGCTCTCTCCTCTACGTAAATTTCAATTTGTCAAAAGTCCCTCCTCAAACAGGACACTCAGAGTTGAATACTTGAGATGTGGTCTGACCAGGGCAGCGGACAGCAGGATTTGTCATCTCCCTCATTCTGAACAACTATGCCGCTAAATACAGCCAAAAATCCAGTAGGTCTGTAGAACCAACCTTGGAATCAGGGAGACCCGAGTACAAATCCTTCCTCAGACATTTACTGTGTGACATTGGGTAAGTCATTTGACCTCTGTTTACCTCAGCGTTCCTCACTGTAAAATGAGGATAATAATAGCACCTACCTCTCAGGGTTGTAGAGAGGATCAAATGTGATGAGATCTGAAAAGTGCTTAGCACGGCACCTAGTACATATGAGGCACTATAGAAATGCTAGCTATCATGATTCTTAACCAGAGTTTCAATGAGTCTGTAGAACTGGCCTTGGAGTTAGGGTTCAAACTCCACCTCTGATTTATAATGGCTGTGTGACTGTAAACAAGTCACTCAACCATTCAGTGCCCCAAGCAACTCTCTCTAATATAGCAGAACTGTCAGATTGTAGACAGACTGTAGAATTATTGCTGATTTGAATTGGCTAAGGAGTTTCCTCTTTGGGAATTCCCTACATCAAAGAAATCAAAAGTATAGGCAAAAAAATTTTTAATAAAGTTATTTTTTTGACCGCCTTGTTGACTTATATTGAGCATACACTTCTAACTACAAGTCTCAGGTCTGCTTCGTATTCATTACCTAAGAAAGCCAGATGTCCCCTACCCTACATTTGTACTTGTTCAATTGACTTTTGAAAAAAATACAAGTGCAAGATTTTGCTTTCCTATTAAATTTTATATCATTAGTTCAAGCCTTTCAAGGTCTTTTTGGATCCCAATTCTATAACTCAATAGATTAGTTCTCCCATCAAGCTTCATGACATCTGTGGATATGGTTAACTATGTCATTGCTGTCCTTATCCACCATTGCTAGCACAGGGCTGAGGATGGAGCCCTTCAGTTGCCCTGCCATTAGGGAATTCTATCTAGTTGGGTCTGCATTCAGCCTATGAAATTACCAAGGCAGAGAGCAGGTTGGTGTCGTACGTAGCTCTCCCTGGATACTGGCCAACACAGCATCAATGGATAAAGTTTCACGATGATTATAGCTAATAATAAGTGCAATCTCAGGATTATAACTAACATAACAGGATAAAGGCTAAGCTCATTATATACATCATCTCATTTGGTCCTCACAAAACCCTGAGAGGCAGTTATCATTATCCCCATTTTATAATGAGGAAAACTGAGGCAGATAGGAAGACGAGGAAACTGGGCGAGATAGAAGCACACAGCTAATAAGTGTCTGACACTGGATTTGAACCCAGATATTCCTGACTCCAAGTCCAGCACTCTATCCACTGTATCACCTAACTGTCTAGCATGATGATCACAATGATCATGATGATCATGAAGAAGCAAAAGGAGAAGGAGAAGGGGAAGGGGAAGGGGAAGGGGAAGGGGAAGGGGAAGGGGAAGGGGAAGGGGAAGAGGAAGAGGAAGAGGAAGAAGAAGAAGAAGAAGAAAAAGAAGAAGAAGAAGAAGAAGAAGAAGACAAAGAAGGAGAAGGAGGAGGAGGAGGAGGAGAAGAAGAAGACGAAGAAGAAGGAGAAGGAGAAGAAGAAGAACTAACATCTATATGGTGCTTACTATGTGCCAGACACTGTGCTAAGTGCTTTGCAATTGTTATCTCATTTGATCCTCTCAACAACCTTGGGAGGTAGGCGCTATTATTATCTCCATTTTACAGATAAGGAAACTGAGGGAAATAGAGGTCAAGTGACTTGCCCTTGACTGTACAACCAAAGAGAGTCTGAAGCTGGATTTGAACTCAGGTCTTCCTCACTCTAAACCCATCACTCCAACCACTCCACCACCTAGCTGACCCTAGCTAAAAAAAAAAACCACTTTGGGCAGCCATAGGACTATGTCATGCACACTGCAGGTGTACAGAATGAAAGAGTCAAAGGGAATCCCAAGAGACCATCTAGTATAACCTCCCCATTCAATTCAATAAATAATTATTAAACAGTTACTAAGTACAAGGGGATACGATGACAAAAATGACATCCCCTGCCATCGAGGAGTTGACATTCGGGTGGTGGGGAGGGGAGGACAACATGTTCACTATTTCCAGAGCAATAAATATGTGCAATGAGTGCAAAGCATTTGGGGGGCATATAACAACTGGGGGAAGCAGGAAAGGTCTCTTTAAGGAGCTGATACTCAAGCTAAGCCTTGAAAAGTGTTAGAGGGTTCTCTTTTTTTTAACTTCTCAAGCATTTATTTTTCATCATCCCATCCACTTCCCCCACTTCCAAGCTGAAGGAAAAAGAAAACCTCTTTTAACAAATATACATAGGTAAAACAAATTCCCACACTGACCATATCCAAAAACGTCTCATTCTGCACCGACTCTGAGTCCATCTCTCTCAGGAGGTGGGAAGCGTCAATGATCCTCTGGAATCTTGGTTGATCATTGTGTTCACCAGAGTGCTTAAGTCTTTCAAAACTGTTCAATTTTATAATGTTGAAGTTACTATGTAAATCATTCTCCTGGTTCTGCTCACTTTACTCTTCTCATCAATTTATACAAGTTTTCTCAAGCTTCTCTGAGATCATCTCTTTCTTCATTTCTTACAACACAATCTAATTCTATTATATTCATAATCTGTTCAGGTATTTCTGGATTGATGTTCTTTGCTACTGCAAAAAGGGTGCTATAAATATTTTATGCCTATATAGGTCTTTTTCCTCTTTTTTGATATCTTTGGGTTATGGGCTTTATAGCAGTATTGCAGATAGCTAGGTGGCTCAGTAAGTGAGAGAGCTAGATTTGGAATCAGGAAGATCTGACTTCAAATTCCAGCCTCAAATACTTACTAGCTTTGTAACCCTAGGCAAATCACTTAACCATTCAGCCTCAGTTTCCTCATTGGTAAAAAGGGATAATAATAGTACCTATCTCCCAATTGTTGTGAGAATCAAGTGAGATAACATACGTCAAGTGCTTTGCAAATTTTAAAGCATCATATAAGTGCTAACATCATCAAAGGGCATACAAAATTTAGTAACTTTTGAGGAACAGTTCCTAATTGCTTCACAGAATGGTTAGATCAATTCATTGCTCTACCAAAAGTGTATTAAATGTGCCTGTTTTCCTAAAGTCCCTCAAACATTTGTCATCTTCCACTTTTTTGTCAACACTGCCAATCTGAGGATGAGTTCTATGTCACAGAGGAGGAACTATGGGTTTCAAAAGTCAGAGGTGAGGAAGAAGAGAATGTCAAGCATTGGGTATATAGCCAAGAGTGTGCTGGAGGTGGCTTGACCCAGCAGATTGTTAAATTTACAGTATGAGCATTTACTCCTTGGAAATCAGAAAATGCTACAGATCGAGGCTTGATTTATTGCTTTGTTGATTTTCTAGACTTAAGAAAGTGAAGGAAAAACCATTAATAATGCAGATTAAACAAAAACAAAGCATGTCCTGTATACTTTTTCTTTTTTTGGATAGCCAGTTGTTAAATATTTACCAGCATACCCCTAGTACAGCCTGTGCAAAGACATGGATGGGGGAGCTAGAAAGTTATGTATGGGGAACAGTAAGCAGGACATTCCAGCTATAGCTTGGAAGAGTAACAGGTAATCAGCCAAGAAAGGTAAGATGGAGCCAAATTGTCAAGTCCCTTAAATCTCCCAAAAGGCATTTATAGTTATCCTAAAGGTAATTGTCCTTCTTTCTCAGAGAAGACCGAAATGACATCATTATGTTGGGGTCAGGGTATAGTATGTCCGACTGTTGCTAATCAGGCCAATATGAGCTCAGAAGGCTCTCCCACAGGTCAGGCACAAATAGTGCACATGACCATTTGGAGTGGGGATGTCTCTAAATTTGTGCATCTCACATTTCTTTTGAGCTACCGTAGTCCTGCTTCATTCATATAGCACAGTACCTTCTTTGACGTGGACACACCATGCTGAGCAGTCCTGTGCCAGTGCCTCCTATGTCTCACAACTGATTCCAAAGTTCTTCAGAGGGACCTTGAGAGTGTCCTTGTGTCACTTCTTCTGACCACCATGTGAGCACTTACCCTGTGTGAGTTCTCCATACAATAGTCTTTTAGGCATTCAAACATCATGGCCAGCCCATTGGAGTACCATATTTCACCACATAATCGTCGCAGATTTTACGTCAAATTTTTTTGCCCAAAAGTGGGGTGCAACCATTATGTGAAGCTTTTTTTTAATTGTGCTGTTATTACTTAAAAATTATTTATTACTGTCTTTGGCACAAGATTAGGATGCACGGAATACTTGTGAATATACATTAAAATTGGAAAGATGCAAGTCTTACCACATTACATGACTTACTCATGGAAGCTTTGCCTGCCTGCCAGCATCCCTTGTACCTACAGCTCTTCATTGGGTTGAGTGACAATACTGTTAGTACTGCAGAGCTCTAAACAAACCACACAAGTTAGCTTTCAGAAATATACTGACAACGTGCATGCACTGAGAATTTTAGGCTCAAGGTTCACAATGCCCAAAAGATAAATGCATATCTAAGTGCCACTGCTGAATATATTGATGCTCTGCTTACCTTTTAAACTGTGTGACAAACAGAATTATACCATGCTATGATTAAAGGATGAACGGTTCTAAACCAATTTTGGGACTGAAAAAAAAAGGTGCAATGATTATGCGGTGGTGATGATCATGCAGTGAAATACAATAGTGTTCTCTGCAGTAGAGTTTGCTTGGCAGGTCAGCTTGAGAAAGGACCTCAGTGTCCAGTACCTTATCTTGCCAGGGAATCTTCAGAATTTTCCTGAGACAATTCAAATGGAAGCAATTCAATTTCCTCACATGTTGCTGGTAGACTGTCCAAGTTTCACAGGTATACAACAATGAGGTCAGCACAATGGCTTTGTAGACCTTCAGTATGGTAGGGAGCCTAATACCTCTTTTCTCCCACACTTTTCTTCAGAGTCTCCCAAACATTGAGCTAGCTCTGGCAATGCATGCATCAACCTCATAATCGATGTGTACATCCTTGGAAAGTATATTGCCAAGTTAAGTGAATATTCATGATTTCTCCATTTGCTATAACTGATGGTTCCACATATGGTTGATGCAGTGCTGGCCAGTGGAGAACCTCTATTTTCTTGGTGTTAACTGTTACACCAAAATTAGCGCAAGCAGTAGAGAATCAATTCATACTTTGTTGCATCACAGCCTCAGGTCTGCACTGAATGCACAATCATCTGAGAACCAAAATGCCATACACCAACTCTCCCTCCATTTTAGTCTTGGCTTGTAGCCTTTTCAAGTCAAAAAATTTACCATCAATATGGTAGCTGACTTTAATGCCATTTCCATCCTCATTGAAGGCATCCAACAACATCATACTCATGGGAGCAAGCACATAGCCCCGCTTCATTCCATTGGTGACTGGGAAATCAAGGGAGCATTGTCCATTATCCAGAACCCATGCAAGCATGCCATCCTGACACAAAATATTGATGAACTTCTCCAGGCAACCAACTTTTGCCATTGTTTTCCACAAGCCCTCATGACTGACAGTATCAAAGGCCTTGGTCAGACCACCAAACATTCTGTTCTGCTCCTGACATTTCTCCTGGAGTTCTTGGGCAGCAAACACCATGTCAACCATTCCTCAGCCCTTTCTGAAGCCACACTGGCTCTCAGGTAGATGACCATCTTCCCGGAGAAGAATTAGGCCTATTAAGGATGACTCTGGCAAGAATCTTGCTAGCCAATGACTAAGATAGAGACCCCACCACGTGATTGTAACAGGACAATCTAGTTCTTTTTGCTTTATAGAGATGGATAATGGAGGCATCCTTGAACTCCTGAGGAATAACCTCCTCTTGCCATATTACCCAGAAAATTTCAGTCAACTTTTGTATGCACAATGGATCCCCCACCTTGTAAATCTCAGCTAGACAGAATCAGCACTAGGCACTTTGCCACATAAGAGGAGCCTAATGGCATTCAAAACTTCTTCTTCAGTTGGTAGTTCAGCTAGAGAGAGATTGACTTCAACCTGTAAATGGCTTCAGTACGGACTGATGATGGTCAGTGGAAGTGTTCATCTCTCCAGCAGCATGTCCTTATCACTAATCAATGTGGCTCCATCAGCACTGAGTAGTTGAGATGTACCAAAAGTCTTTGGCCCATAAACAGCATTCAGGGCAACATAAAAGCACTTTGGAGTGTTACTATTAGAGTAAAACTGAATTTCACAGGCCTTCTTACTGAGCCAAGAATCCTGCATCTCTCTAAGCTTTGCTTGCACTTTACTTTTGATGGAATTAAACACTGCCTTCTCAGAGATGGGTGAACCATCCTGCAGATAAACCCTGAAAAGTTTTCGTTTTTTCATTTAGCAGCTTCTGAATTTCCCCATCATTTTCATCAAAACAATCCTGATGTTTGCAAGTGTTCTGGCCCTGATGAGCAATTAATTGCATTGTAAACCAAATCTCTGAAAGCTGCCCACTCCTTTTCTGCTCTACTGTTGCCAAATGTGTGTTGGCTCAGCTTTTCCTCCAAGTTAGCAATGAACTGCTGAAGCACCCTAATCTGTTGATATTAAGTCTTTGGTAGTCATCTTGCCTTGGGGCTGCTGCTTTTGTTGAATGCAAATATTTAGCATGGAAAGGGTATGTCTAAGTGGTCCAGCACTTTGAGCCACACATCGCCTTCATCACTCATATCTTCTCTGTCTCTTCTCCTTACAGTGACATAGTCTATTAAATGTCACTGTTTGCTGCAAGAGAGCATCCATGAAGTTTTATTGTATTTAGGTAAATGAAAGACAGTGTTGGTGATGAGAATGTCATGGGATGCACAAGTCTTCAGTAGTAGGTGACTGCTGCTGTTGCCGTTTCCGACTCCATTTCTCCCAAGGACTCACTACAATATCTGGTAGCCTGTGCCTCCTCTGGCATGAAAGTTACCCAGAATTATAAGCTTGTCCTCTTTCAGCACATTGATGACGAAGGTCTCCAGGTCTTCATAAAACTTTTCTTTGACCTCATCAGGTTTCTTCTTGGTGAGAGCATACACACTGATGCATGCACTCCAAAAAAAGAAGAAAGGGGACTGTGTCTTAAAATATTTATGGAATTTTTATAGTGGCAAAGAAATAGAAATACCCATCAATTTAGGAATGGTTGAACCAGTGATGGTATATGAATGTAATGAAATATTATGACATTATAAGAAATGTTGAAAGGAATGGTTTCAGAGAAAGAACCAATGCAGTGGAGTGAGCAGAATTGGGACAACAATTTATACAACAATAACAACAGAGTAAAGATAAACTACTTTGAAAGACTTAAGAACTCTGATGGATGCAATGACCAAGGAGGGTTCCAGAGGACCAGTGATAAAGCCAGCTACTCACACCCTGAAGGAGAGATAATGGACTCAAGGTGCAGAATGAGTCATATATTTTTGACATAGACAGTAAAGGAATTTGTTTTGCTTAACTATGCATATTTGTTACCGGGATTTTTTTCTTCTTTTTAAATGGGGGAGGGGTGGTAGGAGGGAGAAGAGGGCTAGAGTTAGTTAGGATTGCCAAAAAAGGAAGGAAAAAAAAAACAACAACAAATAAAGGTGATAGGAATATCTTTTTAAAATGCACAAAAAAGAACAAAGAGGGCCAGGAGGAAATATAGACATGCACTACAAAAATCCATAAATATTTTAAAATATAGAGCCCTTTTCTTCTTTTTTTGATCTCCTTAGAGTACAGGCTACCACTGGGACAAAGGATTTAGTGACTTTGGGAGCAGAGTTCCAAACTGTTTTCCAGAATGGCTGGACAAATTCACAGCTCCACCAACAATACAATAGTGTGCCTGTTCTTCCACAGTCTGTCTAGCCATCATCATTTTCCTATTCTGTCATCTTTGTCCATCCGATAGGTAGAACCTCAAAGTTTTCATTAATGTTGGTAGAGCATTTTTTCCCACATAGTTGTTGATGGCTTGGAGTTCTACATTTGAAAACTGCCTATTCATATTCTTTGATTAAAATATTCACAGGAGAACGGCTCTGCCTCAGAAGCTTAAGCAGGGAAATAAAATGGTCTGCCTCAGTTTCCTCATCTGTAAAATGGGGATAAAAACAGCAACAGCCTCCCAGGGTTGTTATGAGGATCAAATGAGATAAGTTTGTAAAGTGCTTTGCAAACCCTAAAGAAGGACATAAATGTTATCATCATGAATATCAACTAGGGAGCTGTGAGGATGATGGCTTGGAGAGCGGATAAGCTGGATGCAGGGAGAAAAATCAGGAAACTGTTGCAATAGTCCACATAGAGACGATGCAGACATGAACCAGGGTGGCTGTGATGTTAGTGGAGAGGAAGAGATGGATGAGAGAGATGTGGGCGGGGGGGAGATAGAACCCACAAGATTTGGCAGTTTATGGACTGTGGGAAGGGGAGGGAGGTAGTGTTGTTTAAATGAGCATAAAGAGTTAAGAATGATATCTGAGTTGTGTATTTGGGTGATCAAAGCGGTGTTATCCTCTGCAGAAACGAGAAAGTGGGAGAGCCAAGTTCAGGAGGGAAAAAAATTTCATAGAATACGTTGAGTTTAAGATACCTATGGGACAGATCAGAAGAGACCCAGGGCTGGAGTCCAGGAGAGAGATAAGGACTGGAGAGGTAGACCGGGGAGTTTTCTGCATAGATCTACGAGCTAAAACCATGGGAGCTGATGGGATCTCAGAAGAGAAGACCCCAGCAGAGAGCCCCGGAGCATACTCACACAACAGGAGCAAGAAGAAAATAATAATAAAAATAAAAACAAACAATTTTTATTAAAATCTAAAATATAAATAAAAGTAAATCATAATATAGAGTTGAAAGTCTGCAAATTAATTTACGTACACGATCTCCTTTCAGCCTTCACAACAACCCTGTGAAGTTAAGTTCTACAAGTCCCATTGCCCCCATTTAACAGATCCCTCCCACCTCTCACATTCTGTGTTCGAAGGCCCCTCCCAGAGGGGTCACATAGCTGTTAAGCGTCAGAGGTGGGCTGTGAACCAAGTTCTTCTTGAGCTCAGGTTCACTACAATAGCCACCACGCCTCTCCAGAAAACAAAATACCAAAAAATACGGAGTAATTTCAAGAAGGAAAGAATACTAATGGATGGGAAAAATTAAAAGAAAAATAAATTCCCCAGAAAGGGCTTGTATTAATTAAAACAGGGGTTCTCAAACTTTCTGGTCTCAGGACCCCTTCACATCCTTAAAAATTACTGAGGAATTCAAAGAGCTTTTGTTTACACAGGTTATATCTACATATTTACCTTATGAATCCACCACATGAGATATTTATTATATGAGAAATAAAACATCTTACTATTTGGAAAATAGCTTTAACTTCATGGACCCCCTGAAAGGATCTGGGGGAAGCCTCCTAGGGTTCATTGTCCATATTTTGAGAACCACAACATTAAAGTTATCTCTAAGTTTCCTTCTAGCTATGATATCCCAAGATTCTATGTCCAAGGTCAAAAATGGAGTTATTGGCAGAGTGAGTGGCTAGAACTCAGTTCTCTTGACTCCCAATCCAAGGCTCCTTCCATGCAAATGATCTCAGACAAGTCTGCCATAAATATTGGCTAATATGTCCTCGACTGAGGACGAAGATACCTCAACAGAGTTGGGGGTAGGATAGGTTGGAAGGTTGAGGTAACCTAACATATTCTTACCAACCCTTAGATACCTCACCACCATCCCCCATCATTAGCCCCTCTTATGAAATTTAGGCCTTTTTCCAAACAGAGAAGGTCCCCAGGAAACCTCCTGAGCTGGTACCTGATATTGATGCAGGAGATGCAATGAATATCTGAAGTCTAATGACCACTTCCAAGGACAATTGCCCCTGATCCCTTTCTCTGTCACTCCTTTCCACTAAATACCTTCTTCCTCTGCTAAGGAACAAGCACCAAGGCCGCAACCTATCTTGGCCAGCACTGCATGTTCTGGACTATCCTCAGCCCTGACAGCCCCTTCACACTCCCTGGACTGCCCAGCTACCTCTTCCTGCCCTAAACAAAGCCAGAAAAGGAAGGTCAAGGCCCAAGTGATTAGATAGCAAGGGGAGTGAAAGGCAATCTCTACCTCCCCTCCCCAAACTCCCATCAAAGAACATGGAAGGAATGACCTTCCCAACAACTTCTGAAGAACAGGAGAACAAACCCTCCCTTCCTGTGAGGAGTCCCCTGGAAGCAGTGTATTACCTAAGCAAGAAGCTTAGCTGGGTTCTAGTCCCAGCTTAACTCATGATGTAACCCAGGAGGCAGTGAGAAATGAAGGAAATTGCCCATTACCTCACCTCTCAGATGTGGATTAATAACTCCCATCCTACAGAGGTTTTATGAGGATCGTAAATACACCCTGAAAGTTATGTAAAGGGCTAAAGAGAAGCCAGGAGTTATTTTCAACATCATTGGAGTAAGACAGGGCCAGGACCCTGAAGAGGGAGAGGGGGCACATCCTCATTCAAAGTGTGGGCTCTTCCATCACTAAAATCAGCAACAGGACCACAGTGAAGTCTACCCTCAACCCCACCCCCACTCCCCTTAAGCCAACAGACTTGAGGGAATTCACTCCAGAATTTATTAAAGGCTTAATACAAGCACTGGGATAGATACAAAGATCTTTAAGTAAGCCAGTTCTTGCCCTCAAGGATCTGTTACAGTCCACCATGGTGGGGGAAGGAAGGAAGGGCAACATGATTACAGGTAAGATGACTCAAAATATATGGAAAGGAAGTACAAAATAATTTTAAAGGTGAGGAAAACACACTAACAAGAGGTGGGGAGGGGGAAGGCCTGCTGTAAGAGATGGCATTTGAGCTAAGTCTTAAAAGAGAGTTAGGGATTCTAATAGGCAGAAGTGAGTCCAAAGAGCATTGCAGGAATGGGAGCTGAGGGGGTTGGGGTGGGGAAATAGCCTGTGAAAAGATAAAGAGTGATAGTATATGGGGAAAACCAAGGAGGTTGGGGGAAGGGGATGCCACATTCAGACTTTGCTCCCTAGCTGAGGAGTCTTGAGGAAGAATGGAAGAGAGCAGAGATGATAACCTTTTCTTTTCTCATCAAACATCCTACCCCTACCCCATCCCCAGCACAGGCTCTCAGGAAGCTGGATAAATCCCTCATTTGTATAGATCTGACCCAAGATGCCTATACCTGCCTTTAATACCATGGGGCCTCTACCAGGTGAGGAATATGGAGCCGTCACTGAGCAAGCCAGCTCCCAACTCGGAGTGTCAGTATCCCCAACTGTAAAATGAATAGTAATTATTAGTATTTCTATAGCTATATTTAGGTTGGCAAAGGGCTTCACAAACATTATCTCATTTGATCCTTGCAACAACCCTGTGCTATTTATTATCCCCACTTTACAAGGTGCGGTGAGGGCACTGAGGCAAAGAGGCCCAGGGTCACACAGCTAGTGTGGGAGACCACATCTGAACTCAAATCTTCCTGACTCCACCCCCACTGCTTTATCCACTGGGCCACCTAGATTGGACTCCCTAACTCTAGAGTTTCTTCTGCCTCTGACGGCCTTGGGCTTTATCAGCTCTCAAAGGTACAAAACATTCACTCGAAGTGATAGGACCTGAGTTAAAAATGCTGGCTCCATTGTGACCTCAGGTGGGATGTCACTGAGCCTCTGTTCTCTTATCTGTAAAATGAAGAGGGGGGATGCTCTCTGAGGTCCCTCCCAACTCTCAATCTATGATCCTATGATTCCTCCTCTCTCTGAGTGTCCACAGGCAAAGATCCAGGAAATCTGGATCGCCCAGGCACCCTTCAGTCTCTGGAGGCACAGCTCCGCCTACTACCCGAAGGGAGCCACAGAGGCCCTGGCCTCGTCTACCCCATCATCTGAGGACCCCTTTCTCTCCCATCTCGGGGAGATTCCATAGTGGCTAAAGCATCCTCGCGGGTGCAGGCTCGGAGGGCTGCCCAGGGTAGCCAAGGCGGCCTCTCTGCAATAGAAGGAGTAAGGGGGCTAGGAGCCCTGCTCCCACCTGGAGACCCCCAACCTCTCCCCGGGGCGCCACACAGCGCAGCGCAGCCGAGCCAAAACCCAGTGCTCTGTGGGCACGCGCGCGCGCATCGCCCCCGCCCTTCTGCAGCCGCCCCCGGCCCCCGCCCGCCGCTCACCATCTGCGCGTGCACCTGGGCCGGGATGTGACACTCGGAGAGCTTGACCGCCCCCGTGAACATGAAGAAGATCCCCAGCAGCAAACGCAGACCCAAGAATACGAGCTTCATGGTCGCGCGCGCCGGCCCGGGGCGACCCGAGCGAAGGGAGCGACCCCAGCCCAGCTGGGGTACTGCCCACCCCCAGCCCCGCCCGCACCCTATCCTCCCACCCCACCCCACCCCACGGCCCCGCCTCCCCACTGGGGCCACGCCCTCTGCTTCCCTTTCTTGCGCTGGGCACTCGGACCCGTCCCAGCCTCTCCTTTAATCCCCCTGAGTCCTAATTGGGGAAGAGGATGAAGAGGAAGGAAAGAGGGCGGTCCCTGCCCCCATTCCACAGGGGAAGGAACCAGGACCTCAGGGGCCAAGTCTAGGACCAGAGGCCTCCAGCTTCCAAAGTGCTGACCAGCAGTGCCCTCCACGGAGAGAAGAGGGAGAAGGCAGCTTGTGTCCCAGCCCTGAGCTAGCATAGAGACGCAGCTGCTTCTGTGGCTCACACAGAGATCCCAAAGGGTCTGGTGACAGCGAGAATTTGGTGGGATCAAGGAGATTCAAGATAATCTAACTGTAGGTGACCTCGGGCCAATCACACCCCCATTCTGCAACGTTTCCTCCTGTGTAAAACGCACCACGTGATTCCTAAGTGTCCTCCAAGCCTTCTAAGACCCTCTCGGCTCTGACATTCTGTTGGAAGATCTCTTTCATCTTGGACATTCTATGCTCTAAGGCACCTCCCATCTCTGACATTCTGTGGTTTAAGGCTCCCTCCCAGCTCTATATTCTGTGTTCTAAGTTTCCCTCCCCGTCCGACATATTAGGTTCTAAGGCCCCCTCCCAGCTCTCCCATCTCTGACATTCTGTGTTCTAAACCTCATTCCCAGCTCTGACATTCTCTGTTCTGAGAGCCCTCCCAATTCTGAAATACTGTCTTCTAAGAGCCTTTCATCTCTGACATGCTATGTTTCAAGAACCCTTCCAGCTCAGACCTTCTATGAGCTAAGATCCCTCCCACCTCTCACATTCTGTATTCGAAGGTCCCTCCCAGAGCTGACATTCTGTGATTAAAAATAGGGATAATAATCCTTGTCCTGCCTCTCAAGGCTGTAGTGCGGAAAGCACTTTGTAAACTGTTAAATGGAAATGTTTATTTTTATTCTTTTGTCTTTGCCTGAAATACCCTGACTTTCTCTTAGTTTCTCCTCTAGGTAATTAGGGAAGGGAGGGTGTTGGGGCCCATGGTGGCCATCCCTCCCCCCCTTTTTTTTCCTAGCTCCCTCCTGGCTTTGCCCTTTCTTGGCTGCACTACTTTTGGAAGGCCTGCCACCCACACCCCAGGCAGAGCCAGCAGCCTCCTGAACCTCTAGGTGGGATACAGACTATGGAGAGGCAGCCTCGGCCAAGACCAGGTAGCTGGCCAAAGGGCAGGCATCTCTCTTTTCCCTTCCTGGTGTTAGGCACTCCCTCTGCCAGGGACTGAGGGAGGTTCATTTTGTTCAGGGGCTTCAGATGCTCAGCAGCAGCTCTGGCTCCAAATGCAAGCCTGGGGGAGGAAGGCAGGAGACCTGGCTTTGGAGGAGCTACCTGAAGACAGTACTTTCCCCGGGGAGCTGCAAAGGGCCAGGCACAGCAGACCCAGCCGCCCCAGCTCTGTGCCCGGTTGTTATTTCGTAGTCTCCTTTCCTATTGGGCTTTTCAGTCCTGGCAACCTTGGCTCTTCTCATCTGCAACAGGGAGAGAAAATAATGAGTCATCCACTGCCTGTCTCCATGGAAGGCCCCCTCTCCCCCCACCCCCTTCCACCCAAAAACCCCAATCACGTGTAACATCTTGCATTGAGGCAGCTGAGAGAGAGAGAGAGAGAGGGTTTGGAAAATTTATTTTGGGTGATAACTGCTGATTACCAAACCAACTGAGGCAAATGAAACTTTCAAATGTTCTTGCTTTCTCTCTGAGTCTGCCTCCCGAGTGTCTCTGCCTCCTCTTTCTTCACCCCCGCCTCTTAGAATCCTTCGCTTCCTTCAAGCCTCTCCTACACAGAAAACCTTTCTTGATCCCCCCTTCGGGTTGTTAATGCTCACTCCCTCCTCAAATTATCATGTGTATACTTATCTGCTTTCATGTTGTATCCTCCTGGCCCACCCTCACCCCCAAGCCCAGAAGAAACTCGAGCTTCTCTGAGGGCAGATCCTTTCCTTTGCATCCCTGTCACCCAGCACAGCACCTTGCATATATAGTGAGCAGTTAATAAAAGCTTTCTGGCTGGGATTGCATTAGATCTGGATTTGTCTCTCCTCTCTCTCTCTCTCCCTCTCTCTCTCTCTGTTGCTGTCTCTCTCTGTCTTTCAGTGCCTCTGTTTCTCCTGGAGACTCAGTCTCTTATTGTCTGTGCCTCTGAGTCTCCCTCTTATTATCCCCCATCAGTTTCTCACCATGTCTGTATCTCTGTCTCTCATGGTGTTTGTCTCTCACCACCTAGGTCTTCCTCTCAGGGTCTCTGTCTGTCTTCCTCTTGGTGTCTCTGTCTCTCATGGTGTTTGTCTCTCAATGTCTCTCACTGCCTAGGTCTTCCTCTCAGGGTCTCTGTCTCTCAGTCTCCCTCTTGGTGTCTCTGTCTCTCATGGTGTTTGTCTCTCACTGCCTAAGTCTTCCTCTCAGGGTCTCTGTCTCTCAGTCTTCCTCTTGGTGTCTCTGTCTCTCATGGTGTTTGTCTCTCACTGCCTAGGTCTTCCTCTCAGGGTCTCTGTCTCTCAGTCTTCATCTTGGCATCTCTGTCTCTCATGGTGCTTGTCTCTCAGGGTCTCTCATTGCCTAGGTCTTCCTCTCAGGGTCTCTGTCTCTCATGATGTTTGTCTCTCACCACCTAGGCTTCCTCTCAGGGTCTCTGTCTCTCAGTCTTCCTCTTGATGTCTCTGTCTCTCATGGCATTTGTCTCTCAGTGTCTCTCACTGCCTAGGTCTTCCTCTCAGGGTCTCTGTCTCTCATGGTATTTGTCTCTCACCACCTAGGCTTCCTCTCAGGGTGTCTGTCTCTCAGTCTTCCTCTTGATGTCTCTGTCTCTCATGGCATTTGTCTCTCAGTGTCTCTCACTGCCTAGGTCTTCCTCTCAGGGTCTCTGTCTCTCATGGTATTTGTCTCTCACCTCCTAGGTCTTCCTCTCAGGGTCTCTGTCTCTCAGTCTTCCTCTTGGTGTCTCTGTCTCTCATGGTGTTTGTCTCTCACCACCTAGGCTTCCTCTCAGGGTCTCTGTCTCTCAGTCTTCCTCTTGATGTCTCTGTCTCTCATGGCATTTGTCTCTCAGTGTCTCTCACTGCCTAGGTCTTCCTCTCAGGGTCTCTGTCTCTCATGGTATTTGTCTCTCACCTCCTAGGTCTTCCTCTCAGGGTCTCTGTCTCTCAGTCTTCATCTTGGCATCTCTGTCTCTCATGGTGTTTGTCTCTCAGTGTCTCTCATTGCCTAGGTCTCCCTCTCAGGGTCTCGGTCTCTCGTTTCCTGCTTCCCTCAGGTCTTTCACCCAGCTCTCACTCCCCATTGTCTCCAATCCCCTGCTTCAAGAACCTAAAATTACTTAGTGCAGGGTAATCACCTGCCCCCACTTCCAAGGGGGTGATTGTGTGTCTCTTCCTGGGGGCACAGCTCACCTCTGAGGCTGTTGCTCTGGCGTTTCCATGGTATTTCATGTTTGCCAAGGGCTTCTTCATCCCTCCCTATAGGGCTTGTAGGCAGGCCCTGGGGTCTGGCTGTCTGGCTGGCTGTCTGGCCGAAGTAAACATGATTTCTTAGGGCTCTCAGCACTGAAACCTTGATGACACCAGCTGGGGCTGGGAAAGGGGGAACACTGTGTCTGAGCTGCCTTTACTTAGGGGTAGTCACTCCCTCTGCCATTTACACATATCATTTCCCACAAATCCCAATTCTTACCCGCTTTCCAAGTCCCAGGAAGAACGTATGGCAAGAAGGCATCTAGAAAAGACTACCCGAGGGGCAGCTACATGACGCAGTGTCAGGAGTCAGGAGGAACTGAGTTCAAATCCAGCCTCAGACATGTACTAGGCTGTGTGACCCTAGGCAAATAACTTAACCCCAACTGTCTCCCCAAAAAATAAGAAAAAGAAAGAAAGAAAAGACTACTAGACTTGGAGTCAGAATACCTGGGTTCAGGTCCTGTCTCTACAAGTCACTTCCCCTTCATCTGCAAAACTAAATCAAATGCAGGTGCTCTGGCTTCAAATCCAATACTCTTTCCGGGTTCCACTTCCTCCATGAAGTCTTTCCAGGCATTAGAAGTTCTCTCCTTAAAAAACATTTTGTATATGATTCATGTATACCTGTACATGTTGTATCTCCTCAATGGAATGGAACTTTCTGAGGCAGTCAGTCAGGTAGATGGTGAAGCGGAAAGAAAGCCTGGCCTAGAGTCAGAAAGACCAGAGTGCAAATCCTGCCTCAGACACTAGAGCTGTGTGACCCTGGGCAAGTCACTTAACCAATGTCTACTTTAGTTTCCTCAACTGTAACATGGAGATAATGATAGCACTTGCCACCCAGGGTGGTTGTGAGGATAGAATGAGATATTTATAAAGGGCTTTGCAAACCCTAAGGCACTATATGAAAGCGATTATTTATTATTATTATTATTATAATAGAGCAGGGATTGTTTGTTGCCTTTCTGCCTTTGGACCCCCAGGGCTTGGCAAAATGTCTCATACTTAGTAGCACTTAACATGAAAGGGAGCTTGGTATAATAGTAAAGAATCTGCTTCAGAGTCGGAAACACCTGGAGTCCAGAACCCCTATATGACACACACCAGCTGTGAGACTCTGGGCAAGCCACCTAACCCCCTAGGACCACTAGGAATTCTCTAAGGCCTTAAACTACAGAACAGTTGCTGTACTGCATTATAGAGAAGATATTTCCTCACTGGGAGTTCCCTATACCCAAGAAATCACAGGCCTAAACAACCACAAAAGTTGAATTGAATCTCCATTCCCTCCATTGGAGGGAAGTATTTTATATAAACGTTAACAATGCTATGGAAATGTGAATTAATATTGCAAAGACAAAGTAGAAGTATAACCCAGGAATCTGGGTACCAAGTCTCCCCATCTCAAAAGTTTGAAAATGTGGACAATCCACCCCCCACCCCATCTCCATCCCCAGGTATCCAGCCTCAGATCCAAAACTCAAATGGAACACTATTCCCTGAAATGGGGCTAAAAAGAAGGCCCAGAGTGTTGTGTCCAAGAAGCTCTTTCCTGGGTGTTTTATTTTCTGGCCAATCCTCAAAGCTCTTGTCCAGGGATTCACTCTCCAAACCACAGGTGGGGATAAAGATGTGAAATCTAGTCAGGGTTCTACCTTGGGAAAGCTTCCAGGAGAATCCTTTGGACAAGGATTCTACCTGGGCCTGGAGGCTTCCTATGCAGCCTTTTTTCCAGATAATTGGGAAGCAGATGATATGTAGATAGATGACATATATGATAGATGATAAATGGAGAAATGGAGATATCAGTAGGTACAGCTTTCAGAAATATTTTCCTCAAAGTTGCTTCGGTTTCTTGTTAGAGCATTCAGCTTCAGAAGACATCAAGAGACAAGAAGCTCCCTCTTGCTGAAGAGGCTCTGATCAAGGTCAACAGTGTCACCGAGGGCACGGTACACAATGCATTGGGGACACAGCTGCCTGCCCCATACACATCCTTGTAAATAACAGGTACAAATTTTTGAGTTGGTGGTCTAGTCTGAGGGTCAACCCTGCCTGATATGTCAACCCTGGCCTGGCAGGGGTTGGGGCCCATGCCCCGGAGAGTAACCTGAGGCTTTATCAGCATTTTCCCAGGACTGGAGGAGGGAGCTTGGACCCTCTTCGGATTCTGCATGATGAACTCAGGAGACACTCCCTACCTGCGTTCCATTTTTATGACCCTTACTAAGGGAAAGAAAGGAAAGGAGAAAGGGTTTGGGAAAGAGAGGAAGGCTTGAGAGGAGAGAGCAGAGGGAAAGGAGGGAGAAGAGGGGGAAGAGAAGAGGCAAACTGGCAATTCTGCAGCTTATACAGGGATGGGAGGGAGGCTCCAAGTAATAGCTTTAGGGATGATCTGTGGATTTCATTTATCTGTACACAGATACCCAAGACCTGGCTGTGTTCCCATCTCCCAAACTCCTGGACAGTTTCAAGCTGCCCAGACTCCACAACAGCTTAAGTAAAGCTGGTAAGTGCTGGAGAGGGTGGCCTGCTGTAAACTCCCATGTTAACTGAACCCAGGCCATACCAGGAAACTCCTCCTTTCTGGAATGCAATGCCACTGCCCTTCATCGGAGACTCAGAACATCAGTTCTAGAAGGGCCCTTAGTGCATATGATATCAAAGCTAGAAAGGATCTTATGACTAGAATATGGAATGGCAGAGCTGGAAGGGAACCAAGAAACCTTTCACGTTGGGGAAACTGAGGACCAGAAAGGGAACATTACTCTCCCAAGATCACATAAGGAGTTGAGTGGCAGAACAGAGGCTGGGGCCCCTTGTTCTCCTGAGTTCAATCCCATGGCTCAGAAAGAAGAGAGATCACATCAGCAATGCTTCCAGTCTCAATTTTCCAGTCTCAATTTCCATTTGTCACCCTCTCTCCTGCCTTAAGCTCATAGGTTAGAAACCATCTCTGAGCCAGAGCAATTCCAGCTTTTCTTAGTGCTTTGAGGCCTTCTTACTGAACTTATTGTCTTGTAATATTCCCTCAGTACCCTCCAGGGCTAATGAGCCATGAGGGACCAAATGACCACAAATGGAACTGTTTGGGAATGATTGAACCACAGAATCTGAGATTCAGAAGGGACCTCATTGTCCTTCTAGTCCAACCTATACACAAAAAGAAATCCCCATTATAACATACTTCAAAGGGGTCAGACTCAAAGCAGACAGCTGGTACAGCCAGCCAAACTCCCAAGAGCCATAGAACCAGATTAAAACATAATTGAGAAATGTTTAACAAAATAAATAAACAACATACATAGTTATTTGTGGTTTTTAAGTCAATATGCCCCACAGATATCCATTTCTATTTTGAGTTTGACCCTGCCAACATATTCTACAAATGGTCAACCAGCCTCTACTTGAAGACCTCTGAGAAAGGAAAACCCACCACCTCCTGAGAGTCAGTGCATTCCACTTTGAGACAGCAATAATTATTAGAAAATTTTTCTTGACCTTGAGACTAAACTTCCCACTTTGTAATTTCCATCCATTGCTCTTCCCTCTGGGGCCAAACAGAACAAATCAAATCCCCCCATCATGTGACAGACATTTCAAATACTTGAAATAGTGTCATGAGTCTTTTCCAACCTAAATATCCAGTTCCTCCAGCCAATCCTCATATGACATGGACCCAAGGCCCTCCCTTCTGGTCACTTTCCAGTTTGTCAATATCCTTTTGTTTTTTTAAATCAATGTCCTTCTTAAACCATGGTGCCCAGAACAGAATACAATATTTCATATGAAGCCTCATAAGAGGATAGTACAGTGAGACTCTCATGTCCCAATTCCTAGAAGCTATGTCACTATGAACAAAGCCCAAGACTGCATCAGATTTTATGGCCACTGTTTAACAGTGGCCATTAGACTCTGAGTTCCTTGAGAACAGGGAATGTCTTTGGTCTTTCTTTATATGCTATATTAGCAGGACATTACTATATTGTGATTATTGCCTTGCTCATACATATGCCCAGGGCTTAGCACAGTGCCAGGCATACGGTTTGTGCTTAAATAAATGCTTATTGACTAACTGACACACAGCTTCCTCATATCGATCTTGCAGTCCACTAAAAGCCACAGATTTTTTCAGTCATTTCTGTCTATCCATGCTTCTTATGTTTGAGTGGCTGACTTTACATTATAAGTCATTGCATTTATCCCAAATTAACTTCATCTTATTAAATTCCAGCCCATTGATGTCCTTTTGCATCTCTTCTTTGTTTTCCACTGCTAGCTATCCCTCCCAGATCAGTGTCATCTACAAATCTGATGAACAGGAACTTGATCCAAGATTAAAACCGCAAACAGGACAAGCCAAACACACATTTCTGAGGCACTTCATTGGAGATCTCTTGCCGCATTAACGCTGAACCATAAACAATGACTCTTTGAGCCTGGACATGCAACCAGTTCTGAATCCCTCTGATTATGTTATTGCCTAATCCATATCTTTCTATCTTCTCCACAAGAATAGTTTGAGATACTTTATCAAAGCTTTTCTCAAATCTAGGCAAACTAAAGCCACAGTTTAGTAAATCTGTCTAGCTTAGGAAACCTGTCAAACAAGGATATAAGGTTAGTTTTTTTATGATCTGCTCTTAATGAAACCATACTGGCTCTCAGTAATCTCTGCTTCCCTTTCCAGGTGTTGACAACTATCCCTTTAATGATCCATTTCAGCATTTACCCAGAAATCAAAGTCAAGCCCACTGACCTACAGTTTGTAGTGATCTTTTCTTTTCTTTCTTTTTTTTTTAAAAGAATCAGGCCAATAGTTGCCCTTCTTTAATCTTATGGTGCCTCTTCCATTTTCCATGATCTTTAGCCAAACCTTCCCTTCTTCCTGTTACCATTGAGGGTACCACCATCCTCTGATTCTCCTAAGACTAGTATCCTGGTCTCCTCACTGACATCAATCTCAGGCATCCAATCTGACATTAAATCTTGTTCCTTTTACATTCCTGTGTTACAGTGGATAGAGTGTTGAGTCTGGAGTCGAAAAGATCTGAGTTCAGATGTGACCTCTTGGGCAAGTCACTTAACCTCTGTTTCCCTCAGTTTCCACATCTGTAAAATAGGAATAGTCATAGCACCCACCTCCCAAAGTTGTTATGAGGATTAAAAGAGATAATAAAGTGTTTAGCACAGCACCTGACACATAATAAGTACCACGTAAATGTTAGCTATTATTGTTGTGTCATACAGTCACCAGCCTAGCATAGATCCTCATCATCTCCTGGCTCATCTATTGCAATAGCCTTCCAATGGTTCTTCCTGCCCCAAGATTCTCTCCACTCCAATCAACCCCCTCCCCGCTCAGCTGCCAAAGTGAATTTACCTAAAATACGGGTCATGTCCCATCCCATCCCCAACTTCATAAACTCCAGTCGCTCCCTGTTACCTCCAGGATCAAATATAAAATTCTTAGTTTGGCATTGAAAGCCTTCTCCAACCTGGCCTCTTCCTACCTTTCCAGATTTCTTACCTTCACCTTTCTCTACCCACACTCAACAATCCAGCTATGCTGACCGACTTGTTCCCCACATAGGACACTCCATCTCCTGACACCACGAGTTTTCCCTGGCTGTCCTTCATGCCTGGAATGACTTCTCTCAGCCTCTAAGCTTCCTTCAGGATTCAACGCAAATTCCATCTTCATCAGGAAGTCTTCAAACCCTCCCTTCCCTCGAGTCCCTTCCCTTGGACATTACGGTCCATTTACACCGCATATATCTAGCTCGTACACGGTTATTTGCATGTTGTCCCCTCCAGGAGAATCTGAGCTCTTTGAGGAGACAGACTATGTTTTTGCCTTTCTTTGTATTCCCAGCATTGCTTAGTGCAGTGCCAGGCTCATAGTAAGCGTTTAATAAATGTTTGTTGACCGACTGACTGACTGATGGTGACTCATCAACTACACCTCCCAATTCTTTCATGATGTAGGCCAGATGACTTGAATTCATCAGGGCAGCTAGGTGCTTTCCTACTCTCCCATTACTTATCTTGGCCCTAAACTCCCTATTAGTCATTTTTGTTTTGTCATTTCCAATTTAAAGGTTGGTTTCCTTCATAGAGAAGACAAAAACATAAACTCTGTCTTCTCTCCATTGTCTACTGTCATCATTCTGTCTGCCCCAAGCAAAGGTCCCATGCTCTCTTTGATCTTTCTTTTCCTCTCAACATAGCTTAAAAAAACAAAAACAAACAAGACAGCTTTTATTGTCCTTAGCTTTGGTCACCAGCCTCAGCTTATTCTGAGTTTTAGAATAGGTTTCTAATTGTTCTTCCTGCCTCAAGACTCTCCTCACTCCAATCCATCCTCCACTTGGCTGCCAAAGTAAATTTTCCTGAAGCACAAGTCTGACCATGTCCCTCCCCTCCCCCCATAACTCAATAAACTCCAGTGGCTTCCTGTTGCTTCCAGGATCAAATAGAAACCTCTCACATTATTTTTATAGTACCACACTATGCTCTCATATTCACCTCCTTTTACCTAGCCTTTATCTTCTGTATATTTCTTTTGTAAATCTCAATTAGTGAGTTTCCTGTGCATCAACACCTGTCTCTTTAGACAAATCTCATTTTCCCCCTTTTCGTTGAAATAATTTCCTTTATGTTTTCAGAATTTGATTCTTCGGCCTCTTCCATCCCTCCTGGGCTAATTTCCCCTACTCTTTGGGGTCCTATTTGTTTTTCCTCTGAACCTTTTGAAATCTGCTTTCCCAAAGCCTCTGCTGCTTTCCAGACTATATTCATATTTCCTCTCCTCCATTACAAATTCTAGGAAGGAGTGATCACTCTCCCCTAGCACTCCCATCATTCCTGCTCAGCAAGCAGTTCTTTCCTGTTAGTGAGAATCAGATTCAGAACATAATTTGCCCTTATCGGTTCCTGTACTTTTTTGAAGGAGGAAGTTATCATTACAACAATTCAAGAAGTTATCAGATGCTCTGCTTTTGGCAGAGACAGCTTGGACAATTGAAGTGCCACATCTCAACGATATGAGACTTCTGTGCCAGATTTTGATCTACTCCCCAAATTTCTCACCTATTTCTTCTTTCTGTCCAAGGGATCTGTAGCATACTCTGATGACAAAAATCCCCTTCTCTTTTGCCCACCTTTGACCTTCACCCAAATACTCTCCATCTCTCCTCCTCCCTCTGGATTTTCTCATGAGTATACCTTCTTAATAGACAGTTCTACCCTACCCCCCCCCCATTCCCTTTTACCTATCCTGTTTCTTTTGTAAAAGCATACCTAACCAGAGCCATGGTCCAGTCATAGATGTCAACCCACCAAGTTACAATAATTCCTATGAAGTAAAATTTGCCCCTTTGTGTTAGGACTTCAAGTACCTCTTGTTTGTTACCCTAACTTTGGGCATTTGTGTATAGACACTTGAGGCCACGGCTTTTAATGCTGGTTTGTTTCTCGGATTTTGTCTTCTATGAATATCTAGGTGTCTCCACTGTTATTTCTTTTCTTTTCCTTTCTTTTTTTTTGGGGGGGAGGATGGGGAGCTCTTCTCAATTTATAATATTTAGTTTTGTGACAGCATGCTTGCCTGAGTCTGGATTATAATGATGCTCCCAATTGTTACCAATGGAGTGAAGCAGGTCTATCTGCTTGCTCCCATGTCTTTGTTTTAGCATAATGTTTTCATCAATGTTGTTGGACACCTTCAATGAAGACAAAAACAGCAAGGTCAGCTACAGCACTTATGGTACATTTTTTTAACTTGAAAAAGCTACAAGCCAAGACTAAAGTGGAGAGAGGGTTGATGCATGACTTTTTGTTTACAGATTTTTTTGGGTTCTCAATGCAGCGTCTGAAGCTGAGATGCAACAAAACAGGGATTGATTCTCTGCTGCTGGTGCTAATTTGGCCTGACAACACCAAGAAAAAAAAGGTTCTCTATCAGTCAGCATCCATGTGTGGAACTATCAGTTATAGCAAATGGAGAAATTGTGATTGCTATGGGTAAGTTCACTTACCTTGGCAGAATACTTTCCAGGGATGTATACATAAATGGTGAGGTTTATGCACACATTGCCAGAGATAGCTAGTTTGGGAGACTGAAGGAAAGTGGGAGAGAGAAGAGATATTAGACTGCCTACTAAACTGAAGGTCTATAGAACCATCGTGCTGACCTCATTGTTGTATGCCTGGACAGTATACCAGCGCCATGCCAGGAAACTAAATTGCTTCCATTTGAATTGTCTTATTAAGATTCTGAAGATCACCTGGAGATAAGGTACTGAACACTGAGGTCCTTTCTTGAGCTAAATTACCAAGCATTCGAATTTTACTGCAGAGAGCACAATTCTGATGGGTTAGCCATTTTGTTGGAATGCCAAACATTGCCTAAAAGACTATTTTATGGAGAACTCACACAAGGCAAGTGCTCACATGGTGGTCAGAAAAGCGATAGATACAAGTACACTCTCAAGGTCTCTTCAAAGAACTTTGGGATCAATTGTGAGACACAGGAGACACTGGCACGGGACCGCACGGCATGGTGTGCCCTCATCAAAGAACGTTCTGTGCTCTATGAGCAAAGCAGGATTTCATTAGTTCAAAAGAAATGAGATGTTCAAATTTAGAGACATCTCTATTCCAAACGGTCATATGAACTTTTCGTGCCTAACCCGTGGTAGAGCCTTCTGAGCTCATATTAGTCTGATCAGCCACAGTCAGACACAATACATTAACCCCAACACAGTGATGTCATCTGCCTCTGATTACAAAGGACAACAACCAACCACCTGTAGTATTTAATTTGGGTGATATTCACAGGCAGTCTTCTCTTTATTCCATCTCTTTTAGTGTCAAGCCTTTTTCATTAGACCTTTAAGACACCTGGCAACCAACCTTTTGTTAGGTGGGATCAGGAGTCTGCCAATCCTATACTTGCAGGACTGTCCCAAATGCAGCCCGCTGGCCACATGCGACCCGCAGTGTGATTTATGCAGCTGGCCTACAAGCATAGAAATTTACATAAATGCTTTAGTAAATGAAGCTGAGCTGCCACAGAGCTCTCACTAAAATGGCAAATCAAAATATATTTTCTATTGTTTCAATAAAATCCTGAAGTTGTACAGCCCTGCTATACTGTATGCCAAAATCCGAATCCCATTTTTAAACACCTCAGCCAGTTCTTCACTTCCCAGTTTAATTTTACTCTTCTGTATCCCTTGCCTTCAATGGGAAACAGTAAGTAAAACACAGCCTGTGTCTTTATGGTCTTCAGTTTCCTGTCCCACAGTTCACAATTGAAAGCATTATCTTTTAGGTTCTTTCTGAAAATCCATTTGCACCCATGTGAACCATCAGGACTAAGTAGTTTTCATCCTTTTTTGATAAATTTCAGGAGATTCTTTGTTATAAAACTGCTTTCCCCAAAGTTACTAATGATCTCTTAGTTGCCAAATACAGTTGCCTTTTCACAGTCTTTATTCTCCTTGTCCTTTCTGCAGCCTTTGACACTGCTGGTCACTCTCCCCTCATTGATGCTCTCTTCTCTCTAGGTTTTCAGGACATCACTCTCCCCTGGTTCTCCTCCTACCTATCTGACTATTCCTATTGTGTCTCCTTTGTTGGATCCTCATCAAGATCATGCCCTCTAACTGTACGTGCCCCTCAGAGTTCTGCGCTGTGTTTCTTCTCTTCTCCCTCTACACTTCTTCGCTTGGTGATCTCATCAGCTCCCATGGATTTAATTACCATCTCTATGTTCATGATTCTCAAATCTACCTTTCCTACCCCATTCTTTCTGCTGACCTCCCATCTCACATCTCCAACTGCCTTTCAGATATCCCAAAGTGGATGTCAAGTAGACATCTGAAACTCAATGTGTCCAAAACTGAACTCATTATATTTCCCCCTAAATCCTCCCCACCTCCTGTCTTGTCTATGACTGTAGAGGGCAATACCTTCTTCCCAGTCTCTCAGGTTTACAAACTAGATTCCTTACCTTGCATGCTGGATTCCTCTTTATCTCTCATTCCCCCATACCCAATCTGTTGCCATGGCCTGCAACATCTCTCTAATATGCCCCCTTCTCTTTTCTTGACACTGCCACCACCCTAGTGCAGACCCTCATCACCTCACAGCTGAACAATCAGAATAGCCTGCTGATGGGTCTGCCTGCCTCAAGTATTTCCCCACTCCAAGCCATCCTCCATTCAGCAACTAAAGTGGTTTTCCTAAAATACAGGTCTGATCATGTCACACACAGACACACACACAGACGCGCACACACACACACACACACACACACACACACACACAAACACACCCCTAATTCAATAAACTCCAGTGGCTCCCTCTTACCTCCCAGAGCAAATACAATATGCTCTGTTTGGTATTCAAAGCCCTTCATAACCTAGCTCCCTCCTACCTTTCCAGTCTTCTTACACCTTACTCCCCAGCACATACTCTTTGGTCCAGTGACAATGGCCTTCTTCTTGTCCCACAAACAAGACACTCAATCTCTCAGTTCTGGACATTTTCTCTGGTCATCCCCTCATACCTAGAATGCTCTTCCTCCTCTGCTCTCACTACTGACCTCCCTGGCTTCCCTTAAGTCCCAACTAAAATCCCACCTTCTACAGGAAGCCTTCCCCAACCTCTCATAATTCCAGTGCCTTCTCTTTGCTAATTATTTTCTATTTACCTTGTATATAACTTGCCTTGTATACATTTGTTTGCATGTTGTCTCCCCCAGTAAACTGTAAGTTCCTTGAGGGTAGGGACTATCTCTTTTGCCTCTTTTTGTATCCCCAGAGCTTAGCACAGCGCCTGGCATTTAATAAATGTTTATCGACTGACTAATTGACTATGTCTTGGATGCAAGAACCAAGAAAACAAGAGACCTCTCTATTATTGTTCTTAGGTCAATAAATAACTGCCTTGGTACTGAGAAAACTAAGATCAATCCTATATCATTTTCTTAGTAATCCTGTTTACAATTAATTGATTTTGTCCTATAACTGCTTAAGTCATGATTATTTATTTGTCTCTCAATTAAGAATTCAGCTGGTCTGTAATGGGTTAAATTTAAAAATCCAGCTTTCTCTTCTCTAGGAATTTTGCTGACCTTGGGAATATGTGAACACAAAGGTAGTTGGGCTTGATGTCTTACACTACCAAGCTATCGTTTAAGAATGTCTGGTTTGCTGGTTTGCTGTCCAAAAGTCTGAGCCACTATCTCTCACACCAGTACGCAAACAAAGCACTTCTTAGTCTCATGAGATAAAGGGTGAGGTTGTCATTTCTAGCCCCCATTATCAAACTTCCAACCAATCATGTTGTTTTCTTCCCCTCAGCCCTTCCAACCAATCATGTTGCCCTTGATCCCATGACATCATCTACCCTCTTCTGTTCTTTGTTCTGTGCTCCCCAAACTCTATAAAAGGGGAACCCGTCTTCTTGCTCGATGTCTTTGGCATCAATGGAGGCAATCCATTGACCCATTATTGATAGGTTGCATGCCCTTGCTAAGAAATTTTATCTTGCTTGAAGATCTGCCTCAGCTTACCCTTTTGTTAAAATTTCAATCAGGTCAGCACCCCCTGAGCAGGGTCTTCTTCCTCCGCCCCTTCCTGAATGATCTCCTTCCTAATAGTTTCTGTAGTATTACCTTATTATTATTGGGAAGAAAAGCAGCCTCTTTGTCCTCAAGAGCATCTGGCTCCATCCTCTTCAGGTTGCACCTCAAGTCTCTTTTAAGCTCTAATTGCATAAGTCCTTTTCCTCCTCTTTCTCCTCTATGTAACACTCTTCCATTCTCTATCCCCCTCCTCCACCTCGAATCCTTTTTTCTCCATTGAAACCTTCCTTTTATTTCCTTTAGGAGCCCCTTCATTCTCCCTAACAACATGGAGTACAGAGAGATGTTCTTGTCTCTTCACCCTTTTTCCTTTGGGAGGGAGATCAGCCCACACTTCCAACATAGATAATAGTCACTTAACTGTGGCAGAAATACAAAAGTGGTAAACTTGATGCTAGTCACTGCACAGTTTCTGCTACCATTCATAATGGTTGAGATTTTAGCCTTGTTCCTTGAGATTACTTGTGGGTACTTATGCCCCAATCCTAAATACCTCAGTGAAACTTTTTACATCCAATTATTAATTTTCAAAAGTAAAATTTTTATACCCAATTATTAATTTTTAAAGTAAAACTTTCACACCCAATTATTAGTTTTTAAAGTAAAACTTTTTACATACAATTATTAATTTTTAAAAGCTAAAACTTTTTAACAACCAACTTGCCCCAACCATTAATCCACTCTATTGATTTACTTAACTCTCTATTTGTTCCATGTACCTTTTCTTAACTTACCTTGCCTTGTCTCGACAAGTACCTTCTGCTTAACCCTGAATCTACCCCTTCAGATTCTATCCCCTACCCACTAATTCTGTTATCCTCTTTAATCCTTGTATATCCTCCTTAATTGTCCTTGATCTTACTTATCTTAGACTCTGGAACAGAATTTGGGTCTAGAGATTGGCCTTCTTCAAGTTTCCCTCAATCTTGACGATTTTCTCCTCCCCAAATTTAATCTTTGATCTGCTTCACTAAACAAGACCCTTCCTAGATATCTACAGGATTTTCTTCACCTTATGTGGCTCAAGTCCTCCCTTCTCCTATTTCTTTCTGCCCTTCCCCACCCTCCCACTTCCCCCCCTCCCCACCCCAAGCCAGAGCTACATCTGCTTGGGGGGTTTTCCCTCATGCTTCTTCTGCTGTTGATATATCTACTGTAATTGTCCTCTCCACTCACAATTTAGAATTCATTGCTTTTAACCTGCAGCAGACTTCAAAACAATTATCCAAGCTTGTAAGAATTATATTGGACAGAAGACAATTACTGTTGTGTAAGTGCAACCAATAATGCACATCATAAATTTGGATCTATCTATCTTTATATCTATACATAAAGATATACCTCTTTATATCTATGTGTGTATATATGTATAAATATAAATATAAATATATATATGAGGTTTTTTTTCAGGTATGACAGCCATTAAACCCAAATGTCTAAATAAACTGACTATTGAATGATAATGTATTAAACCAAGTAAAAATTGAGAGATGTTTAAAAAAGCAAATTGGATAAATAAGTGAGGCAGGAGTCAAAGGCTGGGGTTGAGGATGGGGGCTATGCTCTCCTGTCACGACAACGCAGGGATTTAAAGATATATGACATTACTTTTGGCTACTCGGAAACCTATTTTTTTTTTTTGGCTTTCCAATACTTGTCTAGCACCTGCCTCCCAGGGTTGTTGTGAGTATCAAATGAGATAATAAAGCACTTAGTACAGTACCTAGGACATAGTATGTAAATGGTAGATGCTGTTAGTATTATTGCAATAATTATTATTAGTATGCAAAGGCCAGGGTTCCAGAGAACTGGGACCCGAATAGTTTTAATTATCGTTTCTATGTCGATGACTCCCAGGACTACATATCAAGGCCCAGTCTCTCGCCTGAACCCCAAACTCAAATTATCAATTGCCTATTGGATATCCCAGGGATATCTTAAACACATCTTCAAAAATGAACTCAATTTTCTTCCTAAACTCTTCCCTCTTCCAAACTTCCCTATTTCTGTCAAAGACACTACTATCCACTAAATCCTCAGGCAATCTCAAGCCATAACAATTGCCCAAACTTGCCATTTCTACCTTGACAACTCTTCTCTCCAAGACCCCTTTTCTCCACCTTAGTTCAGGCCCTCATCACCTCTTGGCTAGATCACTGCAACAGCTCCTTCCTCATTGGTCTCCAGGCCTGGGTCTCTCCCCTTCTAGTCCAGCCACCACACAGCTGCCAAGGCAATTTTCCTTAAGCTGTTATCTGACCATGGGAGTCCCCTACTCAATGAACTCTAATGACTTCTTATTGCCTCTAGAACAAAATATAAACTCATTTATAAAGCCCTTCTCTCCCTCCCTCCCTCTCTCTCTCTCTCTCTCTTTCTCTGTCTCTCTCTCCTCTCCTTCTCTCTGTCTCTTCCCTCTTTCCCTCTCTTTCTCCCTCCTCCTTCTCCTTCTTCCTCTCTTTCTCTCCCCCCTTTCCCCATCTCTTCTCTCTTTCCTCTTCTTCTTGCCTCCCACCCTCCCTCCTTGTCCTCCTTATTCTCATCCTCTTCCTCTTCATCCTCCTCATTCTTCTTCAGCTTCTTCATCATCATCTCCTTCATTATTTTTATAATATTTTCTTCATTACCTTTATTAACTTAGTATTTATGCTGTATATATATTTATGTGTGTCTCCCTTAGAACCTAATCTCATGTAAGTAGGAATCTTTTCACTCTTTGTACCTGTGTCCCCAGTGCCTGGCACATACAAGGTGTTTAATAAATGCTTATGGACTGATTGATTGATTGATTGATTGATTGATTGATTTCTTCCTTCCCTCCTCCCCCACCCAATGTTTTATCACTGGGCAAAGTCATTTCACCTGTCACAGAATGCCTTCCCAACAGTCAGACCATTCCAGAAATGGAAAGGGCTACTAATGTCACTGATGATAATAATGGCATTCATTTCCACAGCCCTTTAAAGCTTCCAAGGTCAGCCTACCTAAACAACAGGTTGTGTTGGTATTATCACCACCATTTTAAAGATGACAGAACAGAAGCTCAGAGAGATAAGATAATTTGCCCAAGTCACATAGCTAGTAAGGAATTACTGACTTCCCCTTCCTTGGAGGTCTTCCAGCAAAGCCTGGCTATCAGAGGGAATCTGGGTACCATTAGAGCACTACCTCAAGGAAAGCTTTTTGTATGCTTTGTAATGCCGTGGAAATATAAGTTAATATAATGGTTGACCTTTGATATCCCTTCTAACTCTGAGATTCTATGAAGCCAAGAGGCTCAGACCCCTGGATTACAGCAACCTTAATCATTCACAGCCTCCCACTCCCCAAAGGAAAGCACGTGAACCAACTTCAGTAACATTCCATCCCAGTTTGAGGGTTGGGGGAGATATACAAGCAGTCTTTTTTTTTCCACATTCCACATATGGCCTGAAGCTGGTGCAGGGCCTGGAGGAGGAGAAGGAGGGGAAGTGGTTACCGTTGCCAAGTGGGCGTCAGTGCCAACCTCACACATTTACCGCTTGCCCGCCTGTTGCCAACTGCTGTGCAGAGCGCCCTCAGCTCCCCTGATGCTTGGAAAGCTGTGGCTCAGAGCCAGGGGGCAGGAACAGGAGGGGCAGAGAACAGGGCTTTGGAGTCAGGGCAATGCCAGCCGGGCAGTCACTATCTTCAAGGGCTCAGCCATTTCCTCCCCCACTTCCCAGATTCAACTGAGCCCCTCTTTCCACTTAGTACAATATGGTGATGATGGTAGTTCCCAATTATATAATGCATTAAGGTTTGCAAGGCATTTTCCCCATAACAACTTTATAAGGTAGATATAGGAGAATTCTCAGAAAAGGAAACTATTTCAAAGGAAGGAAGTTTTCTGCCCAGGGTCACTCAGCTTAATAGGCATCATCACTAGAACTCAACTTTCTGCTCCTAAGGCCAGTGTTCTTACCATTATATCATACTGCTTTCTATTTAAAGTTTTTGGTCGGCTACCTGACACAAAATCCATCTTTTTAACACCAATAGATTTCCAGTGATGTGACTCAAACCCCCACAATCTGCAAAAAATTAAAAAAAAATTAAAAAAAAATGGTGGGTGGCCAGAAAGGCAAATGAGAGATACATGCCTGAATGAATGAAAAGCACTTATTAATTACTTACTATATGCCAAGAACTGTGCTAAGTGCTGGGAATAAAAACTTTAAAAAAAAAGAAGACAGTCTCAGCTCTCAAGAAGCTCACACTCTAATTAAGGGCAAGAACTTGTACAAGAAACGTCAGATGCAAGGCAAACAGAAAAACCCAGAAGTCCTCAGGATGCAGCAGTGGGTTGGGTAGCAAGGCCCAGATGCCCTTAGGTTATATAAGTAGGTCAGATGACAGCACTAGGGGGCTGCAGGATGTAAAGAAAGGGTGGTGGTGTACCGGTAAAGTCTAACAGACAGCTTCCCTCCCCGCCCCCCAAAAAGAATCACCTTTACATTTCATTGACATTATACACATTTTCTCCCTCACTTTCTTAAGTCTAGAAAATCAACAAAATAACAAACCAAGCCCTGATTTGTAGCATTGGCCAATTTCTGAAGGGTAAAAGTTCACATTGAAAATCTGACATAAATGCCCTGTGAGCAGTTGAGCAATCTAGATGAAAGGGCAAAACCAAGGGGAGAGTGCACCCCCAGTGGTGGCAAGTCTTCTGCCACATCTGGACAGCTCCTGGGAGGGCTAAGTAAACTTCAAGTGATGATCTATGCATACATCTACCTATCTAGCTGTGCGTATATGATATATGTATATATGTGTGTGTTTTTGTATATACTATATACGGACAATAGGGCAGCTAGGTGGCAAGGTGGATATAGTGCTGGGCTTGGAGTCAGGAAAAACTGAGTTCAAATCTGGCCTCAGATACTTCTGAGCTGTGTGACCCTGAGCAAGTCACTTAACGCTGTCTGCCTCAGTTCCTCATCTATAAAATGAACTGGAGAAGGAAATGGCAATATATATCTATGTATATATAAATGCACACACACACACATATATGTCATACAAACACTATATATGTATAGATATACATACATACATACTCCATCCATTGGGCCACCTAGCTGCCCTGTGAATATATATGTACACATAAACTGTACATAAATACATGTGTAAATTAACATATACACATACACAGATTATTCCAAAAATCTTATTGCAGTTTTGAGTTTTAATAGTTTAAAGCTTGAGCTTTAATGTGTATGTGTGAATATATACTGTTGTTCAGTCGTTTCAGTCACGCCCAACTCTTCGTGACCCCATTTGGGGTTTTCTTGGCAAAGATACTCGAGTGGTTTGCCCTTTCCTTCTCTAGCTTATTTTATAGATGAGGAAACTCAAGCAAACAGGGTGAAGTGATTTGGCCAGGGTCACACAGCTAGTAAGTGTCTGAGGCCAGATTTGAAATCAGCTCTTCCTGACTCCAGGCCCTGTATCCTATCCACTGTGCCACTTAGCTGCCTTGTGAATATATATACACACATACATACATAAATTATACATAAGTATATAAATGTAAATAAACATATACACATACACATACACATAATCCTGGATCTGTGATTTCATCAGTGTAAGGCTCTTCCAGAATGTAAACTCCCTGCACCGATGCCCATCGGCAAGTTTTCTGTAACAGTCTGAAAGAATTGCTCAGCGCCCTGTGAGATTAAGTCCCATGATTATGCTGCTAGTATGTGTCAGAGCTGGGACTGGGAGGCAAAGTGTTCCTTACTTCAAGTCAGTGGCCTATCTACTCTGGCACACTACCTGGTATAAAGAATTTCATCCATGATTTCATTAGAGAAGGATGTATCAAGGAGGAAAGGCAAGAGGAAGATACTCTGAGGGCTGCCATGGTCTGGAACCACACGACATTAGAAATATTGATGACTGATGGGAAGATAGAAATAAGAACCATGCAGAGTCAGAGTACGAACAGGTTTCAATCAGCATCCATGGAGGGAGTTGCTACATCAATGAGATCTCAGATCCATTAAAGTTTACCCAGGGTCCCAAAGAAAATTTTGAGCCACGTTCACCCAACTCAGATGAACTCTCAGCTCTCCACAAATGAAACTAATATTTGAAGAGTCTGGGACCTGTACCTCCTACCAAAGATCAGCAAAGTCTTTCTACACAGAAATGAACTTAGCTTGACATTCAAGGTCCTCTGGCAGTCAGTCAAAAAATATTTACCATTTTAAGAAATTTTAATAAAATTTAATATTTAAGATGATTAAAAATTGAAATTTTTACAAAATTTAAAATAATTTAAAGATAAAAAAGCATTTATTAAGCTCTTATTAGGTCCCAGCACTATGCTAAGAGTTGGAGATACAAAAAAAAAGGTAAAAATAGTCCCTGTCCTCAAGTAGCATACATTCTAACTGGGAAGATGATATGTAAATAATTCAATACCTGCAAGATATATGCAGAGTAGATGGAAAGTAATCTCTGATCCACCACATTTCCAACAGCTGGGAGGACCTGGAAAGGCCTTCTACAGAAGGTCAGCTTTGAGCTTAGTCTTGAAGGAATCCTGGGAAGCCAAGAGTCAGCAGAGCCAAGATTGGAACCCAGGTCCCCTGGTTCCTCCAAATCCAGCACTTCTGCCACTATACCAGGACACCCTAAGCTTGCCTGCCTATTGCCTCTCACCTGGAATACTTTTCTGGCCAACGTCTTCCACCTTTCAAGGCTCCTCCATAGCGGCTTCCCTGCTTCTAAAGAAGTCTCACCATACTTTGTACTTCTGTAATGATACTAAGTGTATGTGAAAAACACATCTTAAAGCACTCTATGATTTTTCCTTCCTTCCTCCCTTTCTCTCTTCCTTTCATTCCCTTCCTTTCTTCTTCCTCCCTTCCTTTTTCTTCCTTCCTCTTTCATTCTCTTCTTCCTCCCTTTCTCTTCCTTCTTTCCTTCCTTCCTTTCTTTCTTTCTTGTAAATTCATTTTGGCAGCTGAGTGGTGGATGGATTAGAATGAGGAGAATCTCAAGGCAGGAAGAACAAATGGAAAACTATTGCAAATAGATGACTCAAGAGATGATGAGGGGTAGAGTGGTAATTATGTGAACGGAAAGGAGACATATGAGAGGTGTTGAGAAGGTAGAATCTACAACACTTGACAGCAGATTGGATATGGGTGGGGGGGGGGGGTGAGAAGGAACAAGGAGTCTAGGATAACATTGAGGTTGCCAAGCCTCAGTGACTGGGAGAATGGTGTTGATGCTAAGAGCTATGAAGAGGGGAAGGTCTGGGAAGGAAAGATGAGTTCTGGTTTGGCTATGTTGTTTGCGAAGGCTACAGGACCCCTAGTTTGAGATGTCCGAAGGGTAGTTGTTAATGGGAGACTAGATCTCAGGAGAGGATAGAACTGGATATTTAGAAGAGTAAATCATCTGGATAGAGCTTGACTGTTGATCCCATGGGAGCTGATGAAATTATCAAGTGATATAGCATGGAAGGAAAAGAGAAGAGTCTAGGACAGAGTCCTCTAGGGCTCCTAAGACACCCACATTAGAATCAATCTGACAAGTAGGTGGAAATCAAAGGAGAGAGAGCTGTCATGAAAATCTAGAGAGAAGAGAGTATCCAGGAGAAGACAGTACTGAGAAGTGAAGGCTGCAGAGGCCAAGAAGGATATCCATTGAGAAGAGGTCATTACAGTTTTCAAAGAAAGAAATCCAAGCTACTACCAACTATATGAAAAAAAATATTCCATATCATTAATAAGATATGCAAATTAAAGCAACTCTGAAGTTCTACATGACACCTGTCAAATGAAAATGACAGCTGTTGGAAGAGCTTCAGGGAAAACAGGAATACTAGTGCACTGTTGGTGGAGCTATGAAATGGTCCAAACATACTAGAAAGCACTTTGGAACTATGCACAAAATGTCACTAGACTGTGACATAAACCTGACTTTGACCTACGCTAATAGAAGCTTAACATCCAAAACTGGGGAAGTGATCATTGTTTTCTACCCGGTCAGTTTACAGCTGCAGTACCAAGTTGGGGTCTGGCTGCCACATTTTAAGGCCATTGGCAAAATAGCACCAGCATGTTGGAGTGGCCCAGGTTAGAGACCAGAAAAGAGCCAACCAGATGTTGAGGACCAAAAGATAATTAACCGGGAGAAGAAAGACGGCCCCGATGGCCGTTTGAGTACTCAAAAGTTGTTTGAGGGATTAGATTTACTCTACTTATCCCCAAAGGAAAGACAAAGGAGCAACGGGAAGTTAGAGAGAGGCAGAATTAGGGTCTACATGAGGAAGAGTGTCTTAATAATTAGAGCCATCCTGATTTGGAATGTGATGACATGGGAAATGGTAAGTTTCCCCATCACAGGATGTTTTCAATGATGATGATGTCGCTGGGAGGGATCCAAAGATTGGAGAGGTCTGGTGACGTAGTAGCCTAGGATTACATACCTAGCCTAATTTGGGCATCTCTATCATTTTATGGTAAGTTTCTACGTACACACTTTCAATTATTGGTAACTCTACGATCATCTCTCTCCAACTACTCCATTCCCTTGTCAAATTAAACCCGGAAATAACACACAGAATCATAATACTGTACAACATATTTCCACTGGGCTAGAAACAATTACCATTTTATTTAACTTTAAATAGTATGAATTTCAATACATGTGACTTTAAGGGATTCATTTATTCACACTAATTGGGACCTAGCTGTAGAGCAAAGAGTGAAAAGGGTGATAAATATTTGGGCACAGAGTTTAGTGTCTAGACATAATAGCAACTACTGTCAGCAGCTTTTGGATAAGTTATATGTCCATTTAAAGGATCCTGTGAGGGTTCAAGAGAAACTCATGGATTAAGGGCTCCGTAACACAAAACTCCAGAGCTTTTGGAATTTATGGGGAAGACCCCGCTGCAAAGAGACTAACTGCCAGAGGCAGGAAGAACTCACATGGGCAAATGCCCATTGGATAAGTCAAACAACACCTTCTACACTCAGCCACCTTGATATTAATAGCCAGCATTTACATAGTACTTTAAAGTTTGCAAAGCATTTTATAAATATGATCTCATCTTCACAACAACCCTGGGAAGTAGGTGCTATTATTATCTCTACTTTACAGATTAAGAAACTGAAGCAGACGGTGGTAAAGTGACTTGGCCAGGTTCACCCAACTAGCCTGAGGCTGGATTTAGACTCAGGTCTTACTGACACTCCAGAACACTTAGCTACCTCTTGAAGGAGTATACTTTCCACCACCATAGATATCCAGCCTTGGCCAAATGGAAGAACATCTCTGTGAATGGTAAGGTCCCCTACAACAGTGGTCTCCAGTGTGGGGCACACAAAAATACAAGAATCAAGGACAATAGCACAGTCACCTGCCCGTACTCCTTAATTTTGCCCAATAAAAGCTGTGGTGTAATAATTTACTCTCCCTTCCTCTGTCCCCCCCACAACAGCATATATCCCCTTATGTTCCCTGGCCCAGGCTCCAGGGGTTCCCCCAATTTTTTCATGTCCTTATTGGTGAAAAAAAAATTAGCGTTCATTCCAATATACATTTATTTACATTATATGTAAAACTATACTAATTATATGTAATATGCACAAAAATAAGGTATGAGATATAGATGAAATATTTTTAAATATTTTATTCAACAATGATACAAAAACTTTTCTGCTCACGTAAATATATGCATACATACTTAATAAATGCAATGTGAATGAATCTGCTGTCAATTTAAAAATTTTAAAAATCTTTCTTGGTTTAATATTTTGGGTTATAGAAACTCAAAAGGTCTGGTTTCTAGCTCAATTTATCTTCATACACACTTTTAATGTTCTTCATAACTTAAAGAAAAGGTTCCACAAAGACATATAGCCCCAAATGAAAGGGGTGCAACATTATGGCTGCCCTTCACTATACTTATTCTTCAATTCCACCTGCCAATTAGGTAAAGGGTTTTATTGAAATCAGTAAGGAACTCTGATTAACATGACCAACCACAATTCCAGAGGGCTCAAGATGAAGAAAAAACTTGATGATACATCTTTCCAATGAGCTGTAGGAGGGAAAGATGGGAGTGGAAGGGAATTGCTGACCTGAAAATAGAATTTGAATTAAAAAAGAAAAAACTTTGGTCAAGTAAATCTGCATCTTCCCTGATGACAAAGAAGGTAGAGAGGGTGGTGGGGAATGGTCTCTGGAGATCAGTTCCCAATTCCAAGTGGAGAGAAGGGGACAGAAGTAGGGCAGAAGGCAAGTTGCCCATACAGGCCCTGGTTTCTTGGTGGTGTCCAGCCTTTGTTTCCAAGTTCTCCAATGCATTTGGGGGAGTCTTAGGAGCGTTACAGAACTCAAGAGTTCTGAATTTAATTATTTGAGCCCCAATTACCTAGGAATCACCTCTTCTCACCTCCTGCTGTATGTGCCCCTTAGGCTCTTGCTCCTTGTCTGCATGGTGAGCTCCCCTGGTTCTCTTGGAGGGGCAGGAGCACAGCACAAAGTTCACATGCATGTATAGAACCTAGGGCCAGGAGGTATGTGAGTAGTCTACCCCTACTGCCGTGGTGGAAATAGCAAGGGAAGGCCAGGGGTCACATGGATAATTACCTGCCTACCTGGGGAGCGGCACACTCAGCAGACAATCCAGCAGCAACCCACTCTGGGTGCAAGCAGGGAAAAGAAAGCAGGAGGGCAGGCAGCACTCACAAGTGTGCTTAAAAGCTACGCTGCTCCCCTTAATTGTTATTTTCTTTGCATTCCATAGCGGATCTTGCGCACTCCACTTTGGAGACCACTGTTCTGGAGACTCCCGTCCTGGCTACATCAAACTGTAGAACACTGCAGAACCTCCAAAATCCACCCACAATCTTTAGGTGCTAGGGATACAAAGTCAAATGAAACGATCCCTTTACTCTCCACACTTTGATTTGGACTTAACATTCACATAGGAAAAAATAAGTGCCTTTTTCCCTGACACCTCATAGAGTTGGCTGGACAGACCGCACAATTCAGAAATGGAGTTTTAATGACCACGAGTTTCTTCATGAAACAAAAATCCATCTCATTTTTTAGCACCAACATTCATCCAATGATCTCTGTGACTGAAAATCATTTTGGAACACCAGGATATCAGAGGAAACAAGCAAAGGTCGATGCTGAGGCATATTGTTGGCACTGATAACCTGCAGATATTCCTAAAGGCAAATTAGATTGCACAAAACTGTCATCAAAAACCCAAAGCTTCTGCAGCCTGTCAAGTTCACCAAAGGCATTAGATACACAAGAAAAAGTGGGCTTAAAAAAAGAAAATAACAAGCAGACCAAGACCATATGGTACATTAATCAAAAGACTTAGAAGGTTCCCAGCACATGAGATGGAAATCTATCATGTGGACAGGATAGGCAAAAAGATGTGGATGGTCACAATCTACCACAGGAGAAAGGACCTACCCACAGATGAGAGCACAGATTCACCAAAGTGAAGGGAAATTCCCAGTGCCCAAAGAATGCCCCATTTCACATATCTGGGTCCCATCTAATGATCCCCAGCAATCAAACGGGCAGTCTGGAGGATTCCTGAGGGGAGACTCATGTCTCCAACTGCCCTCAACGTCCCATCAACACCTAAAACTCAATGGCCCTAACCTAACAGTATTGAATTCAACAAGCCTACTGTTCCCTTTAACCTTGTTACTGGCCTGTTCAACCATCAACAATCAAGGCCCCTACATTCCAAATATTCTCTATCCAATTACCAGAACCCGATAGTGTCCACCACATCGCTCACCTGGTTCTATCTGTCTCCATGTTCCCCTAAACAGCAACTCATTACAATCTTCCTGAACTATTAGCCTACAGGAAACTTATCACCTCCACACACTCTTCCCTAGGCACAGATCTGATCACATCAGTCCCATGCTCAGTACACAGGGCTATCTAGTAAAATTAACTTCTCACATCTGATAGTAAGGTCTTCCACAATCTTACACTACACCACACTACCTACTCCCCTGTAAAAATTACATCCCAACCAAATGGACTCCTTTCCTTATGCCATTTCCTAAACTCAGCTCTCCCACTCATCTCTGCTCTTGAAATCCTACCCTATCTTTAATACCTAGTTTAAACCCCATCCTCTCCATCAAACCTTCACTTATCTTCCTAGTTGAATAAACACTTAATCTAGGGTATGCAAGCCACACGCTCAATAATACGCTATCATGTAGGTAGGTGAATAACTAATTTTTTAGATTATTGTATCTTCAGTATTAAAGCTAATGTTGCAGTAAGGTTGTGGCCTGAGTTCAACCTTAAGGTGATGCTGTACCAGCCCAGAGACAGAGGATGAAATCCCATTAGTCTTTCTGCTTGAGAAATGAGACCTAACTAGGCTATGCCCTATGGCAACAAAATGCTTTTGGAAACATTTAACAAGACATAACTGCCAAGCAAAGGACTCCCTTACACTCTTCTCTGGCCCTCTATTGTCCAAATACTATACGCCAATTTTGAAAAGCACCCTATACCCAAATTTCAAACTCTGCCCCCCAAGTGTTCTCTCATCCTCATGTGCCTTAAAAGATAAGACTCCAAGATCAATTAAGTTTTAGATAAATTACTCTCTAGTTTTTAATTCTATTAAAATTTTGTTTTTGCTGCCTGTGACCCCAAACCTAGTATCAAATGAAAAAAAATGGTGGGAATAAGACAAATGAAAACATCACTAAAAGGAATTCAAACCACAAGCAACTGAAAAAATGACTGAAAAAAACTCAGAAGCACGCTTTCCAACTCAAAACATTCTGACGTTTCTGCTTCTTTTCCACGTTGAGTCAGGAATACTTCCAACAAGTGACTGATAGGAAAAATAAAAATGTTTAAAAGGAATTAAGTTTCCTTACACCATCACCTAACATTCTAGAAATATCTAAGGAAAAAAAATCCTGACAACAAAAACAATTCCTACCAGTGGCAATCCTTGTCTGTCTCAAACACACACATGCCTTTGAATCTAACCACAGCAGGTCCCCTTTGTATATCAGGTTTCATTAACCTAAGGCCTCACAAATGTTATTCCTTTTATAAAACCTCATTAAAAAGCATTTTACAAGGGAAACCCCTTCTGGATAGAAAAAGGCTGTATTTGGTAATGCTGATGGACATAACTAAAAATGTACACTTCTTGAAATTTGTGGTAATGGAGAATACTGGCAGCCATTTGATCCTTAACTGAAGAGTTAATTCTAAGATTCTAAACTTAAAGCAATCAAATCTGCTTCTCAGACTCACCCAAGTCAGAATTGTGAGTACGTAATGCTAAAAGGGATCCATTTGTATAACCCTTTCATTTTACAAGTAAAGGCCACACGTCCAGAGCTCAAACAGCACAAAAATTCATACTCGTAAGTAAAAGCAATAAAAATTCGATGCGTGACTTCTGACGCAAAACTTTCACTTAAAAATATTTCAAAAATTCAACTTGAAAACACATGAAAAACCAAATTTGGGTAAAATACACGTTAGAAAAATATCTTTATGCTGTTAAAAATTAAACGACATACAAAGCATATCAAATGTCGAGGGAAGCTATGTGCAAGAAACAGCAGCATGCACAGTTAACGTGGTCTACACTGTTTGTACTTTGGGCTGGAAGGGTAAGCCATGTCAGGTATACTTTGAATTGCATGAAATGCTATACAGCAAAGGATCACTTCCCACTTACTGGATTATGACACTTGAAAAGGAACTTTCAGACACATATTGGTCAACTACTCACTTTAGCGGGCAAGTAGTAATGTATTTCCCCCAGTTTGTGGTGAAAAGACACATAGGTTAAAAGCCTCGAATTGCCCACCTGAGAAATTCTAACAAGCAAGGAGTTATTTTAGATTTTGGACCAGGCACTTAGTGGCATAATGATTTATCTGAAGAAATGTGGGGAAATGATACAATCAGGGAGGGCTGTTTTGATTTGGGGCGACTGAAAAAAACGTGCATCTTGAGTAATAGACCATTGTCTCATGGGCAGAAGCGATGACAATAGTTTGGGTAAGGATATATATGTACTTGAACCATTTGTAACAGAAGTGATTTCTGAACCAAAGACTTGTTTTTGTAAAATTGTTTTTACATAGTGATGACACTCATCACTGGTTAAGTTCTGATTAAGTCTTCTACACTTGAGCCACTTAAAAAGAATTCAATCCTCCAATAACTCAAATTAACTTTAGAACAGGCCTGAAAAACCAGGCAGCCCACAAAAAAACACAACAACACACAGGGCGCTTTTCCTCTTCCTTTTTTTGTGGGCTGCCCAAAATCCTTTCAGGTCACAGGTTGTACAGATCTGTTTTAACACCTAAACCCATCCTACAATATGAACGCAACAAAACTATTGTGGTCAAAACAAACTCCTGATAGGAAAAACGAAGGCATGCTCCATATTTTAAATTGGAGCATTACATTTTAGCAAGCAGTTCCCAATGGGGTTCTCAATTTTAAAATGACATTCCTCTACCTTCACCAGTTGCAATGTACAGTATGTAGACACCAACTGCTAAGATGGTTTTAGAAATACTGTAAACAGCCATAAAGGTTCGAATGGATTTTTAAAACGTTGATGAACCGGGAAGCCTCATGGTTACTGGAAGTGATGCTGCTTTTGTGCCACCTAGCAGTGAGCTCTGGAACTGCCAGGGGCAATACTGGACCATGTGCTCTTGCCAACCATATTTACTAAAGCATGTTCTCTACTAAAAGCAGAACTACTAAGATATGGGTTTAAACTTTTTTTATTATTAAGAATTAATTTCTTCAATAATCCTGGCTCCTCTTCAGTGGTTTGTGAATTTCCAAAACACTGCTCCCTTCCTTGCTCCTGTAAATTCAAAAAAGGTATTATTATCCCAAAAGGCTTTAAAAACTATTAAATTACTAATGTGTCAAAGGACTCACTAAATATCAGCTAAAAAAAATGGCTAATACCAAAATATTAAGCTTCATGCACAGGAAAAGTTTTAGTACCAAATAATTAAGACAAGTGGCCAGTATTTCCTATATGCCACTAAGATTGACGGTACAAAATTACCAAAGTAGGAAAGCATCTTCTAATAGAGTGACCAAGTCCAGGATCACTGTTTCAACATCTTAGACTACTGAAGTTTCTCTCCATCCTGTATCAGTCTTTATCATATTCACCTTGTTCAAAAACCTCGAATGGCTTTCTACTGCCTTCTTAATACAATCTAAACTGCTTGGCCTTGCATTGTGAGTGTCTTTAACTGGTACTCAACCCTCGGTGACAAACCCTAGAGCTTGAGACTTATTCTACCTGTAAAAATTTCAACTTGCAAAGAACCTTCTCCCCTTTACTTCTGAACACATTATTTAAACAGCATTCCCAAGTAGCCATACTTTTTCCTACAGTTTAAATTTATAATGAAGAACAAAGACAAAGAATTTTTTCACAGTACCTTAGTATTATGTGTATGCTTGGGGGGGAGGCCCTCGGGGTAGGGGGTGCAGAACTGGGACCTAACTGGCACAAAAATCAATTTTAACTGTCTTCTACAACCTCTTGGTGTATGTCGAGGACAAGAATAAGAAATCTGAAATAAGTCCTCATTTTAAAAACCATAATTATGTTCCCAGAAATAAGGAGAGAAAAAGATTAATTTGGAGTTTCATTTCAAATTATGACAAAGACAAGGCAATCACTATAACAAAATCAAACAAATAGGCATTTCTTAAAAGCACCCATTATCAGGCTCTGTGCTACAGAATCAAAAAGTGCCTACTGTGTTCCAGATACATAAAAATGCAAAAAACAGTTCCCACTGCCCCCAAGAAGCTTACAATCTAGTAATAAAAAAAAGCAAAGATGCTAATTTTGATAAGATTTCCTTTTACATTATGCATTTATGATGACTCCCCAAGTCAGGGACTCAGCAAAGTTGCTGCCTTTTCAGAAAATTAGGTGATATAACACACCTTCAACTCACCTATTTATCAATTCCTTGGGTGTGTAACCACGGCTTACGCTCTGGATGTGCTCAAGTTGTACTGGAAGACTGAAACCAAAAGGGTAATATTAGTCACTAAGCACAAACAAGTCATTATAAAAATATTACTTCCTAGATCTTGAGAGCAGCAAAGGAGGACTTAAGCAGAAAAGCCCTTATCACTACCCCTAAAAATAGGTAAGTTTCTAATGACTAAAATGATTGCATGATTTAAGTTCTCCTAACCAAACAATGAAGACGAGTTCTCAGAACTTAAAGTTAATTATACCTTGAAAATCAGTAATTATCATATGTAATCAATAAACTTAAAAGACTTAATTGTTCCACAGTTCAAAAAGCAGGTAAACTTACCTCAATGGATGAGCACTGTTTTCAGCCTACACCAATCATTCTTACCTAAAGAATAATAAACAAAGTTATTATAAAAGCCAAAGATCCAGAAATGCTAGTAATTTCACAATTTAAAAGGTAAAAATTCCAGAGATAAAGACCGATAAATTGGGGGCAAATTATGGCATATGAAAATAGTAGGAGAAAGAAGCTTATGGGGCAGACAGTCTAGTTTACATAATTCTTGTAAAGATGATGTCCAAGAGTAGGCAACTGAATTAAAGAGTGCAGAACACTTCCTTTTAAATACAAAATCCTAAACTGCTACTTTCACCAGTCTGAGCACAATAAAGTTTGATTGCAACCCAAAATATACTATCCCTTATGTGAAGGTATGTGACAACTTTTACCCTAACGTCATCAAGCCCTGCTCTTTACTGTGAGAAAGCACCTTTCCTGTATTATCTTCCAGCATCAATCAGCCAGACTGACCAATCTCAGAAGAACCTGTTCAAGAGTACCCTCCCCACTTCAAGTCTGTGATACTTCAGCTGTTGCCACTTCATTCTGGACAGCTCCCTTCTCTCCCTCCCCTAAATCCTCACTGGGCTTTTATATTAGGGCAGACTAACAATGCCACTCCAAGGGAACCTGAGTAATACATAGCCTTCCTCATCAGAGGGGGAAGACATCCCATTCACAATGCAGGCCCACAGTGCACAAGAACAAGATCAGCCTTAATTCAAGTTCCAATTCCAAGCTTTTCTTCCTCCCTAATTCCCTGTTGCACATGTACCATTCATAAGGGATACTATATCTTTTTGCATCCATCCCCTCTCCAGATTGTCCTATTCTGTTCAGCCCCTTTCACCTTGGGGGGAGGGGAGAGAGAAGAGAGAACCAACTTTGTCAGCACTGGTGTTTTAAAGCAACATTTTATGTGATGGGTTTTTCAGATGACTGTGGGGTTTCCACAGTTAAGTCTTTTAATTGCCAATCATTATCTAGCAGCAATGACAGATGAAAAGGAGTAGTGAATCCTCCAGATTCTTTCCCTAGTAGGCAGCCATTTGAGAACTGCACTAGCTGACAGAGCACTGACATATCAGCTAAAGGCAAAATCAAATAAGGTCCAGAACAAACAGCATGGCTCTCCAGAAACGTCACATAACATTTTAGGGAAAGGAAATAAAACACAGGTCTTGCAAATCATGTCACTGCAGCTAACAATGATTAACAATAGGAGACATGCAACCCCCCCCATTAAAGCTAGAGTCCAAAACGAGTCACACGCATCTGTTTAAGTATTAGGGAAACTGCAACCATCATCCATACTTTGTATGTAGCTTTACAGTATTCTCAGTAAAAGCACCCGTTGTATTTCATCTTTCAAACAGCACCATTATCTTGTTTCCAAGGGCCTAACAAGTACTCAAATACATTCTGGCATCACACCTCTGAGCTTCAAATTGTTTAAATTTTAAAAGCACCAGTTCAGTTTTGAATGGTAATGTAAAACCATGAAATACAATGCAAACACCTTGGTATTTCCATTATTACTGAAACCCACTTATACCCAACTTTTTGGCTGAGATGTCTTAGTTTTGTTGTTGTTTTTGGGGAAGGGGGGGGACCTGCTGCACTGAGATTCACGTTTGATAGCTAAAGCAAATGGAAAACCACTTATGTCACAGGTTGCTTGTTCTGTAAGAGTAAAAACCCAATCAGTTTCAAGGATGAAGAACAAAGCAAAGTGATAAACCCCTTCAAGATGTTCCTTAAGTCCAAACTGTTATGTCAAGTATGTGCACTTAGAGCATACTGACTAATGAAAAATAAATCCTAAACTTAAAAACTCAAGCACTTGTGATACGGTAGCAAATATGGCCACCGATTTAACATTTTTTTTTCTATGCACAGAAAACCCCACAGTGTTAGAAGCCAGATTTAGTGACACTGATGTCACTTGCTGAGCAACAGAAATACAAGCTACATCATGTTACTACTACAGTGAGCTAAACTATTCATTAAGACATCAAAAGTACAGAAACTACTTGCTTGAATGGATTAGAAAGCAAAGTACAAATCTGTCTCCAGTTTGGAAACTTTGCTAATAATGAGCAAGCTATTTCACTAGGAAATACAATTGAAGAAAAATTCTCAAGTCAAGAAAAGTCTACACCAGCATTCGTGCAAAGTTGGCACAACTTTGCAGTTACAAAGCAGAAATCATGCCTGAAACCTGTTTCTTATGCATTAGCCAAGAACCAGTTCAGGGATTTAAGTTAAAACTTCAAATTCTAAAACACTGGATACAAGCTTAAGTCCATCCTTCCTAAACAGTGAAGGTGCTTTGAAGACTTGCATTTTCTGGCAATTGAGATTCGAACCATCACATTCCTAAAGCTAATCATAGCCAAGTTCACAAGACTGTTCTGAAGATTATTTTCACTCTACATCACGACGAGCTTTTTAAACTGGGAAACCATGATTCCCAGATTTTGTGCAACTGTTGGCAATTACTGGGAAGCCATGATTCCCAGATTTCGTTCAACTGTTGGCAATTACTGGGAAGCCATGATTCCCAGATTTTGTTCTACTATTGGCAAATGAACATGCCATACCAATGTCCTCCCACCCAACACCCCAGGGTTTGAATGTATATAGAAAGGTTTGGACATGCCACAAACTAGAGAACTGTTCACATTGGAAGATTTCCACTTGAACCCATTATTAACAAGCAGAGTTCCCAAGGAGCCCCCTTTTAAAAAAAACTGCACAATACAGTAAACTGTATTTTGTATCTTAGTTCACTTATGCTACAGAAATAGTTACACCAAGATGGTATAGTGAAAAGTCTACCCACGCTGACCTGGTCGGGTCATTGCGCTTCTACAGAAGACTACGACATGCTACAAAGACTGTTTCAAGATTCTAAGAGCACCCAACTGTGCCTAAGTATGGTTTTTTGGTTATGTATACCCTCTTTCCCAGAGCTGCAGTGTTCAATTTTATCTTCAGAGTTATACAAGGAAACCAAAGAAAGCCACACAACTGAGTCAGATACCAAGGCATCAGAGGTTTGCGGTTTTTATCTCAGAATTGCAATACAGCACTGAATTCTGCTTACATTACAGCTCTAACCCGAAACCCACGCAGTTTTGATGCGAGCTAACTTCAACATACAAGTGTTGGGTGCTGCACTGTAATTTCATTATCAGAAGTGTGATGTCAGAATGCCCACAGAATAAAAGTACATAGCAAGTCACCAAGTTAGATTATATTGCTTGTTACCTACCTGTGTGCAGTCGGCAATGAGAATCTTGGAGCAAGCAGGAATACTACATCCGGGTCCTAATGTCCATTGCCATTTGCGGTACTACGTTCCTCACAGTTACGCACTGCAGAAATGCTGGCTAAATGCAGTTATGTAGCAGGCCACTACTTGCACAATTGCAGTCCAAGAATACCAGAAAAACTTTCTGCCACAATAAAGTGGCTGCCAAGGAGAAGCCAAGAATCTAGATTTTAATCTACCATAAAATGCCACATAAAGTCTCTCACAGATGTAATGTTACAATTTCTCATAAATTGTAATCTGTTTATGTTAAATGGTATAATGCATCTATGCAGCTGTGGGATTATGTTCCTACAAGTTTAAAAAGGATGCTTAATGTACTAAGCAAAGAGGATTACAATTTCACGGGACAGTGTGTGCAAACATGTTAAGCTTATTTACTACATAACTGCTAAATCTACCCAGAGTTTGGGGTTTCTACAGAATGTAGTTTAAGAGGATTGAAGTATACTTAAAAATATGCTGCATAGAAAGCACCAGTGGTCCTCTTAAAGCCCAATCCAAATCAAAATTATGAGTAAGGGAGAAAAGTGAGAAGGGAATGAGAGAGTTGGGAAGGGGGGAGTATGTGAAAAAGTTGGTTTTTTTTTTAAGAGAAAAATGGCTAACAATGCCTAGTAAAAGATTAGAAACTACCAAATCCCAGTAATTATGGACTAAGCTAATCACCACCCTTCTCCAAACCCACGTGGATCAAGCTTTTAGAAAACTTCCTTTTAAAATGATTTAAATTCAAATTAGTTAAGGCTACCTTACACCTGTTTAGCACAAAGGTCTCAAAAGAACTTTTTGAAAGTCAATTTGAGCAGTTTACAACACTTAGTACACTGCTGTTAATGTGACAAGTCAAATGTCAGCTGAACTGAACAGTTTTTTGCTAAACTATGTTTAGCAATTTTACTGCCCAAGATAAGGATATCAAAAGCCACAACTCTCAGGTTATCCATTAGCATCCTTTACCACTCTTCAAAGGTACAGTACTACTTAAAAAGCTTATTTTAGGGTCTGTGCCAGCATCTCTTTTATAAAGAAAGGCATGTAATCTGAAAAATAAACTGAAACATTAATTTTACAGGCAGACTTCCCAATTCCCCCACCATCCCCCACCCCCCCCACAATCAAGTTCACCCTCTTTGGGTGTCCCATGAACACCCTCTGAATAGTTTATTTATTTATTAGTTGGGTCCTTACTACAATTCGACCAAGTTATATTGGGACTGCTTTCAAGCCAAGAGACATGTGTCCATAGAGAAGATCTCATGTGTCACTGACAGGGCAAAACTTCCTAACCTTTAGATATAATGGTAGAAAAAGTCAACTGCCCTCTTCCTTATAACTTGGTGGAGAATAGGAATAATGAGCATAAGATTAGCCAATATCAAAGAGTCTACCCTCAATTAAGCATATTGCATGTACCCAGTAACAACTAATATTTTGGTGACAAGACATGCTTTACTAGTGTTTACATTTGGGGACTTACTAACTCACCATTGCCCAAGTGCCCAATTATTTTAACAAAGGTCTGCCTTTATACACAGGCAAACTACAGAACTAAGCTTTAGCCTTTTAACAAAGGTTTGGCTTAGAATTTCACATTTGCCAATTAGTACCAAGGTGAGGAAAAGGGAGGAGGAAGAGGGAAAACAATACCATAGAACAGCTACATAATGTACAAGTTTTGAAATACATAACTAAGAACAGAGCCAAACCAGTCAAAGCAGGATGGTCATACCTCTGCTAATATATTTAACACTGGGAAATCAGGCTCCCAGCACTCACAGGCAACCAACTACATTAAAATTACATCATGAGATACTCTAGAGTGAAAGATTCAATGAAGTTGACAATTAACTGGCAACACCATCGAAACACTCAAAAAGCTTTAAAAGGGAGTAACATTTGTACTGTGTAGCATGAGCTATGCCCTCCAGATTTAGTGCTACTTTATACTGATACACCAAATAGCAACTATAGGGGTATCTGCCAGATCTACAATTCAATACACTTAATTTACAGCCCTGGATGTAATCACCACTAGCTCTCAGAAAGGAGAACTGCTAGGTTCTTGAAGCTTCTAGGTTTAGTATTCCTATGCTGTATTTTGCCCAACAGAAGTAGCACAAGGAGCTGTAAGTTACAGAGTACAAATTTGTATGGATCTCCCTGCTTTAGTTCATTCAACTACCTTGCAGCTTTCTCTGGTAGGTTAACTATTTCAGGCAGAACACACATTCCCTGTTTATAAAGCCACTTAAAAGTAATGCATGAAAGTCTTCACATTTAACAATCTTTAATTTGGAAGAGAAGTCAATACAAGCCATTCTTTAGGGTTTGGTCTTGGGGTAAAAGGAGGGGTGAAATGACCTATTTTTTTTCCAACTTTAAAAACTACCAAGCACAGGGTTAAAGTCATAGATAGGGCTATTTAAAAAAACTCAGCCAGCCCACCCTCCTCCCCCCATCAACAGTTCTAAAACCCATTCCACAATCTTGATACATATTCCTGCAGAAGATTTACAGTTCTGCTTCAACTTATATCACCATCTCCAATACTCAAGATAGCTTATCCTCATTGCTGTGGAATATGTAATGCACAGCAAGCAAATTATTACTATTCTTTCAGTAACCGTTACTTCTTTAAAACTAGACCCATTTGTGGAAAGAAAACCTGCCTCTAAATATATCTTCCCACAAAGAAAAATGCCTTTTCAAAGGCCAAGAGTCTTAAACTTGCAAGGTGTATTCCCTAACCTAATATGATAGAAGCATGAATGGCAAAATTAAAGATCAAATTTATAGCTAGTTTTTTCTATTTATTTGAAGCACAGTAAAAAAAATTGGTACACTTTGGGAATTCAGTGGCACAAGGTACACTGCCATAACTTTAGGGACGTTATACATCAAAAAAAAGCTAGATTTTCTCCCTTTTTGAAACACTGCATTACATAATTTTACTCGCCCAAACAGACCATTTACAAATATTAGGTCAATAAATTTCTAACATCCATAAAAATGTAGCTTTCTTACTAAAATGCAAGAATTAAAAAGATCGGTGTCTAAACAAGAAAAGACAAAAAACAAACTGGAATGAAAGCCTAGGTATCACATCTAAAAACGGGGCTTTTTGTTTGGGCCTTCATATTCTTCTCTCCCTCTACCATATCCTGGAGTTCCAGGTCCCATTCCTCTAGGGCCCTGCCCACCCACAGGCCCAGCTCCTCCCTGCCCAAAGCGCTCAGTACGCTATTGGAACAGTAATTAACAGTTCATTATATGTAGTTGATGTCCATGTGTGTTAAGTAAATATTTTTAGAAGGTTCCGTAGTCAACGTTCGTCGATACAATCACCATTGAGTCGATCCACAGGTACCGGGAACATAGAAAGGAAAAAAGGGTAATTTGAAAATTAGTTTATGGTAATACATGCCTTGAGGTATGTTCCCACTTGATCCATTCTCATACACCTGTGTTTCAAAGAACAGATCTTCCCTGTAGTGCTAAAAAATTTAAGCATTAGTGCAGATGTGAATACCCATTCCAAAATGAGTTCTAGAAATTTTCACACCTCATTAACCCAGAGAAAGGCTTGCATACTCAAGGTCTGAGCAGAGATATTTAGTTGACTCCAGTCAATTTCCAAGAAAGCCTAACCAGAAAGATTCAATTCACTCAGTATGAGTTGACATGAAAGGCCTACTCACCAGTTAGTGGCATGTGCTGCATTAGAGACCTTGTGCTTTTCGAGATGGGCTTAAGACAGATCTGCTGACTAAGCTGCAGATGTCTTAAAAGGTTGAAAGTTTTAATACAGTGCTACTGGACTACAAAAAGAAAAAGCATAAGAGACTAATGGATTTAATGATTTAACCTAACCAGCACAGTAAGTAACTTAATAAAAACTTGTTGCCATATTCTCACTTCAGAGCCATAGCTACATAGCCAGATACAATTTCACAGTACTGTCTGACTATTTCAAGTTAACTAAAGACACAGGAGTGATGTGCATCCATTAAACAACCCAACATTTCCCCAGGTCTTGTGCAAGTCCACTTCAAGACTTCGCTGTGACTTCAAGGCTTTATTGGCATCTCCCACACCGCTCTACCAACAAGCCCAAATGACTGCGATAAAGCAGTGAGTTCAAGACTGCATCTAGTGTCAGGTATTTTTGTACTAAATAAAAAGGGTAGTGACTGAACAAAGCAGTAGCCCCTTCTATGGTTACAGGAGCACGGAAGCCTAACTTGTTTAGAGTTGCGTATCAAATAAAATTAGATGTCAACTACTGTCCCACCAACTATTAAAAATAGAGTAGAATCAGTATTTACTGGTTCTACAACTAATACCAACAACTAAGAAAAGAATCTTTCGAAATACTAAAAGAGATATTGAGAAAACTGGCTTCAATTCTTCCAAGTAGTGGACTGTCAAAATCAGTAAGGTTTTCTGGCTTTTTGTGATTAATTTTAATTACAGCTAAGAACACAGGAGCTGCCATTAAGTGACATGTGTTACCATGAGCTATATGGAACACAGAACCTTGTCCACAGGGACTGAGTATCAAATTTTTGCTACAAACATCACAGGCACCTTTATTAGCACTTTAGTAAACAGTATGAAGGTGCACTGTTTTACTAAAGCCACTCAAAATGTTAAACTCAAACACTGAAATCTTTTTATTCTCAAAAGGCCATAAACAAATTATCAAAGGCCATAAATCTAAACTGACTTCCTCAAGTTATATATTTCATTTTAATGTAAAGAGATGATTCTGGTAAGCCACAGAAGCTCACCATAGCCCAAGTCCTATGAAAAGTGATCTCAAAGATTCCTGGAATTATTTAAAATCATCCTCTAAACCCTTCTAATGCCACAGTGCACTTTATAAGGATGGTGAAAGCCTAATGCAACCACTCAAACCAGTTCAAATTATTATTCCCAAGCATTCTTGTAAGCTATCAGTAGTTAAAACTATATTACGATAGCATCAAGAGGGCTCAGATCAAGAGCACACAATTAGTATGTTAAATAATCTATAGTCTTTAAATGTACCCTTGAACAAAATGGAGATGTAAGTTGAATTAAGAGGCTGTAACCACAGACAGACCAAACAAGTGGGAAACGACGAGTCAGAACACAATCAGAATTCCCTTGTCATATGATAGAAGACACAGCAAATAGAGGCCAGAGTCCTATCACTAAAACATGCCTAAAGCTTCAAACTATGATTCTAATGCATATGGCAAATACCAGCTTAAAAAAAATGATACTTTGCCATGTGATTACTCCCACTTAGATATAGAGTAATCTGGTATGTTCACTAACACTAGGTAGGAATTTGGGGTTGCCACGCACTAAATCAAAAGTGCATCAGCAACAGAATGCAGAACTTCAAACCTATTTAAATGCCAAGAAAACTGCAAATATTCCAGAAAGCCTATTTCCGATTCCCTTATTGGCAACCTTATCTTCAGCTAAGTTACCACACAGCTGAAAAAGCTTGCTATGTATATATGCATCGCCACACTAATCTTCCATATCACTATTTACAAAGACTAGGGGTACTAAGAAAGTTCAAAGTCATCTGCTTTAAAAAAAATTTAAAATAAAAAAAGGTGAAAATGAGAAATTCCCACATTAAGTCCCCACAAGATACATTACCATGTCACTTCCCATCATGGAACTACTCAGGGCTGTTGGTGGAACTCCAGGGCTGGCCTCATAACCTATGCCACCACCACCTAAAGGTGGAAATTTCTGGCTTCCTGAGCCATAGGGATCTAAGAAACAAAAACACTGGTTATAATTTGAACCCAATTACTCAAGTCAACTAATGTTTTTTAAACAAATACACATTTTCAATTTTTACCTCCCATGTTCATTGTTCCTGCACCCATTCTTATCTCTCTCTCGCGCTGTAAGGAAAATATGTAATAGTTACAAATATGCAAAAAACACTAACTTTTCAAATTCCAGTACTAAAGAAAACATACAATACAGTAGGACAGGAGTTATAGAAATTTAGTTACAGATAAATCACCACGTCAAATGTTAACTTTCATTCCAAGATCTATAGAATAGATACTTCTCCTTTCCCCCATTTTAGTTACCTTTTGGCAATCCATAATGGTTAAAGAACAGAAGTTAAGCCTACTTTGCCTACTGAACACTTAAAGCCAAAACTCCCCATAAAAGATTAGGTTAGGCAAGAGTCTGAAAGTACAAAATAAAAACATATAAATCTTACTCCATACTTCTATTACTCTGGTTCACAGGTATACCAATTTTTAACAATCTCCAAACACTTACAGGATCCATGTATCCCATCCGACTATAACTTTCTTCTCTTTGGCGTCTCATTTGCTCTTCCATCTCACGTTGGCGAATCATCATTTCTTCTTCTCTTCTACGCCGTTCTTCCTCTTGCCTAGAAAAAAAAATGCACTTAATATTTTAAATCTCAAAAGCATTTACATGAACATTGAAGAGATCATATAAAAGTAAATATGATGGCTGTTTCACCATAGAGGGGAGTGAAGAAGGGAGAGGGAAAAGTCAGAAAATTGAGCTGACCACTGGCTCTGCCATTGAACTAATGGTATAAAACACCAGACAAGCCATTCAAACCTCTTGTGCCTCAGCTCAGTTGTAAAATAGGAGCAATTCTTTCCACTATCTCTTTGGTTGCTAAGTAATGTATCAAATTGTTTGAATAAGGACAGATCTACTTAGAACTACAAACAAATCCTACCTTAACTGTATTTCTTTACGTTTCTGCATTTCTTGATTGTGAAGTTCCTCCATCCGTCTCAGCTCTTCTTGACGCCTCATTAGATCTAGGTATTTTAAAAATTAAATTTTTTCCCATTAATGCAGTCAATACACAAATTAAGCAGGACCACTTAAATTTGACCCCAGACGAGGACACTTACCCTGGCGTAAAAGATTTGCCTGATGCTCATGATATGCATCTTCCATTTCACTTTCCAGTTTGTCTTTTGCATCTTTCATGTTTTTCTCAACCTGCTCCCTTTGCTGCTTTTCCATTTCATCTAAAGACTTCCATCTCTGGGAATATTCAAACTCAAAGGTGCCATGCTGAGCAAAACGTGGAGGGTTCTCTCTCTCCCTGAAAATTGCGTTTAAGTTTGTCAAGTCATTTTGTAGATGCAATGTATGATTTGGAAAACTTATCAGAGCTTATATTAATGATCATCATTCAACAGACAGAGTAAGATTTAGCAACCAGGCAATATTTAAGTGTCAGCTCTTTCTCATTCACCTTCCTCACAAATGAACATATGTTGATCTTAAGAAATTTGCACTACGTGCTAAGAAAACAGGCAATGACAGATCCGCAACACAGCATCAATCACCACACACAAAAAGATCCACTGATGAAGGGGGTAGTCAATCACCTCTGGAAGAGGACAGAAACCAAAGTCAGAGGTGCGGGGGCAAATATGGTTCTAAGCGTGTGCTAGGGCACGATCAACAGAAAAAATAAAACATAAATTATTAGTTCCTAGCAAAGACATCTTACAGAGATCAGGGTCAGAGTAAAAGAAATAGCTCAATTGAAGTAAAGGAGATGTTCCAAAAGGGAAATGGGAATAACAAGAAACTTTCTGTTAAAGTTTAAGTACTGTGGACAAGAAGTACTTGTACTAAAAAAAAAACATTTATCCCTCTCTTTTTTGCACTTGGGCAGTAACAGCCTATGCTTAAATGCTGTCAGAAGTAAAAACCTGCCCTTCTACTTTTGGAAAACCCACTTGCCTTCTCTACAACTTCAAAGAATTCTTGGCTAAACATTTCCAATTCTTTTAACCCATTTCCATACCAGGTTCATGGTTACCCTCCTCTAGATGCACTTCAGCTTCTCAAAGCCTTTCATAAAAGGTAGCACACCAAACAATAGAGTACTTCTGATATGATCTGCTCAGGACAATTTTATAGACTGTAACTTCTACTATGAACACTATCCTCCTACTGATGCAGCCTAAGACTATAGCACTTTTTTCTATCACACTGCTAAATCATATTTTTACTCAATTTACAATCCACCATAAGCCCAAAGTTTTTCACATGAACTGCTGTCACCCCCTGTTCTTAGCTTGAGAACAAACAGCCTGCAAACTGTAGTCAGGGAGTTTGGCTTGGTGGAGATGGAGACATGTGGACTAGTTATAAGATTAGATAAAATTTAAAACCAGTTAAATGACCAGACTCACAATAGCTAGTTATCAAGGGTTCCAACTTGACCAGTTCTCCAGTGGATCTGTTTTGATATCTATGCATGGTCCTATGTTACTTAACTTTATCCATCCTGCTTAATTTTTATCTATGATTTGGATAATGATAAAAATGACAAGGTCATCAAATTTCCACTGAAACAGGACAGCCCATGAAATGGAAGACAAGATCCAAAGATAACATGAAAGGTAGCTTAACTGGGCTGAACCTAAAAATATCAAATTTGATAAGGATTTATGTAATGTAAAATTTTTACCCCAAATTTAAAAATTCCACAACTACACCATGGGGAGAAACTGGCTGTCTGGAAAAAAAAACTCCGAGTTTAAATCAAGATTACAAAATTAATGAAATCAGCAGTGTAATTAATGTAGAGGCCAAAAAGCTAATATATCCTTGGGCTGCAGATTCCAGGAATGAGGAAGTACAAATCTTTCTGTACCCTGGTTTTGTTAGATCTCATCTGGAGTCTTGTGCTCCATTTTTGGTCACAAATGTTTGAGGGCATTGATACATTGAAAAGTCCAGAAGAAAGCAATCTGGACAGTGAAAAACTTTGAAACCAGATTAATTGAAGCTAATGTGAAAGTCTAGCCTGGAGAAGAAAAGAATCAGGAGAGACATAAGTGAAGGGCTGGCAAATCAAATTAGGATTTGTTTCGTTTGGCCCTAGAGGGCAGAAATAGGGACAATGGGTAAAAATTTACGAAGAATCAAATGCAGATTTGACATGAGACAACTTCCTCAGTAATTGGAACTGTGGAAAAGTTACAGCAAAAGCCTGTCTCAAAGCTTTCAGTTACCTCTGGTTTCCCTATCTTTGGAAATGTTCAAACAGAGGCTGGACATCACACACCCCACCCCACCCCCAACTTGTCAGGTGCCTTACAGTAGATTCTTTTTCACATATGAGTTAGACTAGATGGCTGGCTGTTCCTGTATTTCTTGTAGCAGTTTCTAATACCTCAGAGTGTTAATTCTTTAAGAGCAAGACTGTTTTTGCCTTTGCATTTCCCAATGCTCAGCGTGGTGTCTAGCACACAGTAAGAACTCAGTGCTTGTTGATACTCTACAATTTGAACCTAAGCAGTGACTAGATAGATGGCTACTGAGGTCCTTTTCCAACAGTCAAATCCTTAGATTCTTTGTATTCCTTTTAGTTGAGGGGGGAGGGAGGTTAGATGACTACTGAGATTGTTTTCAACTCTCATTTCTATAAAGGATTATTTTTTGTTTTTTAAATTGGAGAGTAAAACTATTCTAATTTCACCTGGGGCTTATTATCCTAGTCTGATTTGATCATCCATATCAGATATCAGATCTCCAGGTTAGTCCACTTATTAAAGTGGGTCTGGATACAACTATAATTAAAAACCATCCCTTTAAAAAAAAAAGAACTACCTAGAATTTTGCCAGCCAAGTCTATAGTTTGATTCCATTTCCCACCTTTTGAAAAAGGAAAATAACATATTCCTCCATTAAAGTAACATTTCAGTGCCTCTGTGATATACAAGAGACCCTAAGCTCGTGGAAAGCTTTTATTTAGGGACTCTGAAACACAAGGCTTTTGAAGGAAAAAAAGATCAATTGTCTACTACTAATGACTGAGCCACCAGTGAGCGTTTTTTTTAGAGCCACTACAACCCATGAAACTAAACTGTCCTGTAAGGCACAGAGATATATTCTGAGGAAAATCACAATCCTTTTGAAACATTCAAGTATAAAATAGCTCTTACTTTTGATACATTGGATTCTTCTGTGCAAGCTTTTCAGGAAGACCATCTTCATCATCTAGTTGCTCAAGTGGTTCCACAATGACTGGACGAGGAGTTCTAATGGGGAAAAAAAATAGTACCCAAGTTTATTCAGTTTTCCATACCCACTTTAGATAAAAACCATACACTAGTAGTACAAAACTCAAATAGAACCAGTGACCACTAAATCATATATAAGGATCCTTGCAGGCCACAATGACTTAGAAAATCATTATTTTAACATTTATCCATGTTTTACTGTAGTTATTTTGTTAAAGATGTCCCAAATACTGTTTAAACTGATTCAAGTTATACTGAAGGAACCTTGTGGACCATGTTTGACATCTCTGTGCTACACATCCATATACTAAATTTAAGAGAACTTAAAAATTTGATATAGCTTACGTTGTCAACAAAAACACTCCTTCACTGCATCGTTCAAATGCTTTTCTTGCAGCTGGCTTAGAAGCAAATTCAACAATGCCTTTTCCTGTAGATCTTCCTCGATCATCAACAATTACGACAGCCCTTTCAATAGGTCCAAATTGGCTGAATGCTTCTTCTAATAATTCATTGGAAACATAGGGTGAAAGATTTCGTACAGAGAGGGCAGCAGCATGTGTGGCAAAACGAACACGAAGTTGTCGCCCTCTCATGGGTGTATCATCAAGTTCTGCTTTTGCAATTTCCGCCAGGGCTCTAGATTCCTGAAATTATCAAACATGTGAATCTAAGTTAAAAACTTTGGATTTGACCTAATGTTGAATTGGGGATAAATTATTTCCCAAGGATAAAGGTGAAAAAAGGGATTTTCTATGGAAGAACATACCGATCTAGGTGGGAGTCAAATGACCCTAGCCAGAACTTTGAGACCAAGGTTTGCCATCTGTATGATTTCACTTCTTTAGAGCTGTGTACTTGTCTTAAGAGTTGTGTACAAGTCTTAGGTTCCTAAGTCTTCAAATTTGGCCTCTGACACTACCAGGAGACTGGACACACAACACTTTGGTTTCTTTTTCTAATGAAACTGAGTTTAACTATAGCATCTACGCCAGGAAGTTGGTTGTGAAACTCATAGGAAAATGCACATAAATTGGTTTGCAAATTTTATGATATTATATAAAGGCCTGTTACTTATGTTATGCACCTCATATCTATGTACCAACTAGTATGCTATCTACTCCCAATGGCTCATTTTATGAGACTCACTCAAAGGTGCTGGTGGAACATGAAGTTTATATGAACATGGCAGTACCAGTCTTCATAGAAATCTACTCTAGGTTAAGTAATGTTGATACAGCAATTTCAAAGTTCACAAAATGCTTTAAACGCATTCTCATCTGATCTGCACAACTACTGTGCTCTTTTCTGTAGAAAATGACAAATCACCAAGCAAAATAATTTGCTCATGGTCACAATTCAATATTAGGTTGTATACAGGTCACTCCTAACAAAGTTCCAAGGCTTTTCCCATTAAATGAGGTTAAGTAAAACACTTTGCAAACCTGAAAGTGATATATAAATATAAAATGCTTTTACATCACAGTGCCACTCACAGATCATTACAAAAATACATTGGTGAATGGAAAAACGGGCTGTGCAGGCATAAGACAAAGAGGTTGTTTGGCAAAATGTCTATAACAAAAAGAAACAAGACTTTCCCCAAAACGGCATGTCATACCATGCACAAATATTTGTGTAACTATGATCTCCAATTTTATAAGCGAGAAGGATGAAGTACAGGAGATTTACACGACTTACTTGATCATGACCATAGAGCTAAAGGGGCAGAGCCTGGAGACCAACACTTGATTACAGAGCCTTCCATAACAGCACACTGCCTCTAGTGGGCCAGACTAAAACAGTCATGTTACAGAACATATTGAGGATGTTCACACCAGATATAACTGCCTGGGTACCAATAATATGTATGTTTTTAAGAAACGTTAGAAATATGCAGCACCAATTTCTGCTGACTTAATATTAAATATTTTATCAAAGATGCTGTGTGACCCACAGACCTCCAACTCTGTTTCCTCAAGGCTCGAAAGTTTGCATATAAACCTTGGCTGTGCTAGGCCATGTCAGTAAAACAACCCCTGCCAAGGTACCATTTGAGACAAAGACACAGTAAGGGCATGATTAAATATCACTTAGCTACAACCCTAAGCCAGGGGTGGGGAACCTGAGACCTCCAAGCCTGCTAAGGGGATTTGTTCTGTGAAGTTTGGATTCAGTCAAAGGGCCATACTCAAGGACCTAGAAGGCTACATGTGGCCTCCAAGCAGCAGGTTCCCCACTCCTGCCCTATACCATAAAGGGACTCCTATCTTTTAAGTGAATCAACACATGGAAATCAGACTTCTGGACTTGAGTATATCCCCATCCCACCCCCCAACCCCCAAGTCCTAAAGCCAAAATGAAAAACAAGAAATAGGATGATACATGTGTTGTATTGTATATACATTATTTTCTAGTGGCCAAAGAGTAGACACTCACCAGTTTGATGAAACCAAATCCTTTGCCTTTGTTGATAAAGACTTCACCAGGTTCTCCATATTTAGCAAATAATCTTTTAAAGTCTTCATCTGTAATATCAGCCGGCAGATTTCCAACAAATAACCTACAACGCTGTGTGTAAGTTTTCTCTCCGGGCCTCCTCAACAGAGACAAATTTGCTTTAAAACCCTAGAAAAAAGGAGGGTGGGGAGTTTTCGGTCAGAGGAAGTACCCACAAAATTAATAATAATTTATGTTTTTTCCAGACTTGCCAAGGAGGAAAGAAAACTTACTATGCATTAACTGTCACTCCCTCCTGCCCTTCCCGAAAAAATGCTATTTTCCCAACCAGGCACTAGCCCAGGGGGACATCCGCTTTATTTTTGCCTCCCGGTCGGTTTTCCTTCTTTCGTTCCGTTCCCCACGGGGGGGGGGGGGGGGGGGGGAGGGGGAAGCAGGCAGGAGGGTATAAGCGGTTACAAGACTACTCGGGGAGAAAACAAAAACAAACATCCAACAGAAATGGAATCTAACAGGCAGGGAAACAGAGGCAGGCCGGCGCGGTGCCTCGGCCGGGCCCAAGGCCCCACCTCCCCGGCCGCAGCCAGAGCCCGGGAAGGCCTGCAGCCGAGCTCCCCCCCTAGCTCCTCCTACTCCAACCAGCGCCATCTTACTCCACCATATCCCAGCCTCCCCCATTCCTCCCCAGCCTCACAAGGGCCCCATTAGGATCCATTACACCCTAAGGATGGAGAAAATGGCGCCGCCGCCGCGTTGCCGAACCACCGAGCGGGCTTCGTGCCCCCACCCCGGCCCCCGCCCCCGCCACGCGAGGCCCGGAGCGAGGCTGCTGGGGGGGGGGGGGGGAAGCCCCGCTCACGCATGCGCCGAGCATCCACCTCGCTGCCGACAAAATGGAGTCCGAGGCCTTGAGAGGGGGGAGGGGGAGAAGGAAAGTGAGCAGGATCGGGGTGGGCCGCCATTTTAACGCGCCGCTCACTCACCTCCGAGTCCGAGATCTTCTCCTCGCTGCGGCCCGCGGGCCCGCCCGGCGAGGGTCCCTGGTGATGGGGCGGTGGCGGCGGCTGCTGCTGGTGGTACGGCGGGTGATGCTGCCGGCCCCCTCGGGGCTCCCCGCCGCCCCGATGTGGTGGTTTCGGGTGTCCTCCAGGAGGAGTGAGGCCCGGCCCGCCAGGCTTCGGCCCTCCGGGCATCTTGCCTTTGGGCCCGCCAGGGCTCGGACCTGGCTTAGGCCCCGCGGCGCCCGGGGGCGGAGGAGGCGGGCCCCCGCTCGATCCGGAGGACACCGAGGCCGGCGTCGAAGAGGTCTGCGGAGGTCCCCCAGGAGGAGCCGACGGTCCGGATGAGGCCTGGGAGGCCGCAGAGCCTGGGCCCGGAGGCCCCCCCGAGCCCGGGGGCGGCGCGGACGGCGCGGAGACAGAGGCCGGCGCTGCGGTGCCCACCGTGGGTCCGGGGCTGCTGCCCGGAGGGAGACCTGGCTTCGGCGGGTCTGGCGACGAAGCCTGTTGCTGCTGCGCTGCCGCGGCTGCAGCCGCAGCCGCCGCCGCTGCAGCGGCCGCCTGTTGCGCTTGTTGCTGCGCCAGTACCTGCGCCGGAGGCGGCGGGATGGAGGGCTTGGGCCCTGTTTGGACCGGGCCTGGCCCAAGCGGCCCCCGGTTCTGGCTCAGGCCCATGCCCGGCGGGGGTGAACGGAAGTCATGGCTTAGGCCGCCGCCTCGCCCGCCTCCACCACCGCGTCGGTGGAAGCCGCCGCCGCCGCCCCCGCGACTCCGGAACCGGTCCCGGGACATGTCCGTGATCAGCGGGCGGGCGAGGCAAAAGCGGAGAAGTCGCTCGGGGAACGTGGAGGCCACCTTGCTGATCACAAAATGGCGGGGGACACAAGCGCCGCGCCGCCTTTGTCCTCCGTTTATATAGGCCGTCGGCTCTGAGCCCGCCCCTTGCGCTCCCAGACGGATGGCGAAATCAACCAATAGCAAGGGAGACGCACAATGACACGACGCCGTCCTCCCTTACTGGTTCGCTACTAAGGGGTGGGACCCGTGCCAGGACTGCTTCTGCGAACCAGCCAATGAACAGCAGAGGAACGGATTTCTGACTGCTGTGATTTGCTGGCGGAATTTGAATGAGCACTCGTGAGCGACTTGTGTGTCTGCGTGTAGCTTGGGATGGTTGGAACGCCTGGTCTGGAAATGTGGCTGTAAGCGTGTCATTGTATCGGGAGCCAGGATTTAGAGCTGGAAAGATCCTTAAGCACCTCTCACGTTTTACTAGGAGGAAACTTGAGGCCCTGAGAGTGTGTGACTGAAGCTGACGCAAGTCATTAGATGTTCTCCCGGCCTCCAATGCAATGGTTTTCCAGAAACCCACGCGAGTCACCCCTTCATAAAACTGTGAACCCCAGGGGACAAATTCTCCGGACTTTCTCCGTGCCTCTGAACTAGAAGCATTTATTAAACATTTACAGTGTGCCAAAGGTCCCTGGGCTTAGGCGAATTGGAAATTAAAAAAAAATACAGCCCGTGTCCCCAAAGAGCTTACACTCTAAACCAAGTATCAGCCAGAGAGTCTGACCCCTCCCCACCCCCAGCCCCTGCTGATACAAAGTGGAAATTCCAGCCGAAGGACCATGAAAGATCTGCCCTGGGGCTCGGGGCAAGTGGGTAGGAGAGGCCTTTGCTGCCGTCCAGGTTGGCAAACTTTAGCAATAGACCACCACTTCTGCTTCCCCAGATTCAAGTGTATTCCTTGGTGGAGGAAGGGACTGGATCCCTTGGGCTGCAAAGGGCAGAAATAGGACCAGGGAATGGAAGTCCTGATGTGGAGCAAATAAAATAGGAGGTCTTAACTTGGCATTCAAGGCCCCCTGCAGTCTGGCTCCAGCTTCCCTTTCCTGCTTTATATCCTACTACTCGCCTCCATGTGTTGTACTTTCTAGACAGATTAGATTCTCATCTCTCTGACTTTGCTCACTCCCTACCTTGCACTTCCCTCATCGCCCCAAGTCCTTCCCTTTCCCCAAGCCACAGTTTCCAATTGTCCACTCCATCCTGAAGCGTTCCCTCTCTCACCTAGTGAAGGTGGCCTCTCCCTCACCTTTCCCTAAAGTGTTCCCAGGCCTTACTCAGGTTCATGCCATCCCCTTCCTCTGTTAAGATGCTGTTTCCTCAAGGTGACAGGGACCCTGCCATTTACATTTTGGGATCCCAGTTCTGAGCTCGAGGCCCTGCATGCAGAAGGTGTTCAATAAGTGTGTGTCCCAGATAAACAGATTTTGTATGAGGAAAAACTTCCTAACAAAAGCGGAAAGGAGATACAGAAGTGATATCAGCAGAAAGAAGGGTAGATTGGGAGTCAGAAGACCTGGGCTCTGCTGAAGAGTGGAACCTCTTTGCCTCAGCTTATCCATGACCTTAGGCAAGTCACTTAACCCCTCTGGGTCTCAGTCTCCTCAGGTGTAAAAAAAAAATCTCTGATGTGCGTTATGGTTATAAATCCTGTAATCCTATTGAGGGTAGTGAGTTTATCCATCATTAAAGGTTTTTAAATAAAAAGCTGGTCAAGAACTAAGCCACCTAACTATCCTCAACTGAGGATACAGAGAAAGAAAAAAAAAAAGCCGACCCCTGCCCTGAAGGAGCTCACTAGACTAACAGGGGAGACAATATGCAAACAGCTATGTACAAACAAGATAGATACCATGGATAAACCGGAGAGAACCTGAAAGGGAATGCACTAGATGAAGACGACTGCAAAGGTTTCTTGCAGGGTGGAACTTTGAAAGAAATTGGGAGGCAGAGCCCTGGAGAGAGACAGAGACAGAATGTTTTAGGAATGGGGGACAGCCAGTGGAAACATTCCAAGTCCTGAGATGAGTGAGGAACAGGCTGGAGGCCAGTGTCACTGTATCCAAGAGGACAGAAAGAAGACGGGGAAAAGTGGAAAAGGTCCAGGTTACGAAGGACAAAAGCCAAACAGAGAATTTGGTGTTTGGCCCCTTAAAAGAGACACATTTAGGAATTCTGCCAAACCATAAAGACATTGTCCCTTCTGGTAACTCCCCAGGCTAGATGACATTGCACATTAAGTAGATGCACAAGGCATAATGTGCCCTATTACTGGACAGAGTACATGACACTCAGATTGTTTGTGTTTCTGAAATGTGGATTTGGTGTAGTGATACTGTAGCTAGTCCTGGACTTGAAGGCAAAGGCCTGTTTGAATCCTGTGCTATTAACTACCTCTTCCCACCTTGGGTAAAGCCACCTTGCCTCCGTTTACCCATCTGGAAAATGAAGTAGTTGGACTAGATAATCTCTAAGGTCCCGCCTCTGAATCATATAATCAATATATACTAATTCTCCTTAATTATTGTCTGGCTCATGCAGAGATTTATTTTGCCTGATGATACATCTTTGTAACAGGGTTGTTTTTTTTTATTTATTTGTTTTGTTTTTATTGATTTCTCAATGGAGGGAGAGCCAGTTGGAGATGGGATGGAGAGAATTTGGACCTGAAAATAAAACAAAATTTAATTTTTAAAAAATTATTGACTGGCCTCTCCATAAGGACTCAGAACTTTGTAAGCCTTAAATTGACATAGTAGAGTTATTTTAATAGTAGCAGGATTACTAATATTCTGTTCAAATTTTAGTATTAGTATTGCTGCAAATATAATAACATTATTTAAAACTCCTGTGTGTTTACCTGTTTTACAACTCTATATATACCATTTTACAGTTTGTAAGGCACTTGTTTTGCTGTAATTACTTTTGTTGGGGTTAGGGGTGGAGCCCAAAACTGTGATTTCATTGGCATGGCTTAGCGGTTCTCAAATATTTTGGTCTCAAGACTCCTTTACACCCTTAAAATTTTTTTGAAGGTTTTCCCCCAAAGGAGTTTTTATTTATGTGGGTTATATCTATACATATTTTCCATATTAGAAATTAAAATGTCATGATATTATTATAAAAATAGTTTTGCCCTCAGGCACTCCCCAGACTACACTTTGAGAACTACTGGGATCTCAAAACCTATTATATATCAGAAGCAAAGCTTGAACCCAGGCCTTCCTAGCTCCAAGGCCAGTCTTCTCTGGACTACACCAGGCTGTGATAAAACAGCAGCAATATTAACAAAGTTGATAAATACCTCTTTGTATTCAGAGGCAGGGAAAAGTGACTTTCCAGTTGACCTCGTTTGATTCTTTTTATCATACAAGTACTACTCCAGGCAACATTTTCCCCCCTTTTTGCTTTCACAGTGAGGCCTGAAGGAGGAGCAGCACCAGAGGATTTAAGAATACAGGATTTGAATTCAGACTTGGGTTGCAATGCCCTTTAGAACCTGTGTGACCATGACTAAGTCAGGTCCTCCCTCCTATTTAAAATGAAAAGGTGGGTCTAGATCACCTCTCAAGTCCCATTCAGCTTGAAGGCTATGATCCTTTGACTCTCACAGTTAAAATGAGTTCTTAACCACTATAATTATCTCATCCCACTGACATTGATTTCTCTTCTTGTAAAAGGCTTTTTTTTTTTTGGTTCCGTTTTATTTTCCCGGTTTTTGTGCAGTGTATAATTTTATAAGCCATTGCAAATTCTTTTTTGGAAATAATAAGGTTTTAAATAAATAGATAAAGAGAGGGGTGAAAGAGGCCGAATGGATAAGAGTGCTGGACTTGGAATCAGGAAGACCTGATTTATACTTAATAGTTACGTGACCGTGGGCTAGTCATGGCCCTAAAACTTATGAACCAGATTTTAAATTTTAGACCAATTGCAATCTGCATGAAAAAAATAGTCTTCTCAATTCTTAAGCAAAGAGAGAAAATAACCTCTTTTCCCTGATTTCTGCACCTCCTCCCTGCCACCGTCCTGTTAAAAAAATTTTTTTAACATTTTTTTTTAAATATGAAATTCCAAATTCTGTCCTTCTTCCTCCCCTCCCCAATCTGTATTGATAATTAATGTGGTAATTAATGTGATAATTACTGTTTTCTCTTTTAGAAATGCTAATCAAATGCCTTTGATTAAGCCTTACTAGGTACAAAGCCCCAGGCCCCCACCCTTTTGCTAACTAAATGCTAAAGCCCAGGCCCTCACCCTTTTGCTGATTAGGTATGAATCCTTCAGGCCCTGACAGGGGTATATAAGATCCAAGGTTGGCCTTTGACTTTTGGAGCTCTCAGTCACTGGAAGAGTGGCATGGAACTCTGGGCAGCTGCTTTAAGAGCCCCCTGGCTCATAAACCCACGTGTTGATGCTTTCCTGGTAACTGCGAATTGTGATTTGGTCTGTTTATATTGTGTATGTTTGTAATTTGTATTTGCTCTGAAGTTCAGGGTGCTGACTTATCCCTCTTGAACTAAATGAATGATATTTGTATGTGTGATTAAAGTGAGATTGTTAACCCCTTAACTTTCCTTTCCTTAGTAAAGCAGAACCTGTGCTGGCAGCTCTTGCTGCTGGTCTTGTTGGGTCTTACACCCCCAACAGCTGCTGCTCCAACAAATTGTTGCTACACCCTCCCTGAGAAGGCAAGCAATTTGATATAGATTGTACATGTTTATCTACAATTCTAACCAGTTTGGTTATCTGATTGCCAAATCCACAGCAGATTAGAAGGAACAGATTAGATAAAGTAGAAGGAGGTGCTAAAGATATAAGTGGCTTGTATGAAGAAATAGCAAGGGCTAATGAAAAACTAGAAAAGACTCCTGCAAAATTTTAGAATTATGATAGTGATCATTTGTCAGCATTTAGAAAGGGAAGCCCTGGTCACTCTCTTCGTGCATTCATCACCAACAGGGTCCACTATGAAAGAAAGTCCTGATTATTATTAGCAGCAATGATGCTAAGGATGATAATGATGATAGCTATTGTATTTATAGGCTCCTAGGTTTGCGAAGTATTTTACATAGGTTACCTCCTGCAAGGGTCAGTTGAGGACTGCAGAAGATCAGAGGAGGAAACCTGCTTGCCATGGTGTGCTGGTAAATGCTTAACAACCTGCTATGTGAAAAATAAAACACACACGGATACACTTGTAAGTTTAATCTGCACTATTAACATTTTCTCAATAGCTTTCTTAATGAAACAATAAATCAAACACTAATTTGTAGCAGTTGCTGATTTCCAAGGTGTAAATGCTCAAGCTGAAATTTTTTTATAAATTTTGTGTTTTTTCTCAATTACAAGTAAACAATAATTTTAAACATTTTTTTTTTAAATTTTGAGTTCTATATTCTTTCTCTCCCTCCTTCCCCTTCTCCCCTACAAAAAAATTTAACAGTTGTCTCTCCTGGACTCCTACCTGCTGCCGCCTTCTTGGCAGAGAGGGGATGGACTAGTGGTACAGAACAAGACAAATATTATCAGACACAATGAATGAATTTGTTTTGCTTGACTATATTTTTATTTGTTTCAAGGAAGGACTTTTGGAGGGGAAAGAAGGGAGAGGTATAGTGATACAAAAAAAAAATAGAGGAAAGAATCCCAATGAAAGATTAAAAATATCCAAAAGAGAGCAGAAGGAAGTTCAGAAGGATACACACACCACCTCGACAATGTTAGTGCTCTCATGTTAAGTTCAAGATATACTTAAAAATACAATAGAAATTTGCCATTTTGTAGGAAATGATCTTTTTTGTTATAGAGAAATCCCCATCTCTATGGGTTTTTGTTCAGCTTATAATAAAAATAGAAATTTTAAATTTAAACATTTGATTAAAATTTTTTTTAAGTAATCCCATCTAGAAACCACATATCTTTTTTTTTTTTTTGATGAGGTTTCTAAACTCTTAGCTATAGTATATCTGAATGCCAACAGGGCATTGGACAAAGCATCTGTCAGTGAAGGAGACAGAGATGTAGGAGCTGAGTTATAGTACACAATTAGATGGTTTCAGACCTGGTTGAATAACCAACCCTGAAGTGGTGTGATGAAAGAATCCTTTTACCCCAAAAGGTTGGTAGGATTATAGTTCTGTTGACAGAAGGTACCCCAGAGATCATCTAGTCCAACCCGTCTTTAGTGGAGTTCCTCAGCGATGAGCTATAGGCCTTCTACTGTGCCACACTTTTTTTTCTTTATTAATGACTTGGGCAACACACAGATGGCACGGAGCTGGGAAGGGTAACTAACACTTTGGATGAAAGGGGTAGCGACCCAACAAGACCTCCACCAGCTAGAACCATGGGTTAAAGCTAACCAGACAAAATTATAGAGGTTATGTCGTATACTTAAATTTAAAACAACTACATAAGTGCAGAACAGGAAGAACAGTGTGTGTGTGTGTGTGTGTGTGTGTGTGTGTGTGTGTGCGCGCGCCCGTCGCATTTGAGCCCTCTCATGGGCCCTAGAGGCCAAATCTCTAATCATAGACAGAATTAAGGGAATCACACAGTCCAGGATAAGGGAAGTAATTAGTCCCAATGTCCTTTGTCCTGAAGAGACATCTGGAGAACTGACTTCAGTTCCCAGGGCCACATTTTAGGGAGGATATTGACAAACTGGGAGCTAGTTCCCAGGAGAGGGTCAAAGGTTTTGAGCGTACTGGTGGAGATGTCATATATGGATCTGTTGAAGGGACAAGGGATATTTTCCCTGGAGAAGCAGAGACTTGGGAGGAATATCATGACTGTCCCCATTTCACGGGCTGGCATATGGAAAGGGGCTCTGCTTGGCCCCAGAGAGCAGAATGGGGAGCAGCTGGAGCACTTCACAATCATTATTGTGATCTGTTTAGGGGTTGGATGTACCTATATTTTTTATTAAGGGAAGAGGCAACTGGCAGCTGGGTGCTGGACTTGGAATCGTGAAGTACCAGGGGTGTTGCTGGAGCCCACCCTAAATGAAAGCCATTTGTTTCATTTTCAATGTGATTATTTTGCTTAGTTGATTATCTAGACTTAAGAAAATGTTAATATAATAGATTAGACTTAAAACTGTGTGTGCATACATCCCTCCCCCCACCCCCAAGAACCCAGTTGTTAAACATTTAACAGCATACCTCTGTTTTGATCTACAAACATTGCTTGAGCTTAACAGTAGTGCAGAAGGCTCAGGGAAAGGATGATACTGATAATAATACAATAAACATTTATTAAGTGCCTATTATGTGCCAGGCACTGTGCTAAGCACTGGAGATACAGACAGTCCCTACCCTCAAGGATCTTACAATCTAATTGGAAAAGACAACACAAAAGGGAGCTTAAAAGGGAGGGCAGGAGAGGTAGGGAGAAGGGCGTGATGATGGTGGAGGTGAATCCAAGGAGTGTAGCTGGTAGGAAATGATGGTAATAATAACTGACATTTATTATTATCATTATATTGTATTATTACATATATTATTATTATAGTTTTAAGTTTTGCAAAGCACTTTATTTCCATTATTTCATTTGAGCACAATACTCCTGGGAAGATCTGATTTGGAAGCACCTCCCCTCCCCCACACATACTTTGTGACCCTGGTCAAGTCACTTAACTTCTGCCTTCCTGTAAAATGGAGATAATAAAAAAAAAATACCTCCCAGATTCTTGTGAGGAATAACAAATGGAATGACATAAAGTGCTTTTCATACTTCCAAACATTTTGTAAATGCTAACTACTACTACTGTTATATCAATTTGAAATTAAGTGTCCTGTGAATCCTACCGTGATTCACCCATGAGTTGTTACCACTAAAGTACCTCACCAGTGGGATGATTTCATTCTTCCTTTCCAAAGTCACCCAGTGTTCTGCAGCTCAGGTTAAGCTTAAGCCAACACCACGACTGGCCCACCCATTGCAAATGCTTGCCACACACCGCTCATTCCTCTATTTCTGAGACTGAACGCAGGATTTTCTATTCCAAAGTGATCATTACAACAAATGTGGTATGTGATTAATTATACAATATTAATTCTACACTATGTATTTATGTAATTATGTAATTCACTGAAGGGCAAGGGATCTAGGTAATATGCAAGATGAAACACAACGAGGACACCTAATAAATATGAGGGAGTACTAATATACTATTAATTATGGTTTTTGCAACATCCTCTGCCTCGGTAGCAGCTCCAGCTGGTTTGCATCTGGGCTGGCTAGCTTCCTCAGCTTCCTCCTCCAAAGATGGAAGGTCTCCCACCCAGTCAGCACATTTCTCTGTAGTCTCTCACACCTCTAGGTGGAGTCATGGGCCTGGCAAGAGGCCTCCATTTCAACCCCTCCCGGATATAAACATCCCCAGAGTTCTCCCTCCTCCCGCCTCCCAATGGGCTGCAGTACAAAATTCTACCACTAGGGGTCTCCATAGTCATAGAAGAGTCCCCCATCACACAAAGGCATGATTGAATCATGAATGAAGTCCAACCCCCTCATTTTCCTGATATGGAAAACATGCCCGTAAAAGTGAAATGACTCGTCCAAAGTCACATTAGGAAAGTAATGAGAGGAGCTCTGGTTCCAATGCTTTCCCCACTCTGCCAGGGGTCTCAGAGCTGGAAAGTAGCAACCAGAAAGCAGGATTAGAACCCAGGGCATCTGGATCCTAGTCTAGGATTCTTTCCACAGTTGTGAAGTTTCTTCCTTTTTCTCCTCATTCCTACACACTGCTCTAGGAGCGGATTCTTCGCTCTATCACAGAGCATTCCTTTTCTTGTTAATGACCCCTCCGTGCCATTCTGCTATGCCCATTTGACTACGCTGGTGTCTGTTTCTCAGAAGGTATTCTCTATTGCCACACACCTTCTTCTGGAGAAAGCTCTTGGTGACTAAACAGTGCAATAAGGAAGATCTCTTACTCTGTTCCTTTCTCTCTCCCTCCGTTGGTCTGCAGATTGCCCTGCATGACAGATGTATGATGTTGTTTTTATCTTGGTCATACTTAATCTCATAGGCATGGTGCCTGAGAAACAGGGCCCATTCTAATCTTCATCTGAGCAGGCAATTCAAACCATAAATCATGGTCAGCCATTACTCTGATCCATTTACACTGATAAACTTTGTTTAAAAAAAATCAAAGAGAGGCCACATGGACCAACTTTTTGTCCAATGCAGGAGTGATTCCTCTATGATATCCCTAAGAAAGGATATCTAGGTTCTGATTGAGACCTTCTGGTAACATGGAGCTCACTAATTTTTTTTTTGGCAGCTTATTCATACCTGGGCAGAATTATAGAGCATTCAAGTAAGAAGGGACCCTCATAGCCCTTCTAGTCCAATCCATGTTATAGTGAAAGCTCTTTTACACGTTCTCCAAAAGTGGGTCTCCAGACCCATTGCCTACCTAGCCAACCTGTTCCCATTTTGGAGAGCTTTAAGTCAGGAAGTTTTTCCTTACACCAAGCAGAAATTTGAAACCTCCACCCTATTCTGTCAAGCAAATCTTGCACAGGATTGCCTTTCAAATACTTAAAGACAGAAAGTATGTCCCCCTTCCCCTCCCCCAAAAAGGCTTCTTTGGGCTTAACATTCCCATTTCCTTCAACTGAAGGATATAAAAAGAGTTGTTGATAGAGTAAATGATCTCCACCAAAATGTAATCAAAATCAATGTAATCAAAAGCCACCGAGCTGCTAACATCTAGGAAGTATGAAGCCCCTGATTCAAATAGAAGGACAGTTCCCCACTGGCTAGATGAAGGTGGACAAAACCCAGGGTCCACCAGGTCAGCAAGTGTAGAGGGCCAGCCCTGAGAAAGTCCATTCTGGGATAAGATACAGGCCAGAGACCTGTTCTTGCCCTTGGGCTGATAACTCAGCTCTCCATCCCTCCCTCGGCATACACGTGCTGCCCAGGATGAAGGCTCTTCATGCCCCCTCAGTACATATATGCCCTCTCCAAAACCTCCATGGCACACATGCTAAATACCACCGGTGGGCTATTAACATAATATTGTTTAAGGCAAAAGGAGAATAAAAGCAAGGAAGTCATGCATTATGCAAATGCTTTGCATGTGGATTTGTTGATTCTTTTTGCCTAAAAGGTATATATGCCCTTTCCCTCTGCATAATAAACAGAGCTGTTCTTTACTCTTCTGCCTGGCCCATGTTTTGTGTTTTCCTTTTCACACTCCGTGGTATTCGGCCATCTCCAGCCTTTTTGGCATCACAACCACTGGCAGCAAACAAGTATCCATTTGGGGCCTGCATTACGAAAGCGCTGAAGAGAGAAAAGCAAACAAACAAAAAATTCACAGTCCACACAGTTTGAATTAGTTGAGATTTGGAATGGTTGGTAATTGTGACGCCTGGACCTATAACCCACAGAGCAACAAGGGAGAGGAGAGTCTCTTCTTGCAACACCTCCCCGTTCCATCAGCAAAGCTATTGGCCCGGGAGACGGCTGGTTGAGGAGTCAGAAAGTCAGTTCTACAGAGTTTGTCATTTCAAGAGTTTAAGGCAAAGATGCGGGAGCAGAGACCCATGCTACAGGCAGACACAAATACAGAGAGGCAGTCACTCAAGGCCAGAAACAGGTTCAAGGAGCAAGACCTCTGGCAACAAAAGATACCAGGCTGTGGATTCAGATGGCCCTGGCAACAGAGAGCTGAGCTGCAGAGACTGGCAGATCCTCAGGGCCTACCTAAGCAACCTGTTCAGCAGACACTGGACTCGAGTGGGGAAGCTTTCTGAGGACTCCACAGGAGTGGTGGTACCAAAGGATCAAAGTCTCGACTGCAAGCATTTCCTACCCATGTGCCCCTCCTCAAGTGTACTCAATAAGTTTGCACCCATTGTTCTCACAGATGCCATGAGTATTTGTGGGAGAGTACACCCCAGTTTTTATGATGATAATGTTTTATAGCTACCAAGCCATATCAGTAAATGCTGTTGCTTCAGGCTAATTGTTTCTGGCATCATGACTGTTAAAGGTAAGCATACCAATGGGCACTTGGGGGTTAGGGCTTTACTAGTTGGGAGAGCCCCACGTGGTCAGTCAGAAGATCTTGGTTCAAGAGGCATTTCCACCCTTTACTTAGTAGCCACAATGGGTTTAATGTAAAGAAAAATTCCCTAGTATTTGCAGCAACCCAAAAGAACTGATTCTCCCAGGAGGTAGTGGGTTCCCCTGCCGAGGAGTTCTTCAAATAGAGGCTGGATGCTTCTATTATAGAGGACAGCATTTGGACTTTCCAGCTCATTCCACTTTCCATCCATGGCTCTGCTGGGTTTTCGACTCTACAGAGTAAGGCACCTCTCCCCTCCCATACCACCACCCCTTAAGCCCAAGCTCTTTTGGAATACTACCCAGCTAAATGGTGCCTACAGTTATTAAGTCCATTTTTAAAACTCAAACATGCTTCTCCCTTTCTTTGTCACAAGCCTCCTCTTTTGTACTTTGGGCTGATTACCAATACTTCAGAAACCTTTAGGGTCTTCCTTTTCAACCAAACACTAAGGATTCTCTGGGTCTGAGGCCCACTGGTTTTCTTAACCCCCAGATTATTTTTGGTTGAAAATGAGCAGTAGGGAGAAAAGCAAAGGAACAAAAATCGTTCGGTACATATCATTTCAAGACATCTCCTTCTACATCAATACTTTCCTTCAAATTGCTGACTTTATTACACGAGTGACCAGCACCAAATGACACCAGGTGTTGAGCTACAGGCCTATGGTCCACTTTGTTCTCCTTTTACTCCTCAACTCTGTGCAATCTGGCTTTTACCTGGAACTGCCCTTCCCAAAGATCTCTTAGCTGCTCAATCCAGTGTCTTTTTATTAGTCCTCATCCTTCTTGACATCTGTATAGGGTTTGATAACCATTGACCACTGGCACTTGCTGAGTGTTCTGCTACCATTCATTATTCATCATCTAGCAGACTCCTTCTTAGTCTTCTGTGTTGGATCATCATCCATGTCCCACCACCTAAGCTTGGGTGTACCCCAATTCTGTCCTAGATGCTCTTTTTCTCATTCTGATGAGATACTTGAGTGCCTATCCTTAGACCGCAGTTCCAAAATCACATCCAGTTCCAAAATCACATCTCTCCCTACCCTCAAAACACTGTCCCTAGCAGTTTCTTTCTAGCAAAACAGGACAGCATGCCCTAGCAAAACATTTATCTCTCTTCCTGATACAGTGGTCAGCTGTAACTATAGAATTTATTAGTTTGAACCAGCTGTGTACTGGCTGAACTGGCTGTGTACTGGGTCGTAGAGATATTTACTACTCACTGACCTCTCATATGCATGCTAGGCCTAGACATATTTATACTTGCTTACGTTTATCTTGTCTAACAAGACATGGATGGAAGCATCCTGGGTATTTCCCAGTCAGCCCTGACCATTAGTTGACTTAGTCACATTTCAGGCCTAAAACCAAACCTCCATATAGCCCCTCCTTGGGCTATTTCACAATGAACTCTGGGTAAGATACCTGTACAGTAGATACAAAAAGTGCATGTTCCTTTAAGAACTGACCACTCCTTAACCATTCCCTAATCTCACCCTTAATTGCCTAATTAACATATTTGGCACATGTTTTACTAAAGTTTAAACTATATAAACTTTACTTGCACCCCTGTAAGGGTTGCAGATTTCCTAAGAACTCTTGCCCACTGAAAAGCATAATAAATCTTTGGCCACCTTGACTTAATGCTTGAGATCATGAGTTCGTTCCAGATAGCCTCTACCCTCTCCAGTACCCTGGTCCTTGAGGGATACCCCCATTCAATGACCTTGTCTGGGAACTCCAGTCTTTGGGTTCCTGGACTTTGTCCCAACCTCAACATTTTCACCCTCTTTCTTGGTGATCTCATCAATTCCCATAGGTTGATTGTCATCTCTATCTAGCTAAGTCATAAAGCTGTACATCTAGCCCTCATCCCTCTCTCAAGCCCTCATCCCACCCCAGTCCCACATCACCAAATGCTTTATTAGACTTCTCTATCTAGATGTCTGATACATTCAGTGATAGGGGTAGGCCCCAAATGTGTAGTGAGGACAGTCAGTGTATAGCTTGAAGGGAGGCAGCGTAGACATCTCTAACCTCTTCTTCCCCCACCCTTCTCCAAGAGAGATTTCATTGCTACCAGGAGGGAAAGCAGGAGGTTGGGGCCAAAGGCTACTACTCGACTCTCCTTAGAGAGAGGGGATATTGGGTTAAAATTATGTCTATTTGTTCCCTCGCATATTATTTGTCTAGGGGATATGATCAGATATGAGCTAACTTTTAATTGTTTTGTCATGGGGGGGCGGGGAGGACCCCAAGCTTTATATCAAAGACTTAACCCCTTTCCCACTTAATACCAGTTTCACATGAACACACATAATGAATAGCAAAGAAATCCATTTACCCAAATCATAGCAAAACAGAAATCAGAGAAGATAGATATAGGAGAATATATACTAACTAGATTGGTTGATTGTTGTCCTTCATTCTCGAAGAGGACCAAAATGACATCACTATGCTAGGGTCAAGTAGCATAGTGATGTCATTTTGGCTAATCAGATCAATATGAGCTCTGAATGCTCTACCACAGGTTGGGCACAAATAGTCTGTGTGAATGTTTGGGGTGGATTCTCTAAATTTGCGCATCCTGTATTTCCTTTGTGCTGTTTCAACTCTGCCTTGCTCATAGAGCACAGTACCTTCTCTTATGTGGGAACGCCATGCCGAGCGGTCCTGTGCCAGTGTCTCCCATATCACACAATCAATTCCAAAGTTCTCGAGAGAGTTCTTGAGAGTGTCCTTGTATTGCTTCTGACCACCATGTAAAGGCTTGCCTGGTGTGAGTCCTCCACAAAACAGTCTTTTTGGCAAGCATATGTTTTGCATTCAAACAAGATGGCCAGCCCATCGGAGTTGTGCTCTCTGAAGCAGAGTTTGAATGCTTGGCAGTTTAGTTCGAGTAAGAAGCCCAGTGTCTGGTACCTTATCCTGCCAGGGGATCTTCAGAATCTTCTTAAGACAATTCAAATGGAAGCAATTCAGTTTCCTGGCATGGCACTGGTAGACTGTCCAGGTTTCACGGGCATACAACAATGAAGTCAGCACCACAGCTCTGTAGACCTTCTGTTTGGTAATCATTCTAATACCTCTTCTCTCTCATACTTTCCTTTGGAGACTCCCAAACACTGAGCTAGCTCTGGCAATGTGTGAGTTAACTTCATTATCGATGTGTACATCACTGGAAAGTACATTACCAAGGTAAGTGAACTTATTATCCACAGCATTCAAAACTTCTCCATTTGCTGTAACTGATGGTTCCACATCTGAATGATGCAGTGGTGGCTTTTGGAGCACCTGTGTTTTCTTGGTGTTAATTGTTGGGCCAAAATTAGCACAAGCACAGAGAACTGATCCATGCTTTGTTGCATCTTAGCTTCAGAGGCTGCACTGAGTGCACAATCATCTGCAAACAGAGAATCATGCACCGACACTCCTTCCACTTTGGTCTTGGCTTGTAGCCTCTTCAAGTTGAAGAATTTACCATCAGTGTGGTAGCTGACTAATTAGATAATACAGAGTGAAGGAGCTCTCCCATTGGGAGCCAGATAACTCTGTTCAACCAAGAGAGAGCGTCCTGGATCTCACCCAAATCACTGAAGTCTCTAGAGTAACAAGCTGGGATTAGAGACTCAAGGGAGCCTGCTGGGTCCTCCCATGTCTTACCAATCTTTTCTTTCAGTAACATGAAGTGGGGTTGGCCTGTTCCAGTTTCTCTCTCGAAGATGGGAGTTGATTAGATGCCAAGCTCAAAGACCTGCTCT